>NW_016814304.1:697033-791091 GCF_001698545.2 Rhinopithecus bieti
GGGGGATGCCAAAGTTACTCCTAATGGTGCTTGCAGGAGGCCATGAATTCAGAGTAGCCTCTCAGGAGGTAGAGCCATGGAAGGCAGTGTGTAGACCTGGCTTACCCAAATATTCAAATCCTTGCTCTGTGGTTTACAGGCTGCCAGCTTTGAAGCTCAGACTTTTCCTGTCTTCATTCCCCTTCAGTGTAGTTCAGCATCCGGGGTCCAGCATTTCCACAGTACCCTCAAGAGTCCCCGACAGTCCTTCTTTCATCCCCCCATGGCACGAAAGGCAGCTTCAGTAGATCAAGGTTCTTCATGTTTTCACCCTGTGAGGAGAAGCCCCACACAGGGCAGGCAGGACCCACCGCCAGTTCAAGCTCAACAGCCTCCAGGGAAACGTAAGAAAGATGCCCCATGCTGGACAGATGCCATGGGTTCCCCCCTCCTCTTGGAACATGTGTTCAAATCCCAAGTATACTTCCAGCAGGAGGTACCCCCTGCCCTCTGTAGCCCCCTCTGCCCCAGTTCACATGGGGAAACATTTCCTCCAGGAATCACAGTCATTCTCCTTCATCTGTCTTTCAGTTTGCTAAAAAGTCTTTGACCGTGGTTTCTCATCTTGGCATGAGGAAGAAATTAATGAGACTTTAATAAAAAGTCCAAAGCTAACAAAACCATCTCAACATCTGAAGAAACCTGTTCTGGTGAGGAAACTGCAGACCTATGTTTTTCCAGAGTCAGAAGAGTTAGAAAATGAAGTCATTAGGGCAGAAACATCCTCGGATATGTAAAACGGGGCTGATTAAAATGGATGGCTGAAGCCACACCTTAGTATAATATTACTTATTGACAATATTTGCAGAAGAACAACATCCCTTTGAAGAGACAAACAGTGACTCAGTTGGATTTCTCAGGTGTTTTGAATCCCTCAAGTTGCAATTACACGTCAGGTCTTTAAAACAAACAACATACAATTGCGGGCAGGCACATTTGGCTCATACCTGTCATCCCAGCACTTTGGAAGGCGAATTGCCTGAGCTCAGAAGTTCGAGACCAGCCTGGGCAAGATGGTGAAACCCCATCTGTACTAAAATACAAGAACAGAAATTAGCTGTGTGTGGCAGGTACCTGTAGTCCCAGCTACTTGGGAGGCTGAGGCAGGAGAATTGCTTGAACCTGGGAGGCAGAGGTTGCAGTGAGCCAAGATCAAGCCACTGTACTCCAGCCTGGGCAACAGAGCGAGACTCCATCTCTTCCAAAAAAAAAAATGAGTTCTATCAAGTTGTCAATAATGGTGTCTCACTTTTTGTAACTGGCAAATACAATTAAAAACCCAGATTTTCAGCCCCACCAGCCACATTTCACACCTTCGGTCACCACCTGTTGCTGGTGGACAGACAGGTGCGGGTATTTCTCCTACAGAAGTGCTTTAGGACAGTGCCTGTCACGGCTTTGGCTTTTACAATATGCGTGATAAGTTCTTTGATGTAGCAAAGAAAACTGGACTCCACCCAGCATCCACCTATTAGCTCCAAGCAGCATACGTTAAAATAATACCTTGTTATTTTTGTATATGCTGGAATTTCAAACTCTGGTCCAGCTGTTAACTCAGTAATCGGAACCGTCAGGCCCTCCTAGAACAGATACTCATTTAGTTTAGAAGAGAGCCAAACAATAATTGTCCTTGTAATAGTAATAGCGGTGATAATTATGGCTAATGTTATGCAAATTACTGGAAAACTGGTGCTATAAAAAGACTCACTTCATAATGCCACACATATGTTTCAACGAAGGGCTTCTGCAAAATTGCAGGCCACTTTCCTATCTCCTCTGCATCTGTGTCTTCTGTTCTATTCTCTCTCAGTGGCAGCAACCTCTTATCTTTAATCTCTTTCCTCATTCATACAGGCATCTGTGAAATGGATACGTTTACCTTTAATGGTAATAATGGCTAACATTTACTGAGCATACTAAATGCTGGCCCCTGCTATGAGGACAGCACATATTGATCCATTTAATTCTCCCAGCCACTATGTGAAGCTGATGCAGGTATTAACTCTAAGTTGTAAATACCAACTGTGATACTTAGGGAAAGTAACCTGTTTGCAGTCACTCAACCAGAGAGAAACAGAACCGAGACCTGAACTCAATCAGGGTGACTTACAACAGACAACCTTAACCGTTGCCTCTTATTCAAAATACCTAACAGAGACTCACTGAGATTTTGAGCTTCTAAAGAAAACATTGGGAATTCTCCCAGAAAAAGAAAAAAAGAAAGCACATGCACAGAAATGAAAAGCCACGTCAAGGCTGCTTTAGGACCTCAGGTTACAGAACAGCTCTCTTAGTCAGTTCCGGCTGCTATGGCAAAGTACCACTTTGAATTTGCTGAAAACACTGGCATGTGTGCCGTGTTCCATGCGTCAGGGAGGCCTGTAAACAGCGCACATGGATCTCTCCCAGCTCGGAAGGCTGGGAGTCGAAAGGCTGGGAGCCTGAGGTCAGGGAGCCAGTGTCCTGGTGAGGTTCACTTCCAAGTGGCTGTCTGCTCACTTCTTTTTTTTTTTTTTTTTTTTGAGACAGAGTCTCGCTCCGTCACCCAGGCTGAAGTGCAGCGGTGAGATCTCAGTTCATTGCAAACTCCACCTCCCTGGTTCCAGTAATTTCCCTGCCTCAGACTCCCAAGTAGGCTGGGATTACAGGCATATGTCACCACACCCAGCTAATTCTTTTTTTCTTTTGTGTATTTATAGTAGAGATGGGGTTCACCATGTTGCCCAGACTGGTCTCGAATTCCTGACCTCAGGCAATCCACCTACCTCGGCCTCCCAAAGTGCTGGGATTATAGGTGGGAGCCACCGTGGTGCCCGGGCCAGCCTGCTCACTTCTTACTGGCTCCTCATGTAGGGGAGCACTAATCCCATTTATGAGGGCTCAACCCTCATGATCGGATCACCTTCCAGAGGCCTCCCCTCTTGGTATAACTGCACTGTGGTTTAGGGTTTCCATATGTGAACTGGGGAGGGAGGGACACCACCATGTCTCTTGGGGCAACGTCTCTGCATTCCTTTCCTCACACCATAGCCTAATTTCACAGGCACTGAATGATGACTTGCTGTTTAGGTTCTGTCTTCCACTGGGCCTCTGGAAAACTTACTCTGCAGTTGATTTATTCCATTATAACTCACAAAAGAATTCAACCGAGGGCATGCTCCAAGATTTTGCTGTGTCATCCCTTTTCGTTTGGAGAGCTTCTGGAAGGCCTCTTGGCACGAACAGCTGCCGAGCTATCTCTCTACTTTCCTTTTGTATTAAAGTGTTTCTTCCGAGAGGAGGCACCCAGGAACCACGTTTCTCTCCCAGCACACACCTAAGTGGGCGTTCGTGGTTGTTCTCCCAGATGGAACACAAATCGAAATGAGATCTGAGCTCCGCCACTTCCCAGCCCAGAGGCTTGGGGAGCAATGAGACTCTGGATACATTTGTCACCCCTTGGCTGATTTAGTGATGCAGCTCCACAGGGCAGCTGGAAAGCTGCTGACGAGGGACACGGGGCCACAGATAGAAGGGCAGGTACCTGAACCACCCCTTAGAGAAGGGTCAGCCCACACAACCGGGAGCCCTTGTTTTCAATTTCAGCCGAGGGAGAGTCACATTTCTCTTACTGTAAACTCCTGAGGCTTGGGGACTTACCTGAGAACATATCTAGCATTCCCTTATCTAGTATATAAAATTGTACCATGATGAGTGTTGCCATAATGGAAAACCTAAACCATGTGTTATTAACTTACCCGTAAGGAAATGGATGACAAAACATCAGATATTGGAATCAAGAAAGTTGTCGGCTCAAGTTATGCAGTGCAAAACAGGTAATGAAACCATCTCCCGCATAGACCAGGAAAACGGACCACACAATTCCAGAGTGTAGTTATAAACCAACAGCTGGAAATAACATGATTATGTGCATTGGATATTGTTTGGTTTCTCCTAGAAAGTATTGCAAAACCGTTATCTCAAAAAGAGATCAACAGCAACTAAATTCAGACAGCAGGAGCCTGACGGGGTTGGAAATACTGAATACTCTTCGACCTTAAATATTAAGGAATATGACTCAAAAAGACTCCAAGTAACAGACACCCAGAAAGACTCCTCAAATGAACAAAAACGCTGAATCTGATTAAGGCTGTGGCCTTCTCACGTCTTGGTTCAGATGGTCTCAATGTAATCTCAGTTGCAAAGAGGCAATAAATAATAAAGACGTTAGAATTCCAGTGTTTAGAAAATACAGAATGCATCCTGGCACATGGGGCTAACTGAAAGCAAGTAGTTTATCTCCCACTTACCAAGGAAACCACAAGTTAGGAATAAAAAGCTTTTGAGGCACAAAACTGCCTGGACAGAAAGCAAGACTTTGTGGTAGGTCCCAGTACAGTCCATATTCTGTAGACAATGGGACTGAGGACTCCAGAGATGATGCAATTTTCCTTATTCCAAGAAGTGGATGGTAGGTGAGTTTTAGAACTACGTGACTCCTGACCGCCAAACTCATAGTTTTCAGAGCTTTAATGTGCAGAATATCGCATGCAAAGCATGTTAAATGCAAACTAGAAAAATGTCCAACAAACTTCCAACTGAGCTGAGGCTAGGAACGAGAATCACCATTAAAAATAAATCCCTCAGCTGGGCATAGTGGCTCACGCCTATAATCCCAGCACTTTCGGAGGCTGAGGTGGGTGGATCACGAGGTCAGGAGATGGAGATCATCCTGGCTAACATGGTGAAACCCCATCTCTACTAAAAATACAAAAAATTAGCCAGGCGTGGTGGCGGGTGCCTGTAGTCCCAGCTACTAGGGAGGCTGAGGCAGGAGAATGGCGTGAACCCGGGAGATGGAGCTTGCAGTGAGCTGAGATTGTACCACTGCACTCCAGCCTAGGTGACAGAGTGAGAATCTGTCTGAAAAAAAATAATTCCTCAGGGTGATTCTCACGCAGGGTCCACAAATTAAGAGGCACTAAACCATATTAAACAAACAAACAAAAAAAAAGGTGCTTCACAATAAAATATTGAAACTGTGCAATTAACTTTATAATTAAAATTTAAATAAGGTGAAAGGGATCTCCTTATCAGAGGCAGTTTTTTCCTTTAGTTTAATCATTCACACTCATTATCGCTAATTCCTTAACAAGAAAATATGCGTATGTAATGTTAACTAAGACTTAACTAACACTGAGTTTTCAAAAGTGCCAAGTGACTTTCAGACAAGAATATATCCATCAAAAGGCCTTTCCAAAGGAGAAGAGGAAAATTATCCTAACTTTAAAGATGAATTATATCACTCTGTAGATTCCAGTTAAATGAAGCATTGAAATAGGATAGACTGAACATAAAACCAGATGAGGTATTATTTAGAAATGTCCTTCTGAATTATACTTATTCAGTGTGGAAAATGGTATCTGTTTCCTAATAGACTATGTGGTATTGAAGATAAGGAAGATGTTGTTTGAAGTTTTTAAGAAATAAATTTTTTCATAATAATGAATGAATTGTGTATGCCTGACAAAATGGCTTAGTAATCACAGAACGAAGATAAAAGAGAAATTTGATTATCCTAATTAATGATGATACTACAAAGGTGTCTCAAGAGTAGTGTGAGGCATGTGCAGGATTAATAAATACTACTCGATTATTTGCAAAACGGTCGCTGATTGTGCTGAAGTATTAGTGGATGTGTTGATGTCTTTGCAACTGCAGGGAGGTTGTCATTTTGCTAGGCAGGGTAACCAGCTTCTGGGGAAGGGTGGGGGCAGCAGTGGGACCCAGATGGCCACAGTCTCCTGCCCCAGTCTTGTGGAGAATTGCATTGTGAGAACAATCACTCTTTTTTTTTTTTTTTTGACATGGAATCTTGCTCTGTCACCCAGGCTAGAGTGCAGTGGTTCAATATCAGCTCACTGAAACCTCTACCTCTGGGGTTCAAGCCATCCTCTCACCTAAGCCTCTGGAGTAGCTGGGATTAAAGGTGCACACCACAATGCCCAGCTAATTTTTATATATTTTAATAGAGTTTCACCATGTTGGCCAGGCTGATCTCGAACTCCTAGTCTCAAGTGATCAGCCCGTCTCAGCCTCTCAAAATGCTGGGATTATAGACGTGAGCCACCATGCTCAGCTGGGACAATCTCTTTTATGAGCGAAATTGGTTGGAGATGAAACAGCTTACCATTCTGACTCTGAAGTGAGTGACACCATATGTTAGAAGTTGTGTCCTTCTAAAAAAAACCTTCCATAAAAACAAATTCATGCAAAGAAAGCAACGAAGATGTTTAAAATATACCTTAGCCAATATGGAGTGAGAATATGAGTATTTTTGCATAAATTATAAATTGTAGGTATAAATCAAGCCAAGGGTGAGATAAAGAAGAAACTTTCTGGCTGTGAACTGGAGGAAAAAATAGGCAGATATCTTTTTATTATCATTATTTAACTAGAAAATGAGGTATTAATGGATGCCACCAAGTTTTTTGAGTTTTTCAATGTGATGGAGGGTCTCACAAAGGTGCAGCCTCTGGCTGCGTGTGCAGCTTTTCTGATATGGAGATTGGCCTGCACTGTGCTCCCCAGGGTGTGCTCTGGGCATAGTTGTTCTGGAAGGGAAGAAGCTGAAAGGGAGCAACATTGCAGGAGAAAAGTTGGCTTCTGATGCCCTCTCCACCAGTGCTTCAGGAGAGCCTGCAAGATGCAGAGGCTGGATGGCCTAGGTTACCCCTGCATCCACAAGCAGTTGATGGAGTATATCCAGGAGCAGCTGACTTTCTTCAGCCAAGCAATCCCTGAAGGTGGCTGAAAGCTGAGCTTCTTCTGGCTACAGTCACAGAAGCTTGGTGAATAAATCCTCAGCCCAACAGGGACGGGGCAGGTGCCTCACAGCCTTCTCTATGACCAGTGGCAGTGGCAATGCAGGAATTCTGTTTCCAGCTGCACAGCCAACTCAGTATGGAAACCGACCCTCCAATTGGAAACTAAATGGACAGGATATTAATAAAATACACTTTAGTATTATTTTTATTGCACCAATAATTTTTTTTTAATACCAAGAGGATTCTGCAGAGGTCAACACTGAGTAAAACAGGAAGGAAAGACATGAACAAAGCTCTCACTTGTCTTTTACCCTGAAGACATTTTCCAAACCCAAGTGAATTCAGCCTCTTTCAGAGCTTCGAAGGAAGCTAGAGACAGGAGGTTAAGTCTACCAGCCCCTAAAAATGATACATCGGATAGGACACCTTATAATAAACTGAAACTCAGGGAAACACATGTAAGGGTCATGTTGAACTAAGACTTACCACTCTCTGGGAAAGGAGGAAAGACATGTGTGTAAATGAATTTTATCACTGGGTGGAGAGGTCACTCTCTCATGCCAAGAACTCGCATGCACAGTGGAGCCGCATGCGGGTCTGCCACCTGCCTTCTCCATAGCTGGGTGGGTAAAATTAAAACTCACCTGGAAATTCAATTCAGAAAACTCAATTGGCAAGATGCCCAGTGAAACTGCAGAATCAACTGCGATTTTCTCTACAAGATTCCACATTTAACCTCAATCACTTCTCAGAGAAAAGCTTCCATAAACAGTGTAAATTCATAGTTAATAATCGAGGTAACCAAACAAAAACAGCATACTAGGAATAAGAGCCAGAAGGAACAATAAAAAACAGGATCAAAACTGAAAAGCCTCCGAATATTGTAACACTGGCAGAATACGAAATGGATGCTAAAATGTTTAATGAAAAGAAAGTCTTAAATATTAGCAAAGGCTATGAGTCTATCAAAAATCATCAGGTAGATTTGAAAAAAGTGAAGTATCAAATAAAATATATATTCATTTAAAAAATAAAAATAAAAATATTATTACATGAATCTAACCACAGATTAGACGTATTAGAAGAGAGAATATTTAAACTGGAAGTAAATTACAAAAACATCCAAAATTCAACATAGAGGGATGACATTGGGAAAACATTGAGAAATTAAGGGCAAAAATTCTAGTTTGAAAGAAATTATCATGCATAGAATTGGAGTCATGAAAAGAAAAGAAAGAGAAAATAAACAAAACATAAAGTACTAATGTCTGTGTGTGCGTTAGGGTGTGTGTGTGTATAAATTGATAAAAGAAATTGCTCTTCAAAGTCGGGAATTACAAAAAGACCCCAATTTAAATATACAAAAAAAAAATCACTGCATCATAGAGAAACTAAAGAATACCATAATCAAAGCAAAGCAACATGTCATAAAAACAGCTAGATAGATAGATGACCTACAAACGAAATAAATTGGTGCTGAAGTTGGTTTTCAAATGATAATAATGGAAACCCTGAACCAGTGAGCATCTTCAATATGTTGGTGGAATAATAAATGTCAGCTTGGGACCGTGTGCTGTGAGAAAATGTGTTTCAGAAGTGAGGGCAGAAATCAAGACTTCTCAGGAAATCAATGAAATAAACAACAAAAAAACTGGTTTTGCTGTCACTAGCCCCTAATGAAAGGAACCTCTAAACTCCATGTTTCCGACATAGGAAAAGCGACATCTTGGAAGCTGAGTGTGAGGTGCAAGAGGCACGTCTGGCAGAGGCTCCAGTTTTGGGAACTGAAACAAACATTGCCAATGTGTTCTTCAAGGTCGAGAAGCTCCTCGAGGATGAAAAACACACCCCCTGTGAATTCTTTCCAGGTTGGGAAGATG
Organism: Rhinopithecus bieti; assembly: GCF_001698545.2. Classification (NCBI taxonomy): domain Eukaryota; kingdom Metazoa; phylum Chordata; class Mammalia; order Primates; family Cercopithecidae; genus Rhinopithecus; species Rhinopithecus bieti. The sequence continues at coordinate 705,759 of NW_016814304.1, forward strand.
TCATGGAGTAGAAGCATTCTTAATTTCCTTGCGTCAAATTTCTAACCGAAATATGCAGATAAACACAAATGAAATAAGAACTAAAGCAGCTACTTTCCAAATTAGTATAGGATAAATAGTGAAAAAAATTTACTAAATAAATCCAAAAGGAGAGCAGAAAGCCACGGGGCCAATGCAGTGGCTCACGCCTGTAATCCCAGCACTTTGGGATACCAAGGCAGGTGGATCACCCGAGGTCAGGAGTTCGAGACCAGACTGGGCAACACGGTGACACCTTATCTCTACTAAAAATATAAAAATTAGCCAGGTGTGGTGGCACACACCTGTAATCCTAGCTACTCATGAGGCTGGGGCAGGAGAATTGCTTGAACCAGGGAGGCAGAGGTTGTAGTCAGCCAAGATCATGCCACTCCACTCCAGCCAGGGTGGCAGAGAGAGACTCCATCTCAAAAAAGAAAAGAAAAGGAAAAAGCCATGCAAGGTGCTGAACCTGTGTAACTAGAAATAAAACAGTGAAGGTGAAGCCAGGTCCCCAGGAGTGGAGGGCAGGCCAATGTGTGTGTTGTCACCAGAGGTGGCTGAAACCCAAGAAGGGAAGGCAGGAGGTCGGGATCTGGGGTAACACCACTGCTAAAAGGTCCCGGGGCATTGTGTGGCCTTTTTTTTTTTTTTCTTTTGAGGCGGAATCTCGCTCTGTCGCCCGGGCTGGAGTGCAGTGGCCGGATCTCAGCTCACTGCAAGCTCCGCCTCCCGGATTTACGCCCTTCTCCTGCCTCAGCCTCCCAAGTAGCTGGGACTACAGGCGCCCACCACCTCGCCCGGCTAGTTTTTTGTATTTTTTAGTAGAGACGGGGTTTCACTGTGTTAGCCAGGATGGTCTCGATCTCCTGACCTCGTGATCCGCCCGTCTCGGCCTCCCAAAATGCTGGGATTACAGGCTTGAGCCACCGCGCCCGGCCTGTGTGGCCTTTTTAATATCAGAAAAGGCTAGGGTTAAAAGAGCTCTCACATGATAAAAGTTTCGGTTCTTCAGAAAATCTAACAGTTATTGACTCCTGGGCTTTTAACAGAGCCTTGGAACAGAAATACCTGGAATTGACAAGAGAATTGTGCTTAACGGTATGAAACTGGAGATAGTCAATGCTTTTGACCTCCAGGAACAGTAATTACATATGGCTCAACCTACTGTTAATAAAAATAGACAAGTCTAACATAAGGAAATATTGAACACATTTTTTTCTGTAAGTAGATCAAGAAGAAAATAAAACAGTAGACACTTGATTGGAACAAGAGCAGACAAAAATATTCCCGAAGATCCTCTACAATGTGATTTCATTATACGATATGAAGAACGTGAGTAGCTACACAGTGAATTGCTTTGGAAAATAGATGTGCACAGTAAAACTCAAGGAGAGAACCACAGAACAACCAACAGAAGAGTGGAAATTGGGACTCTCATTCAGGCGAGAGACAGTAGCAGGTACAGAAGGAAACGCCTACAAAGGAAATTCCATTTTTCCAGTTCTGTATCCCTTAAGCCACGCAGTGCATACAGAGTCTCTGCGTGTCCTTTATACACTGCCTATGTCATGAATACTCATTTGCATCTATTAATAGTTTAAAATAATTTTAAATAAAATCGTATCAATAAATCATAAAAACTCTACATTTAATGAAAAATATTTACAGTTGAAAATGGTGATTTGTCGGCCTTTGAAAAAAAGATTAGGAAGTTTCCTGCTGATATCAGTCTGATGTGTAGCTTTGCCTTAAAAATGGAAATTACAGAGCTATCATCAGAAAAGTTACAATAAATAGGCCGGGCGTGGTGGTTCAGCCTGTAATCCCAACACTTAGGGAGGCTGAGGGCTAGGATCAGGGCAGATCACCTGAGGTCAGGGGTTCGAAACCAACCTGGCCAACATGATGAAATCCTGTCTCCACTAAAAATACAAAAATTAGCCAGGTGTGTGGTGGCACATGCCTGTAGTCCCAGATAGTCAGGAGGCTGAGGCAGGAGAATCGCTTGAACCTGGGAGGAGGAGGTTACAGTCACCTGAGATCACACAACTGCACTCCAGCCTGGGTAACACAACAAGACTCTGTCTCAAAAAAAAAAAAAAAAAAAGACGAGTTGCAATAAATATAGGTAGAGAAATGTCTTCTTTAGATGGGTATACACACAGATAGATAGCTAGATAAACACACAGACAGTTGCATAGATAATTAGGTTCCTGACTACAAAAACACATTAAATAGATATCGCAATAAATGAAAAAATGAGTAATACAGATTCCTATATTCCGTGAGCTTTTAGATGAATAGAAGATATAAGAATAGAGTTTCTAGACCAATGGAAGACATAACACGAGAATAACATAACACAAGAATGTAAGACAGTATGGTAAATTCTGTAAAGGTGAAATAAGCAAGAATCAGAAGGTTCAGAGGTGGCATAGAGTGATTAGAGAAATCAAAGCAGACTTCGTGGAGGAGGTGGGCTTTGGAATCCAGCTGAAGAGCAGAAAGGTGCATTGATTTGAAGTTGTCCCCTTAATTCTTTGTGGCACTCTCCACTAGCCCGCAGCTCCTGAGAGCAGGAAGCACTGACTCCTGTTTTGTTCCTCTCTCTGACTATACGCAGCAGTGAGCCCCCCGTGCCTCTGATTGTCACCTTTGGGGACCAGAGAAGTAAGCAGCTGTCCTTCCCTGTCCCTGGTCCCTCCAGGCAGTGACAACAAAGAATGGACCAGGTGAGGCCTTGTGTGTAGACACATGAGACTTCTCATCCAGGGTCAAGAGGAGAAGTGGTGGATTAGGAGTACTGTGACTTAAAGCTAACTTCTTTAGAGCAGATGAGCCCTGCTTATTCTAAGGCATTCAGCGATGTCTAATCGATCCCTCCTGTGCTTGGGAGAATGGGAACATGATACAGTTTCCCTTCTTCCTTGGTTATCTCACTGTAGCAGTGAGATAGACGACGGTCACCATGGTACCATCATGGCGCCACAGTCATAGAAGTCCCTCTTCATCCCACAGGTCTCTTGAATTCCAAGGCATCACACATTTCACATGAACAAATAGCCTTGACATCTTCCACATCTCCAGGATAACGGGCATTTCTGACCCACATAATGTGCACGAAGAAGAAACTCTCTCTCTCTTTCTCATCACTGCATCCCCAACTGATGTGGACCCTGATATGTATTTGGAGTTGAATAAATAATTGAGGTTTTCCTGGGGGTTGTGCCTATTTAGGGCTATATGATTTTGCCAGTTCATAGAAAACACGAGATGGTTAAAAAGAGAAATAATGGGCCGGGTGCAGTGGCTTATGCCTGTAATCCCAACAGTTTAGGGGGCCAAGGCAGGTGGATCACTTGAGGTCAGGAGCTTGAGAACAGCCTGGCCAAGATGGCAAAACCATGTATCTACTAAAAATACAAAAATTAGCTGGGCATGGTGGCGCACGCCTTTAATCCCAGCTACTTAGGAGGCTGAGGCAGAGAATTGCTTGAACTTGGGAGGTGGAGGTTGCAGTGAGCCGAGATTGTGCCACCGCACTCCAGCCTGGGAGACAGAGTGAGACTCCGTCTAAAAAAAAAGAGAAAGAAAAGAAAAGAAATAATTGAAATAATCAAAACAACCAGAAGGACTGCCACACAAGAAAAGGTTTAGAAGATTTCCAAGGAAGGCTGAAGTCAAAGAATAATAGAGTTTAAATCTGCACAATCATAAAGAAAAAGGCAAGTAAACTATAGGTGGTCTCTCATCCCATAGCTACAAAATTACAGAAAACAGAAAGAGAGAAGCTAAAGAAGAAAATGTCACAGCTAAACATGGAAATATATTTCCAAACACTGTGATTGTTTTATGGGCACATTAATCACAGCAAATTATTCAGGAGACGGAAATGCTCGTGGTGGACTCCTGGGAAGCTCACCAAATATTCCTTATGTGTCCCCCATGAAGTGAAATACATTTGGAGACAAATCGAGTTCCCGACACAATAAGAGTTTAAGTAACAGAAGACAGAGTGCCTTTCTCCTGGTAACCAGCTGTGGATTTACTCGCAGAGATTCTAATGCTAAAATGACTGAGAGGAGTTACCAGAGGTACAAAACCCTGATTTAAAAATCAGCTGAACCTTCGGGTCTTCATTACTGTAGTGATCCCAATTTCAGATTGTCTTTACTTTTGTATTGTCAGCGAGGTCAAATACTTCAGCATCTTTTCAACTGTTCCTTGCGCAAATATAAAAATCAGGGCCGGGCGCGGTGGCTGACACACGTAAGCCCAGCACTTTGGGAGGCCGAGGCAGGTGGATCATGAGGTCAGGAGTTCGAGAGCAGCCTGGCCAATATGGTGAAACCCCGTCTCTACTAAAAAATGTGAAAATTAGCTGGGTGTGGTGGCATGCACCTGTAGCTCCAGCTACTTGGGAGGCTGAGGCAGGAGAACTGCTGGAATCTGGGAGGTGGAGGGTGTGGTGAGCTGAGATTGTGCCACTGCACCTGGGTGACAGAGCGAGACTCCATTAAAAAAAAAAAAGGACAATTTTTATAAGGCATTTCTTATAGAGATTTGCAGAAGAAGAGAGGGGACACAGAAGAAGCAAATACCACAGGTCTTACGGGCACAGAGAGATGTGCCCATTCCAATGAACCGCCAACCTGGGGGCATTTGATGGAAACAGCACCAGCACTGACTCACTCCAAAGATGAAGCAGGCGTCCTTCCTAACCCTGGAGTGGGTGCCCCTCCCAACCCTGAGTGAAGTGATCAAAACCTCTCCCAACAGTTTTGGTCCTTTGACACCAGGTAGGTGATAGAAGGAAATCCTCTTTGTACAGACACAAAGTAAAAGTGACTATTGACTAATCATGATTATGAATAAGCCTAAGACAGTCCAAGTAAAAATCTGATGAGACTACATTATCAGGGAAGTGTATATGTGATCACAATTTATCTCGGTCTTAGGTTTTTAATATGTACACACACACCCATGTGCACACACATGTATGTAAGTTGTTAACAATGTCAAGATTAACAGTAAATAAAACATGATTGTACAGTGAGGCCAAAGAAGTTACACAAAAACTAAGTGGAAAGAAACTGAGCTTTATCATTTTGAAAGTTATTTTTAATTACTGAACACATTTCTAAAAGAAACGTGAATAAAACTGCAATGACACTTTCTTCTGACTCCATCAGAGGGACTTTTCATTTGAGTTTAATGCACATGTTTAGAATCACTGCCATTTTCTTTTCGACTGCATAAATTTTAATGAGAAGTATGCTGTAATTGTTATATATTAAATTCTTACGTTTGTAAATCTTATCTCTCAATTCCACATGTGATTTTTCGGCTTCTTCTTAAATTTTATCTGTACTCTTCGTTTTCAACAGTTTGAGTATCATTTCTCTGTGTGTGTGTGTGTGTGTGTGTGTGTGTGTGTTGTGTTGTATTTATTTGGGTTGGACTTTACCTCTTGGTTTTGTGGTTTGATGTCTTCCATCATCTTTGCAAAATTATTGGCTATTAACTCCACAAATATTTCTTATACTTCATTTTCTCTCTCTTTTTAGATTCCAACTGCACTTTAGCTCACTTTATATTTCATCACAGACCTTGGGTGCTTAGTATTTTTACACCATTCTTTAATTCTTTTTGTTTTAATTGGTCTAATTTGTATTGATGTATTTTCAAGTTCACTGATTTTCTCTTTGCTGTGTCCATTCTACTGATGAGTCCATTGAGGGGATTCTTCATCTTTGAAAGCACATATTCTTCACCTACCTTTCTATTCAACTCGTGCTTACATTTCCCTTTATGTAGTAACATCCTCCAACTAGACATTCATATCATTCACCATTTTCATTAAGGTCTTTAACATAAGCATTTGGTTACCTTTAAAAATTACAATAAAATTGTTGCAGGAGTTGAGTCTGCACTGAATCTCACCTGCTTGATTTTTGCCCCTTTCTGTCCTTGTTCAGTGTGTGTTGTAATTTTTGTTGCCTTCTGGACATCATACTCAGCACACTAAAATCTCTAATATTAATAAATAGCATGCACACTTGGGAATGATGATATCCCTTCTGCCAGGTCACTGGTGTGGGTTGAAGTCAGCCCAGGCAGTAGTGAAGCCTCATTTGTATTGTCTGATTTCTGTACTAATTGCCAGGGCACGAAAGACTTCCACTTTCCCTCATAGTGCTACGTACTCAGTATAAAACTGAACCATGATGCACATGCACCTCACCCTGAGAGGTTACTTGGGTGACTTTGCTGTGTTTGTATTTTTTGAATGTTTTGTCTGACCTTTCCTTTAAGCTGTTTCACCACACGGGACCTCTCTGTGGCTGCCCTCCGACCGCAGTGGCACACCTCTGCCCAGCAGGTGTGTGCTGGGCCAGAGTCGGGTGTCCAGTGTGCTCTCCAGCTCCCTAGTCCAGCCGTCCCTTTAAGTTGGCTGTGCCTCTGGGTCTCCTCAATGGGACTTTCGCAATGCTCTTTCCCCTTCTCACCGTGGCAGCCCCGTGGTTCCTCTATCTGTGTGGCTCTTTTAGGAGAGTGGTCCCTGCTGTTCTCCATGTGGTAGGCGACCTCTGAGGGCACTGCTGTAGGAACCTGAGGTTGAGATGATTTCCAGTCCCTTCACCGTGGGTGGAGGGTTTTGACTTTTATTTTTTCTGTGGTCACCATGGTCTGCTGTGTTTGGTGAGCTACAAGATTCAGTCTTTCCCTCAGCAGCCTAAAATCTTTGCTCCAAATGAGAGATGAATCCAGGCCTGAAAGCCATGCTCATGCCTTTCCTGCCTTCTCTGCACCTGCATCTCTAGGAGACTCTCTCCAATCCACTGCGCTACCGCCAATCACTCTTATGAGTTCCTCGTGGGGTCCATTTGAGATAATTGACAAATAAATGCAAACTTGCCTTTGTCTGAATTTCCAGGGGTTTTATGCATTACCCCAGCCTAGGCTGGGCATCTGCTGATTAGCTATCCATTTTATGACTTCTTCCTCCCTGTGTGGTGGCATATCTGTGTCCTGTGCCCCACCATTCCTAGGGTCTGTGCACATCCAGTGTCTGGTTTCTTCCCAGAGTTCAGGCTGCTTGGTTTCATTGAGAACTTGGCTCTCTGATGGTTGAAAAATGTTTTTGTATGTTATTCTGCTATTTTCTTGTGGTTAGTGTGGGAACAACACTCTTCCAGTTTACATTCTAAACAGACTCAGAAGCTCACCAGCTCTTCCGATGATTTGGGTAAAAGAGCTATTCTAGGCAAACATCTCAGTACATATGCAAACTTGCCAATTATTTTTCTTCAAACATGATCACTATTACTGCATGATTCCAATAAGCTGACGTGTTGCATTTCATTATACAGGGACTTCAAAGTAGAGTGGTCTAACTATTGATCATGGGGTAAAATTTGGGACCAGCAAAGACATACAGGTGAGGCGTGGTGGCTCAAGCCTGTAATGCCAGCTCTTTGGGAGGTCAAGGCGGGCAGATCACTTGACCTCAGGAGTTCCAGACCAGCCTGGCCAACATGGTGAAATCCCATCTATAGCAAAAATACAAAAATTAGCTTGGCGTGGTGGTGAGTGCCTGTAATTCCATCTACTCGGGAGGCTGAGGCAGGAGAATCACTTGAACCTGGGAGGTGGAGGTTACAGTGAGCCGAGATCATGCTACTGCACTCCAGTCTGGGCATCAGAGCAAGACTCTGTCAAAAAAAAACAAAAAAACAAAAAAACAAAAAACCAAAAACAAAAAAAAACCCAGAAACACAGATTCAATGATTCTTGAAAATATTGGACAGTATATCTATTTTTTGTCTGTTCTGTTAAATGGATTGCCGTGGTGTTGTGAGGAAAACATTTTTGGGTAATAACAGCTAAGACTGTACTATCAATATCTGATAAATCTCTGTGTTTTCATTAATATTTTACATAGCATGCTGGAAGATACACATCCAATGAAATCTCCTTGGGAAAATGTTTATAATGCCTTTTTCATAACTCTTTAGCTCAGTTATCTCTGGGGTCCTCTAAACTGTCCCAGGACCCCAAAAATTCATGGCTACTTCAATGAGAAACACAAGTCCTAGTTCTGGTGACAAAATATCTTCCTGACTTAAAATGTACTTATTCCACACTAGCATTTTATTACTTGACAAATTTGGGTTCAGATGATGGTACTGACTTGTCTAAACTGTCCCAGCCACACCAATACTCACTTACTCAATACTTTTATCTTCCACGTATGCCTTAAGGATGATGCACACGAAAGCAGATGTGCACCACTCCCACCTCATTTCAGGCTCTAATTACCAATTCCTAGATTGCCATAGAGCTCACTGGCCAGGAAGGGGAGGGGGGAGAGAGAGAAAAAGATAGAGAGAGAGAGAGAGTGTGAGTGAGAGCAAGAAGGAGAGAGTGTCAATCCTCTATTTCAAACCTTTCGGGGCTTCCCCTGGCCCACATAACAAAACCTATTCAAATGTATTCTTATTGGAATGGTGTGCACAGTCTCTGTGATGTGACTTCTGCCACATATTCTACTTTATTATTCTCATGTCAGAACTAACTCATATGGATAGGTTGCCTTGGTTTTGCTTTACGAATGAATAATCTTGGGAAAATGTTTATAATGCCTTTTTGGTAACTCTTCAATAGAATACGTCAAACCCCACTTATTTTTTTTTTTTCTGTGCCTTCATATTTTAGTTCAGTTTGATATGCCAGACTTGTTTTTCCATTCCAGACCCACAAAATCTACTGTCCCTTGCATTTCCTCTATTTAAATTTTATAGGAAACATAATCTTCTTGATACCGTCATTCTGGGGATGAGAAAAGGCAACCACTTCAAAATGAATCTTCAACAGCAGTTGGAGGAGATTTAAAGACAATGCATGAGTGTGGGCATGAGATGTCGGCAACTCCATGAATTAGAGTTTCACATGAGCAAAACCCTCACAGAATGTCTGCAAAAAACCAAGGAAGACGGGATAGTTCGACCACAGCTGTCCATTGCTAGTGGAGAGTATTTAAAATAATAATTTTCATCACTTTAGGATACAATTATTTTTGGGATCTTCCTGTGCCATTGGCAGTGGGCTGAGTTTCTCAGTTTGCCATTGATTTTTGGTCAATAGCTGTGACACGTTACATGATCAAATGTTATAACCAATTAGTTTTATATTTTTTCTTTTGTTTTCCGTGTTGATATCCACGTATCATAGCTAATAATGCTGGAGCTGCAGAGTCTCTAAGTTTGATTTTTTGCAAAAACATTGATACATTTCAAGAGGCTAAAGATAATAATGGAATTGATAATAATTATACATTGCATTAAAAAGAATTAACAGGCCCGGGGCGGTGACTCACGCTTGTAATCCCAGTACTTTGGGAGGCTGAGGCAGGTGGACCACCTGAGGTCAGAAGTTTAAGAGCAGCCTGGCCAACATGGTGAAAACTCGTCTCTACTAAATTACAAAAAGTAGCCAGGCATATTGACCCATGCCTGTAGTCCCAGCTACTCGGGAGGCTGAGAAACGAGAATCGTGTGAACCCAGGAGGCAGAGGCTGCAGTGAGCCTAGATCTCACTCCTGCACTCAGCCTGGGTGACAGAGAGAGACTCTGTCTCTAAATAAATAAATAAATAAATAAATAAATAAATAAATAAACAAATAAATAGGTAACAGAGAGAGGGTCTGTCTCTAAATAAATAAATAAATAAATAAATGGAATTAACAAAGAGCTTCTTGATGGCAAAATCACCCGTGTGTTTACATCAGTGGCCTTTATGGCTCTGTGTGTCTGTGTGGTATGGAGAGTGGGGTATATGCTAATATTATCCCCCATATTTCAAGAAAAGAAAATATCAGGTAACATGATAAAGGTGAAATAGCTGGTAAGTTTTGGAGCCGTGGCGCAAACCCAAGCAGTCTTGTTAAGAGTTCATTTTCTGAGCTATGTTCCTCTTATTTTACCTAGAAGCACAAAATCTGCTTTATTATTATATGTAAATATCCTAATTGAATTATAGTAAGATGTGCATTCACATACATTTTATGTATTTCAATAAAGACAAGTGGAGATTCAACTTATCCTTTTGTATGTAACTGTAACTGTAGTTGTCTGTTTGCCTTCAAGGTGAAGACCAAAGCTATAATTATTGATGTATCCCCAATACTCATAATAACATCCAGTCCAAAGTAATAGCTTAAAAACAGTTTGAAGAGTAAATTAATAACTTCAAGATTATTTTATGTATTTGAGGCTTAGGCAAAGGAAAGTCAATGATGCATTATCAGAAGACCTTAAAGGATATCAATCTTGCAGACCAGGGAAACCACGATAAATAAAATGTATGCTTTTCTATCATTCATTCATAGGGGTGCCCTGTGTGGGATATTTTTGCCATTTTTAAACCTGACAAAATCTGGCAAAGTTTGCCTTCTCTTGAGGTATTCCTGTCCCTCCACTTCTCCTGGCTTCCTGTAGATTGCACCCACCCTTGTCCCAGGAGAATGAATTACTCACTTCCAGAGGAAAAAAAAAAATCAAACTGTGGTGTAGAACGACGCTGGATAAGAATGTTTGTTTTGCCATAACTTCTGTAACGTCTTCAAGAGTTTGGAATTTTAATGTCTCATCCTAGTTCATTTCCTAGCGAATAGTTTGTATTCAAAGAATGTCTTAAATCATAATGTTCAGTAAATCTTTAGATAAAAAATTGTGAAAAGTAAAAAGTGTATTTTAATGGGAGTAAAACTAGACCTTATGATAGAATCTGAATAAAAAGGGAAGCATAACCTTTAGCCTGGGGAAGAATATCCTAAGTCTCTAGACAGAATGTCTCTAAGTAAATGTAGTAAAAATACCCATTGATTACAAGAAATTGGATCTATGGCTCATAATAACATCTCATTGATTGAAAGGAACTTCGTAATAGCCTTCTTCCATGTGGTATCTGTCAGGTGTTAACCTTGCAGCCTCCTGATCATGTGAAAGGAATTCTTTGCTTATGCCACTGCTCATATGACTCCATCCATGACATTTCATAAATTGCATCTATTGAACAGAGATTTGGGGTTTTCTAAAACTGAAAAACCCATTGCCAAAGCAAGGCATTTCTTTCTCTATGGATTGTATGATAGAATTTAGCCATATGCTCTAGAGACCTGGAGATATTTCAGCAAACTCGACTACCTCTGAAAAATGACTACTTACAAAGAGAGAAGTAAGTTTCAAATTTTAGAACATGTAAGGTCCACACAGAAATCCATTTAGCAGCAATCATATATTTAATTACTCTTTAAAGGACACTTTTAAAAACATGAAGGGCTTCCTCTTATTGAAAACAATGAGTTAAAATTATTCCAAATACTGTACATAAAAAAGTGAGTATGCTAATAAAATAGTCAACCAAGTTTTATTATTAACACCAGGAAATCAGTCTGCATGTCCTAACCAATGAATAACAAAATAGATGAGTATTTTAACAAAATATAATCTCTTGTAATTCCAGTTACAAGTTTGTGCTGCTTTCTTAAGCCAAAATAATAAAAAGAAAGCAAAATAAATAAAAGGAGTATTGGAGTATTTTAACAAAATACCTACATAATTTTATTATTCACATAAAAACTTAAATCTGTGAAATACAGGGGTCATGAAAACAAAATTGCATACACTTTTATGCCCTTCTCAAAAGGATAATAATCTTTCATGTTGATTGTCTGTATTTTTCATGTAATTACTTTAACCCTTGAAGAAGTAAAATTAGTGATTAGCATTTCAATTCAGGTTTGAATTTGAATCTGAAACTAACTGAAATAAGTTTTATTGAAAATTCTCCAAAGGAATCTAGAAGCACTCAGGTTCAATCACATTCTTCTCTTGTCAGTATTTTTGCATTAATATAACCACTCTCTTTCAAAATAAGTTTTAATGAATTCAGTTTGCAAGTGATTGCTGATCTTAATGGAAAAATAATTTCAAAGAAAATCCTTAGCTATTCAAATGTCACTCATAAATATGGCACAAAGAATTACAATGGAAGAGATAAGCAGAAAGTTGTGGTCATAAAGTTTATCTGCAAACTGGATAAGAATGAATCCATTAGGATGGCAGGGGATTTTGATTATGGACTTGCCCTCTGTGTGGAAAACGCTAAGGTTGATGATGCCTTTCCTGGTTCTTCTGTGACTTACAGCCGTCTCTATTCCTGTCATGCCCAAACACAGGCAGAGTCTGCGGAATAGCAAACAAGCTGTTGCAAATGAAATCATCAGGAAAATGATTTTGACCGCACAATTAAAATAAACACCTGACGTGTGTTTTTACTAACTTAATACTTGATCAGAGTTTTATGTTAAATGAAAATGTAAAAATCTTGTATTCAGTCAGTGGAACAAGGTTTCCCATTTGATTTGAAATAAACCAAATACTGTAATTCATAACCAGTAGGCAGGAGGAAATTAAATATCTAGTGATAACTCAGATTTCTGTCTAAAGTGCCCCTCGATCCGTGAGAAGCAAGATTGAATAAAATTAGAAGTAATTTGATCGACTAGCCCCCTTCCTTTGATCAGATGGCTCAGAATTGTGCTGAAACTTTCTGAAGTGACCAGATAGAATGAGGTCGGAGGGAGCAATGTCTGCTGCATGGTAATGGATGGTTCACAAACCCATATGAAGAGAGAGAGACAGACACAGAACAGAGAAAGGGAGAAAAAGAGACAGAGAAAGAGAGAGAAAGACAGCGAGGCAGAGAGAGAGAAAAACAGAGAGGGAGAGAAAAACAGAGAAATGAAGAGACAAAGAGGGAGAGAGGGAGACAGAGAAAGAGACAGAGAGAGAGGAAGAGAGAGAGAGGAACAAAGATAAAGAGGGGGGCAGAGAGGGGGCAGAGAGAAAGTCAGACAGAGAAACAGAGAGAGTAAGAGACAGTGTGGGTAGTTCCTTAAGAGACCAAATATCAGTACACTGGTGGATTAGCACAGTACTAATTGGTTCAAATAAACCAATAACTAAATTTCAGGACACTCACAAATTCACGGGATTTTCTCATTAGTTTGTTCATTGATTCAACATCACCCATGCACACCTGCTGTAGGCCAAGGACCACTCCTAGTGTTGGAGTTATACATAGACAGAAAAATGACCCTTGCCTCCAGGAGCCACTGTCACCATCCTTACCAAAGGAAAGCTTAGACATCTTCCCCAGAGAAATTTCTTCCTGGAAATGTTCAGAGCTAGTGTTTAGCACAACTTTACACACACTGTGGCCTATTGGACAGTGGAAGGTGGAAGGGAAAAATAACTAATGGGTCTCAGACTTAACACCTGGGAGATGAAATAACCTGCACAACGAACCCCCATGACCCATGTTTACCTATGTAACAAACCTGCACATATACCTCTGAACTTAAAAGTTTTTTAAGAGATTATTTGATAGCCTAATGTATACCAGATCAAATATTTGCAAGAACTGCCAAGAATCTTTAAATAATACAGTTTGCATTCAAATGCACCTTCTTTTTTTGTTTTAATTATTTTGTTGTTTTACTTAAATTCATTCAGTTACTATAACTATTTTTAGTTATATTTAAAGGAGCAACATTTTGCATGACATTACTTACACCTTGTAATACATTTTTACCATTCCCTTTTCTTCCTGCTGCTATTAAACTTCTTAACAACCCTTCCACTGAAAATCTTTGATCACTGCAAATATGAAGTCTACTCCATATCCATCTACTCCATCATTCATTCCATGAATATTTAACAATAATAAGAATGACAAGGATAGCTCATACTTATTTGTTTCTTACTATATGTCAAGCACCGTTTAAGGGCTTTACATATACAAACACAATTAATTCTTAAACTAGTACTAGAAAGTGAATGTAATTAATGCCTTTATTTTACAGTTGAGTAAATTAAAGCACAAATATTTAATCACTCCCTAAAGACACACAACTAGCATGGTAGACTAGATAATTTAGAAGATATTCCCACTATAACCCTAACTGATTATCAATAAAACATACTTTATCAATATATTGGTAACACTCAAAAGAAATGTAATCCCCCAAAATTTCTACCTACAAAAATGAATAAAGAAGCTAATGACCGAAACAAGAGTGGAGGCCACAAAATAGAAACCAAACCCAACAGGTGGCACTGCACTGAAGGCCAGTGCCAATATAATCAATATGATCAATATACTAGGCCTTTGAGCATGCATGGAAATGCTAAGTCTGACATTCCGACATTCCCACATTATGTCTGGGAAACTGGAGGTGAAATCTTTAGCGAAAGTACTTTCCAGAAAGCAGGAGTAAAACAAAGGTTTTCATCCAAGTGGTATAATTTAAGAAAAAATTCCAGAAACAGGAAATACTTGGTAAATCAAGTTATTGAAATGGCCACCACCATCAGGAACTGAATGCCAATCACGTAGGGCCCATTGGGGTGCTGATCAATTGTGGATCAAAATCTTCTGCCCAAAGGATGGAAGAGAAATGAATTCATCCAGTGGATCCCGGCTCCCAAGGGTCAAGGTTTTCGTCATGAGATGTTACATCCCACACCCTTTCAGGTTGAGCCTGGATGAGCACCAGACCTTAGTGTCCAAGACTCCTTGGGCACAGAATCCAAGAGTGCAGTCAGGAAGCTGGGATGATGTGTTGCTAAGCGACAAAGGCAAAAAGCAGGTTGCCATAGCAATTCCCCTGGTGAGAGAATGGAGAGGGTGCTGGGACGGGCACCGGTAGACAATCCGCACACGGACGGCCTTGGTCTCAATTCATGACCACCCTTGGTTTCCCGCATTAGGACTTGCCCATTGTCTCTGGAGGAGACTGTTCAATTTAGATGTGCTGGATGAGCACAGATGGAAAACAAACAAATAGAAGCTGGAGAGTCACCAAGCACAGGCGCACAATGCATCATCAGTGAGATGCAGCTATTAAAATCAGCCATAGATTAAGACATCTCTCCCCACAGAACTTCAGAATGTTAAATTCTCAATTACAAAAAACTAAACGGGGACCCACATCCAGCCTCATCTTTGATTTGTTTATTTATCTTATATAGTAGTGCATCCAATCTCTTTCAGCAAAAGCCATGGTCTTTACCTTGGAAACACATCCAGAATTTGACCACTCCTTGACAAACACTAGCGATTCTCCTGTCTCAGCCTCCTGAGTAGCTGGGATTACAGGCGCCCACCACCACGTAGGCTAATTTTTTGTATTTTTTTTTTTTTTTTTTCAATAGAGATGGGGTTTCGCCATATTGGCCAGGATGGTCTCGAACTCCTGACCTCAGGTGATCCGCCCACCTCAGCCTCCCAAAGTGCTGGGATTACAGGCATGAGCCACCACATCCGGCCACTTCTCTGTCTTTTAATTGTTGGTGTAGTCTCAAAAGAATGTAAGTTCTTTAAGGGCACAGGCTTTTGACTGTTTAGCGCAATGAATTTACCACTTAGTACAGTGATGGGACGTAGCAAGTAGTCAATAAATATTTGTTAATTAAAGAATAAATGAACTACTGTTTATTAATAAGTAAATACCATCGAAAATGAAAAGACAAATGACAAACTGAAAGATGAGATGCAAAAGAGTTCACTGACAATTGGACAAAAAATGATCACCAAATTTTTACAGGAAATGAAGAAGTCCAGCAATCTATTATCCCAGGAAAGGCACCACGTGAGGCAGCAATGCGGTGTGTGCAAAGGGAGATCAGAAAGAAATTGCATTCCATACTCACTGGATTGGTGGTGTTGAAGAATTCAGATCATATACCATGATCATGGACAGAGGATACCTGCTGGGCTGGGAAGAAATAGATGTCCACTTTTCTGGCAACGATTCAGATACTGCTGTCTGTGTGGATTTGCCCAGATTTCTGTTCACACAGTCTCTGCCTGGGCTCCTTGCCAGTCCTGGCCAATGCAGTCCCTGTGTGGGGCTCCTTGCATAGTACCTGGGCCACCTGCGAACACCCGGACAGGCCCACAGCGGTTCCCATTCATATCTGAAGAGTGCATGGTGAGGCAGTGGCTTGTATGGAGAGGGAAGTGAGCCCGGTGGGAATGATTTGGCCTGATGGCCCATTCCCATGACCTAGGTCTGAATAGTCAGGAACGTGTGCTGTTCCTAAGAGGACCTTAGGGATCGTTAGTGGAGCCCAATGCCAGTGAGGCCGGACTCTCTGACCACCTCCCACGGCATGCTGCCCTCAGACTGATCAGCCCTGTGGAGCCACTTGTCATTTCAGAAGGGCCTCCATGCTAGGCTTCACTGAAGCCAGTTCATCCAGAGAAATGGGACAGGAACAGGGTTTGCTTACTTGAATGCTGTGGATGTCCAGGGCTGAGAGAGAAATGAGGAGAAGCCAGTTGGATAGGGATTGAGCTAATTACGTATGAGAAGTTTTATGAATATTTTGCATGTTTCTATGACCATTGTAGATAAACAACAGCCCCCTCATTTTGCTCTGAAGGGAATGTTCTGTGTATATGATGCTGACATCATCTGTCTCTGCTCAAGAGTAATTTTCTAGATCTTCCTGTGAACTAGGAATTCTTGAACTTTATGGATGTCAAAGAGAATTAACGCTCACATTCAGAAATCAGCTAAAAGCATGGCATGTATTTTAAGTTTTTTAAAAGTTATGCTTGGTTAAATGGAGGCTAGTACTTCTCCAGCTGGTTGAATGGAGACTAGAACTTCTCTAGTCTTCTTAAAATTCTTTGTCCTGGAATCTGCACAAACAATTTTAAGTTCTCATAGCTACAAAACCTACAAGTCATTGGGTGTAATTAGTAATGCAGTCATTGAAGGCATGATAATTAATGCTACAAATAGCATTATTGGTAACTAAATAATAGGAAGATCAAATTAGACATAGTGTACTTTCATTATGATGTTAAAAACATGAAAGAATATCAGACATGCTTGCTAAACAAAACTATCTTCACCACAGAACCTCTATGACATTCGGAGAAGCCCCAAAACAAAAAATCATTTGAATAAAGACATAGGTGCCAAAGAAATTTAAGAGTTATAATCAGTTTTTTAAATTATTAAATGATATACATAAAATCATATACTTCTCTTGACCTAAATAAATGTTTCAACCTAAGGATAAAGAAAATTAACAGGGCTCAGTATCACCGCCTCTGGTGTAAATGTTGCCGTCTTTTGATTTTGTCATGAATGTGTTGCTGTTACAGTCATCTTGCTTTCAAAGCCCTGGGCACATTTCATCAAACACTGTGTTAGCCATTTAATACACAAGAGACCAGAGAAGTACCAAGAAATCCTTTATCAATATGCTTATGTTAACAAAAAAAAAAAAGTCAGTAAAGAAAATTGCATAACAATTTATGTTGACTTTATTATTGAACTTTATTTGTACATTATTATGTATTAGTTAGCAGATGCCACCAAATAATAGAAAACACTACTAAATAACGTGACATGATTTTTATTAGATCAAGGGACAACAACCTGCAGGACTTAAAGATGTGGTAATCATAGGAAAGATGATATACTCTAACTTACTCTAAAGAAGAAAAAAAGAAAAGCTATTCTGTGGCCTTGAAGTATTAGGGTCATAAACTGATAAAATTATCCGGAAAAGCCTTAGAGACATCAGAATATTCCCCATTTAAGCAGCAATATGTTAAAGAATAAATTTCCATTTTGAGTAGTTCAGTTCTATTCTCTATAACCCCTAAAGGGTAATGCTGTTCGATATATCTTCGTAATGAAAAAATTGTGGCTGTTTAGTGTGTTTATTTAACCAGCTAATGTTTATTGGCAGGCCTGCCTCTTAAGTACACTAACACTGTGTTGGATGTAATGTCTTTTATTATTTTTTCTTATAGGAATTTTATTTGAAGCTTGAGGAAAATAATATTCTACAGAAGTTTTTGGCTTTCTTCTCTCACAAATGTATAGATTAATAGAAATAGATAATTATGATGTTGCCAATAAAATGGAAAACGTGGATAAGTATTTCATGATTTCATAAGTATCAGTTATACTGCACAAAATATCCTCAAAGAAAGAAATTGTGTATGTTTTTTAATTTACTCAGATAAAAGTCATGTTTGGTGACTTCTTATTAAATTTACAATAGCATATCACAAAAGAAAAGCTAACTTTTGCTGTAAGTTGAAGGCCAATCAGAGCTTTTTAATGCCATGTGTCAACATAATGCTAATTTCAAATATCAAATTTCTTAAGTAATAATTAATTCATTCTTAAAATCTTGGCTGAACGAGTTAGGCATCATTTCTTACTTGTGATTTTATTAAGCAGTTTTGAGGAGACTAGGGTTTAAGAAGCTAAAGATGTTGAGAGTGAACAAGTCTGCCTTAGTCTCCCAGGTTCTTTCTCTGGAGTCGTGTTTTCTCACATGCGTATGTGATCGGCACTCAGGTCAAGGTGGATTCCCTTTAGATGTAAGTCATTCTCTCTCTGCAGAACTCTCCTCCTCAGTACATTGCCCTGCAAACTCTGGGTTCTGTGGCTTCTCCAGATTCCCAGGTCATTTCTTCCCTGGCTGGGAGATGATGTGCTCCTCCTGGGCCACTAGTTTGTTTCTAGTTTCTCAGGAATTACTGTCCTTCCTTGCCAGACACCAATGTCTTGAACTTCATTGTTTTGTTTATTTGGTTGGTTGATTTTCTACTTGTTTCTACCCTATATTCTGTTCTAATTGTGTGTTTTTCTATTATTTACTAATACAACACTGTCTTGATTATCAGAGCCTTTTAGTAAGCCTTGAAGTCAGACAGTGTTAGCTTTCAAATTTGTTCTTCTCTTTCAGTGATTATTGGCTGTTATGGATCTTTTACCACTCTCCCTGTAATGTTTAGAACGAGTTTGGTAACATCTACAAAATAACTTGCTGAGATTTTGTTTGGGATTGTGATGAATCTATATATTAGATTGGGGAAAACTGACATCTTGACAACACTGAGTCATCCTCTATCCACGAACGTAGAAAATCGTTCTGTTTATTTAGTTCTTCTTTAATATAATTCATCTGAGTTTTGTAGTTTTCCTAACGTAGATCTTGCACATTTTTTGATAGATTTATACATAAATATTTCATTTTTGAGGAGTGTTAATTAAGTATTAATGCATTTTTTTATTTCAAATTTCACTTTTTCATTGCTGGTAAAAAAGATTGACTTGTACATTAACTTGTACTGCAACCTTGTTGTAATTGCTTATTAGTTCCAGAAGATTTTTGTCAATTCTTTCAGATTTTCTACTTAGTCATTTCATCTGTGAGTGAAGATAATTTTATTTCTTTCTTTCCAACAGGTTGAACTTATTTTTCACTATATGAAGCTACATATAAAATAAGAGAAAATTCAGAACTCTTCAATAAATAGCAATAATTTAAAAGTATGCTGAAGTTAGAGAGAATTAATTGCCCAATAATGTTTAATTTGAAAATAAATCATGAAATTATATATTTATCCATCTGCCAATTTTTTTTTATAGTGATAGCAATGAATGTGTATTAGGAGAAATTTTGAGAGTTCTTGTTTTTATATTTGAATGTAGATCCACTAAAGACACATGAGCATGATAAAGTAAGCTGTCATTTAATTGTTCCTCTTCAAATAAAATGTCAATTAATTTTTTCTCTGAGTATTTTAACCCTTACCAGAGTTTAAGCCTTACTCATCACTGATTTTTATGAAATAATATGCTTACTTAAACAAAATTAAGTTATATAGGAAATGGACCATTTTTCAGTCCAATTAGCCCAGGCTCATAATTTAACACAAAGGTGCACTGTGCATTCTGTTTATTGGTTATGTATACAAGAAAGTGAAAGAACATGGTCAGAAACCATTAACAGTGGGGTGTGTGCACACATGTGTGTGTGTGTCTGTGCTTAGGTCTCAGTGAGAATCATAATATGAATATTTGGCCCCTACTATAGTAAAAAATAAATAAATAAATAAACAAACAAACAAACAAACAGGGATACTTTTCAGTAGTTTTATAAAAAACGAATATCCCACACAGACTTTATACCCTAAGATGAAAGTTAACCCAACTTTCATCAAGACTTATTGGCAAAAAATGTTATAGAAATTGATGGATAGTATCATATGAAACAGCAGCAACTGTTTTCAGTGAAATAAGATGACTGAACTAAGCCTCCTTCCTTCTCTCTCTTATTCTTTTTCCTCCTTTGGCCCTACTTTTTATTTCTGTGTGTATTTAGTTAAAAAAAAATGCCAAGGTAATTAAGGTATATGGTCCTAACTTTTTAAAAGGCCATCAACAATATAGATAAAAAATATTTAACATATGTTTTTGTATTTAGTCACAAATTATCTGTGTAAATTATAAATATGGGTATATTTCAGTTCTCCAGAAACTTTATTAACTTGAAGCTGTAACTCCATTAACTTTATTCCTTTTCATTTCCAAAATAGAAATATGTCCCAAAAGACAGGAATGCCAACAAAATAATAAAATATCTTCTAATATCAATGTTTGTGAAATAAAATTAGAACCAAAAGAGATTTTTCCTTTAAGTACATTTATAAAAACATACTGGTCTGAGTGTGGTGGCTCACGCCCGTAATCCCAGCACTTTGGGCGGGCAAGGCAAGGGGATCACTTGAGGTCAGGAGTTCGAGACCAGCCTGGTCAACATGGTGAAACCCCGTTTCTACATAAAATACAAAAATTAGCTGGACTTGGTGGTGTGCACCTGTAGCCCCAGCTTCTCGGGAGGCTGAGGTGGGAGAATTGCTTGAACCCAGCAGGTGGAGGTTACAGTGAACCGAAATCATGCCACTGCACTCCAGCCTGGATGACAGAGCAAGACTCCATCTCAAAATAAAATAAAAATAAAAATAAAAGTAGGGACTTTGACTAATTATTTATCATAAACATGAATGCGACTTTTTAGAAAGAACATTTCTTGTATTATTCTGTCCCTGAGTAGGTGTGTTTAAGGAAAATACTGCTGATGTTTTGCCACTGAAAACAAGCACATAGACATACGGCAGCTCTCTCAATCCTGACTGAGATGCACTTGCCCCTCAAGTCAGTCATTTCTCTATTCAGTAACAAATTCATCACACAAGGCATAGTATTTAAAGGTACCACCAAAACTTTTATGAGCTTGTTAATATAATAATAGCATAACTGCATTTTGTCGCAATCCACACACCTAAAACCAGGGATTTAGTTTAGCAGCAGAGCAGCTTGCTGCCTGCCTTTCTTCCAGCACAGTGTTCTCCAGTTATTTGGAGCTCATCCTAAGCTCCATGTGAGTTCCCTGGATATCCACACAAACCATCGTCATGCAGACAAAACAGGGGTAATGGGAATAAACAATAAAAATATTTTTAAAGCTATTAAAAGTTGTTCCCAGGTAGAAAGCATGTTTAAAGCAACCACCAGTAATTCACTCTGTACTAGGCTCTAATAAAATCAATCCAAATTTTCACAAACTGAAACATCGATTTGTGCTGATCATATTTTAATAAATCTGGAAATGAATTGCGGCTCTTTAATAAGAGAGTTTTCTACAAATACAAGCAAGTTTTTAAAAAGATCCAAAATCATTGTTTGGTCAAAGAAACCAGAAAAATAATATCAAAGTATTTGAAAAATAATGAAAAAAAAACTCTATATATCAATATATACCCAACATAGTTACGGCAGGCACGTTATGGCTACCAAAAATATGTTTATCAAAAGAATTCTTAAAACCTACTCCTAGGTTAGGAAACATGGCAAACAGAAATGTGGGTTGCAGATGAAATTGTTTGCTGAGCATCTGACTGTAAGAAAGGGAAATTGTTCTGTATCATCCAGGTGGGCCTGACGTCGGGAACAGCGTCCTTAAAGTGGAAGAGAAAACCAGAAGACAGAACCAGAGAGATGGGATCTTGAGAAGGACTTGAACAGACATGGCTGGCTTTGAAGACTGGAGAAAGGGCTGCGAGTCCAGGAATACAGGTGACTTCTATCAGGTGGGTACAAATGTAATTGCACTTCTTGCCATTTTAATGCATCAAGAAGCTCGATCACTTTTGCACCAACCTGATAGAAGCTGGAGAAGGCACGTCAACAGATTCTTGCCTATCACCTGCAAGAGGAACACAGCCTTGCTGATACTCTGATTTCATCCCAGTGATACCTATTTAGGACTTCTGAGCTCTAAAACGGTCAGACAATAAAATTTATGCTGTTTTAAACCTTAAGGTTATGGTAATTTGTTACGCAGCAATAGGAAACTCATTGAAATGTGTTCTAGCTTTACATATTTTATGCAATAAAACAATCTAAGCCTTCACTTCATATTTCTTAAGTTCAAAAATATGTTAAATAAAAACCAAAGCACCCAGTGGCAACAATACCCCAGTAGCAGCAAACACACCTGACACCCATCTTGGTTTCTAAGACCATTCTCCAATGAAACGAACCAGGACACCTTCAAGAAATGGCAGATTCTAGGACTGAAGCAGAAAAAAATATAAGATAATTCCAGAGCATCTTGTAGTGCCGGAAAATAAGGAAGTTCTCAAAACAACAGCAACAACAAAACAAATCAAGCAAAACACAATGTTTATAGTCTGTACTGTTGATGTAATGTTAAAAAAAAAAATGGTGTTTTAACTCTCTAGTTTTTCTTTCCAAAAACACACAATCGCAATCTAGTCATAAGAAAAACAGCAGACTAATACCAGGTGAGGGGCATTGTATTAAACACCTGAACAGTACTCCTCAAATATGACAAGGTCATCAAAGACAAGTCTGAGCATCTGTCTCAGACAAGGTGAGCCTAAGACAACATCACAGATATAGATAGCATCCTGTCTATAGAAGCAAAAGGCCAGTAGGTGTGCAGTAAAGTAATCCCAATGTAGTATGCACTTTAGTCAGCAATAATGTGTCAGTGTTGATTCATTATTTGTATCAAAAGTGCCATACTAATGTGAAGAATTATCATACTAGTGTAAGAAAAGAGAATGTGGGGTGTATAGGAATCTGTACTTTTTTTTCTTAAAAATTGTTCTGAAATTAAACCGTTTATGTAAAAGTTGCATAAGAAGAAAAGGAAAATAGAATTTTAAAAACAAATAATTAATATATTAGAAAATGTAAAGTGAATGGAAGTTGTAAGGAAATAACAAAAAAGACTGGTTCTTTATAAAATATAATCACATAGAAAAAATCTAGAATATACACATGTGAAAATGAAATCATTAAGTAGGAAGAAGACAAGAAATTCAATACTTAAAATTTAATTATAAAATAAAAATTTTATATAATTTTGCACAAGCATTTTTAGTTTATATGAGGTGTAAGATGTTGTGGTGGACCCAAGGATACCGAATCATTATTCTTACAGTTGACAAATATAGAGAAAAGCTAGTAGGTATCCTGCCTTCTCTGAACTCTTACTTTAGTGCATTCAAATAGTTGATGGGAAAGAAATCCTTCATCATAGTCAAATTCCAATTAACTATAGAAGGACCAACAGTATTAGAACATCACAATTTTACAATCCCCGGTGAAATCTTTTTTAAAAAAAACTATCAACAATAGCTGCTAAAACCATGAAGCACAATTTTGATGTGAAACTTTCTGCTGGGAATATGAGGCTGAGCATACTGATTTAACTTTGGTACCGGTAAAATGGGACAATCAGAAACCATGGCAAATAATGTGATGAAAGGGAAAGCTCGTAGCCTTACCTGTCAATCATTTGATGTTCAAACAATTAATCCTGAATCTAAACAAAGCATTCGGTCTTAATACTAGAATATAGAAAAGGGCTGCAAAAACCCTCGGCCAGATCATAAATGTGAAGGTGGACAAACCTGCTGGTGTCCCCAGATTAGGTGAACATGGTATTGTAATAAACCACTTTGAACAATACATGAGTGGTATAGCAGAAAACACAGGGAGGGCACTTGTAGAGGGAGGGAACCCCACTGATGAGGTTGTAGGCTGTGGGGGGAGAGGAAGCTCTCTATTGGCATGTGAGTAGGTCTCAGTCACTAGTGAGCTTGTGACCTTTGCAAGTGATTATCAAGGTTTCAATTTTTTCCCCTTAGCTGGGACACGTTGCCTACAGTGGGCTGGAGTTGGGAATGTATTTGTCTTCTCCCAAGTCAGGTGGGCTCTGATAATACCCCAGCAGGTTAGGCTTGATTTAAGAGTTTCTCCTGAGAGCAGATTATTTAAGAAAAAGAGTACCATGGCATATTTCAAAATGTTTCCTTTTTCTCCAGAAATTTTCTCTGGTTTTCACTATCAGAAGCTGCTTGAGCTTCTGGGGGTAAAACTAGCAAAAGTATGGGATCTCCACACCAATACAATATATCCCCCTGAGATCGCCACCTCAATATACAGTATGTCTCCCTGGGATCTCCACCTTAATATACAGTATATCCCCCCCGGGATCTCCACCTTAATATAGTATATCCCCCTGGGATCTCCATCCCAATACAGTATATCCCCCGGGATATCCACCTTAATATACAGTATATCGCCCCCGGGATCTCCACCTTAATATAGTATATCCCCCTGGGATCTCCACCCCAATATACAAGTATATCCCCCCCGGGATCTCACCCCAGTATACAGTATGTCCCCCCCCGTGGATCTCCACCCTTAATATACAGTATATCCCCCTGGATCTTCCCACCTTAATATAGTATATCCCCCCTGGAATCTCCACCCCAATACAGTATATCCCCCTGGGTTCTCCACCTTAATAAACGTTATATACCCCTGGGATATCCACCTTAATATACAGTATATCCCCCCCAGGATCTCCACCTCAATATAGTATATCCCCCCGGATCTCCACCCCAATACAGTATATCCCCCTGGGTTCTCCACCTTAATAAACAGTTATATCCCCCTGGAGGCTCCACCCCAATATTACAGTATATCTACCTCAGATTTCCACCCCAGTATACAGTATTATCCCTCTGTAACGTCCACCTGGATACAGTTTCCCCCTGGGATCTCCAACCCAATACAGTTAACTCCTCGAGATTTTCAACATCAGACTTGTCCACTCGGAGTCTCCAGAAACTCAGCAATTGTGGTTCAGGTCTTCCTGCCATAGCTGTGGTTCCCACAGAGGATTCCACTTCAGTAAGTTGCAGTTCTCTGTGCTCACCTGCCTGTCTCTCCAAGGTCAGGGGAAGTGTTGGCCCTGTGATTTCAGTTTTCTCCAAGATCTAAGAAGAGTTGTTGATTTTTCAGTTTGTTAAGCTTTTTTCTTGTTGTGAAGAAGGGAGTGACCACTTCCAAGTTTATTCCATGTCCTACAGGAAACAAAGTCTCCCTTTGAAATTTGCAAATTGTCTTTTATTTATTTGTTAACACAGTATACATACACGATTAAACACCTGAGATGCACAAAAGTGTCATGTAGTGAATTTACATTTCCTAACTATCACTTGTCCTTCACCTCATTCCATCCACCAAAGCGACAACTGGTCCTGCTCTCATAGGTCTTTCCAGGATGAGTTTATGAACACAGAAGCATATCTGCATATTAAACCATCATTTTTAAAGAGTCACACCTTATACATATTGTTATGTACCTTTAATCTGTAACTTCTGGGTTTTATATTTAATTAAATAAATCCACGTTTTACATACTTTTTTGTTACTTTAATTTTATTTTTAATCTTTTGCTTACCTAGAAATTTTTTACCAAAGGTATGAGATAATACCCTAACTTTATTTAGTGAGATAATACACTACAATGTCAATTGTACACACGCCATAGTTTACATAATAAGCTGTTTCTACCTAACGCAGTTTTCATCTCATAGCACATTTGTGTCTATTTGTGGACTCTACTCCTGTATCTATTCATCCTCTAGCAACAAACTCTTTTAATCACAGTCTCTTTATAACATGTTTTTACCTACTACACAGTTAAAATATTTTCATTATTCGTATTTGTCAGAAACTTTTTGACTATGCATTTTCCCTTTCTCATATTAACTTTAGGAATAGCTTGTCTAAGACAAGAAAAAAAGACCATTTTTTTTTCTGAATTGAGTTAAATTATATGATGATTTGTGTAAAAATAAGACGTGTGTTTCTAAACTTTGCCTTTATCAGAAATGTATATTTTCTTTAATCCAGTTTTTTAATTGATTATTTTAACTAGCAATGAGGTAGACAACAATCAAATGGTGTTTATTATATTTTAATTAAATATTTCTTCCAAAGTGAATGTCAACATAGGTAGTGTAATAGTGAGACTCCTTCTGGGAAAAGTGTTGAAATTAAAGATGCCTTCATTTGCAAACTGTACAAATGCATTGACTGCAAGGTATTTTGTGAGCTATTTTCTACCCTGGAGAAGACTGCCCTGGAAGAGACTGTACCATGAAACTGGTTCAGGGATTACTCATTTGTCTACTTCAACGCCCAGAAGATTGCTGATGAGCTCATCACCAAAATGAAGGATTTGGTCCTCAACAATCCAGACTATTTCTGGGCAAATGGGAAAAGGAAGGCCCAGGAGTTGGGCATTGTTGCTATAACTGCCGCTTTGGAAAGAAGAAATCAGGCAGTGAAGTATCAGTTAACTCCCCACTGATTTTTAGCATTTTCAGACTTCCTTTCTTCAACCACAAACCTCAACACCAACACCATAAATAGCAGAGAGTAGGTCATTTTGTATCAAGATATCAATTATTAAAATCCTGTAATTGGCGGGGGACGGTTGCTCACGCCTGTAATCCCAGGACTTTGGGAGGCCGAGTTGGGCGGATCACTCAAGGTCAGGAGTTCAAGATCAGCCTGGCCAACATGGTGAATCCCCATCTCTACGAAAAATACAAAAAATTAGCTGGTGTTGTGGAACACACACGTGTAGTCCCAGCTACTCAGGAGGCTGAGGATGGAGAATCACTTGAAACTGGGGGACAGAGGTTGTAGTGAGCCGAGATCGCACCACTGCACTCCAGCCTGGGTGACAGAGTGAGACTCCATCTCAAAACAAAACAAAACAAATCCTATAATTGTATCATTTTAACAATTAGTTGTCTTGATTCTTGCAAGGGCCAGAGTGTTATCCTTTTTTATGTTCTCCATGTGAAATGGGATTTATCTGACGTGCTCACATCAGAGTTTCTCAATGAAAAGTTATAACCTCAGAAACTTTAATAAAATACAACAATTGCCTTAACATAAGGTGTGAAAGTTTAATTAAAAGATGCTTACTTAATTTATAACTGGAAAAAAGTGAGTTTGCTACTGTGTGGTGTTGAAAACTTACACAAGAGGAGGTCCTGGGTCCTCCAGCTTTCTGTTGGTGTCAAAGGCTCGTATTATGATTGGGGCTATGCAGACTACATGGAGCTCATCTGCAGACAGTATCAGGACAGGAACATCATTCTGCCATCCTCTCTAAGATTTACAGTTACAGGAGCAAAAGGAAATGATATGGATTCTGAATTTCTACTAAATAAATAAAATACTTCACCGGCTTGTTCTGCAATACAGCTGGTCAGACAACATTTAATTACCTTTAATTCATGCTTATCTTAATTAATGCTGCCTGTCAGCACGTAGCACTTATAGGTAAGAAATTCTTCCCTAGCCTAAAAAACAAAAGTGAATCTCACTGAAGCATAAATCCTACTTCAGAATGGAGTTTCTAAAAGATTAGAATCCAAATAATGGAAGATTCACTAGAAGAAATGGTCAGTTGGCTGGACTTCCCTTGAACGATTAGTCTTATCTAAATCAGGTTGCAGTGTTACTGAGGTAACATTTTGCAGAATTAACTCAAATAGAAAATTTGGTTTATCAATCAAGTGGAAAATGTGGGGCTACGAAGTCATTAGTCTTTTGCTCTTTTCCTTTTCTTTTTTTCCCTTCTTGGAATGAATAAAATAACTATGAAAATTTTAGAAAATCGACTGTGATACTTTTATCTTCTTCTCTTTTCATCCTTGAATCTTGACAAAGCGGACCTCATATGTATTCCTAAAAGGAAACTTGTAACACTTCTCCTGAGAATATGATACTCTAAAATATCAAAGGAGAATAAAGCAATTTTATGTGCTTCATAAGTTCCTACCCAGGCACATCTTCCTGCTTAGTCATGTGTTAAATCTTCTCACCTAATCACACACAGAAAGTCAGGTGTGACTTCCTAAATGCTTATAACACCTGTCTAGACAGTCTGTGTTTTAACTTATCTGCATAAAGCACTATGCATGCTTCTTACATACTAGCATGCTCTCATTCCTATGTCCTTAACTAAACAATGCTAGTAACATTTTACATCAGGACCACTGGTTGTTACAAATACGTTTACTCTTTACTGTGCTACTGTTTTAGCTCCATATTTGCCTTGATGATGCTTTACTGCAAACCATCCCAAGATTCAGTGGTCTTAAATAATAAACATTTATTTAGTGCATGAGTTGGAGGGTCAGTGACTGGCAAGGTTGGGTGGTCCTCCTGGTTTGGGCTGGGCTCACTCACATGTCTAGGTTGGGCTGGCTTTGGACCTAGACTGACCTTAAAGATGGGCAGCCAAGTTCTGCTCCTTTGTTCTCATCTCTTCTGCTCCAGAAGGCCTTTGCAGGATCCTGGGACGTGGCAGAGGAGACAGACCCTAAGGCAAACGTGCAACCTCCAGAGGCCCAGACCTGGAATGGGAACATCTCCAAAACAAGCCATTTTATGGGGCCAAATTCTAGAACAAGGAGGAGACTGTGAAGGTTGAATTTGAGGGACCACAAGGTCACCTGGCCAACAACATAGCTGGGGAAGCTTGAGAAATAGCGGCATTGAAGCAAGCAGTCTATGCCAGCTACCAAGGAAGGATTTTAATTCAACCCAAGGTCCCCCAAATTATAAAAAGGCCAGCATCATTTTGTAGTAATAAAACCCCACGGTAAAGGATATAACCGGTAAAATATTAACCTGAAAACCAGAGTCTTAATATATGTATTAAAAAATCATCTTCAGTCTTTTATTTACACTGGAATGCCTCATCAGAGTTGATGTGTGCAGCACATTCACCGTTTGCCAGCTCTGTCCCAAGAGGTTTCCAAACATTAGCTCACTTAATCTTCATAACACGCCCGCTATTAGATCTACACTCCCTCAGGCACGTGCGGCTTCTCCATCCACCTTCCTGCCCACGAAGGCAAGATGCGTTATACATGGAAAATAAAGAGCTATGTCAAAATAGATCAAGACTAATTTCCATTCACCTAAAGTCTGTCCACTGAATGCTTATTTTTCTGTCCAAAGAAATCAGTTCATTTACATTTTCTGTAAACTTAGTTAACAATCAGGTTTTCATCTTTTTTTTCCAATTAAGCTATAACTAGATAGGTAGAAAATAAAAAATACACACTTTTTAACTGAGAAGTAAATACATTGTAGAATGGGCTGCCAAAAGCACAATGGCATTTCACTTCATTTTTCAAGGCGCCATTTGCAAATGTGCTTCACATGTTTAATATCTTCCTTCAATGAAGAAGAAACAACCAACAGGAAGGCATCAAAATGGGTAAAAAAATCCTTGAAGATCACCAGGCGTTATCAGAGCCAGTATTATAATCATCACACAAATGGTGTCAAATGTAGCCTTATCGAAATTGAAAAAAGTAATGGCAACCACAAAGCCCAAAATCTTCATCATGTTCTGTTGCTTGTTCTACATTACGAATGTATTAATCTCACGCTACCTTTCTAAAAATGCTTCTACCTATGGAAAAAGATATGCCGAGAATAGTATCAGGTTATTTTTCTGGTTCCTTTTTGTAGACACTATTCCTTTTCGTAAGTCAATTATAAAACTCGGCACTGCCAAGTGTGTTACTAAATTATATGACTGTGATCTCCATCAAAGAACAGACTACACTTGTGGCGGACGGATTGACTGTAGGAAGTACTTTTAACTTCCCACGTAATTCCACGATCTGATTTCCCCACAGAAGTTTAAACTGCAGCACGTATGTACATTCAGACTTCTTACAGCAAATGAGTTGTCAGATTGCATATTTGTATATGTTAAGGAATATTTATCAGAATTTAAGCAAATAATCTGTCTCTTTTAAATATTAACTTCATCGTACAACTTGAAATTCTTAGATGACTCGTTAATCATGCTTAGAACATTTTTTTGGCATATCTTTGTTTATATTTCTAACCATACCATTTAGGATCTTTAGAAACTAAACATTTTCCCAAGTATTTTATAATGAATATGTATAGTTTTCATAATCAGAAAAATAGACTAAGTGTACCGTTTTAACTGTGAAATCCAGGAATCAATCGTGTTTAACCCTCACAATTTATTTCCATTTTTAAAAATGTTATGCTCAAAGGAAACGTAGGGCCCCGTGTTCGGGTCTACACGGGCCACAGTGCGAGCAGAATGTTCTTCCCATTCCGAGATCAAAGGAGCGGATGGCATTGAAGATCTCATTCCTTACCCTAAAGTGGAACCACAATGCCAGATAACCCTACGTTTCCTCTGAGGATGTGGATATTCTATTTTCCAGTTCTTTGAAACTGCCTCACCCTGTCTGTCGTTGGATGATGAATGTGGTCTAAATAGCAGTGAGCCGGTCCAAGCCTTGGCTGGGGGCGTTGATGTTTCGCTTGCTCTCTCTCATACCCTCTGCTGCCATCACTACAGGAAAATGCCCAGCCTTGGAGAATGAGAGGTGCGAGCATCCACCTGGTCTCCTGGGAAATGCCTGCCTCAATGGACCAACGGCCAGCTGACACTCAGGCCGGTGAGGGAAGTCGACACATTCAGCAGAGCTCCCCCAGCCGCCTTCCCCGGATGCAAGCACAGTTCATGTTTGATGCCGTTTGGCACTGAAGATTCCTGGCTGTTTGTTATATAGCCTCATGAAAGAAAAGATTATTGATATATCAGGGTAGTGTTAGTGAGTCTGAATTTTGAAACGCAGGATAAATAAGTCTTTGCATAAATGAAGGCTTTACATAGCCTTCAAAGGCCAAGTCTCAAAGCTTATAACCTAATCAGAGTTGATTGTTTTAATCATTTTTTATGAAAAGAAATCATATGGGTGTTTTAAATATATATGCACCTAACATTTTCCAGTTATTAAGAATAATCTTTCATAAATATCTTCTCTCCTTTTTGACAAGACCATGCACAGCATATGTCAAGACATAAATGGCCATATTTTGCATGTTTTTTTTGGTGGTTGTTGTTAGCCTTACAGAAAAGAAATGCCTAGAACTGAGGGTTTATCAGTCAGTCTCCAATCCCTTTGAAAAGGGCAACCATTTAGTAATGTACGAGGCATACAGAGACTTGCGCTGTAGTGGCAACAACTGTCTTGGCAACTAAAGAGACTCTCATTTGGAATCCCAGCTTTTCAGTTAATCTTCACATAAGTCAATAAAATTATCTCAGCTGTATTTGCCTCACTTGTACAATGAGAGTAACGAAATCACACATACAAGAAGCATCACCTACCACGTTATTCCATGCAACTGCACACTCACATCTGTGTACTTTACACGCAAGGGTTCTGTCAATTTCCGAGCATTTCGTTAACGTAAGTTATGATCGTGGTACCGCCCTGTCAAACATTTCAAGCAACCTTTGCCTCTCCTGTCAATTTTCTTTTCATTATGATTTGAGCTCTATTTATTGGGTTTAATGTATTTAATTATATGACAGCGATCACTAGCTCCTTTTCCTTTCCTCAGATCTTGACACTACTGACCAGGGACAAAGTGCCCCATTGACAGTCACGCTCTGGAGTGGGATGGGCAGTGAGAGGCCCGAGACCACAGGATGGGGAAGAAATAGCCCAGCTCAGGCTACCGGGTTGGAGAACTGTCAGAGAGTGATCGCCGACATGCAGATTTCTGATCTACATTTAATGTAGAAGCTGACTGTTCTGTATCTGACGTTTCATTTAGAGTCTATGAAGTCGCTTAGGCCAATTGATCATAGCCGCCTGCCCCTCCTCAGTTACCTGGACATATGTTTTGTGTGCTGGAATCAAAACTAATTCTGAATGCATATCCTGAAAACATGGGACACTTACTCAGATTTCACTCTTGGGTGTCATTGGTCTTTTAATTATTTTCTATCAATAGACTGACCTTAGATTTACTTGTCAAAGAAAGTAAGGTCATTTTGTGAGCACTTTCATTCCAATATCCTAGATGTCTTTTCTGATTAGAAAAACCTATAAACTATGTAGCTTTGAATTTATAGAACCATTATTCCTGAAGGTTTTGCTGTCCTTCGCACGCAGAGATGGTCCCACTGACCCGGGATGGCAGAGCCTGTGATCGCAGCTCCAGGGGTCATCAATTCATTTGTTCCTCTGCATCTCCATCTCCCCATGTTATCCCGTCACCCCACAAAGCACCTGCATGCAACCCGGTCAACAGAGTCCATCCATAGAGTCCCGTCTGTTCGGCTGGTTGTTTCCAGCTTTTTGACCGTGACCCACCGTGGGAAGCTCATCTTAACTAGCAATGCAAATGACACACTTACACACGTGCGCACACACACACACAGCACTTCAAAAAGCAACACTTTATTAACTATGATACTTCTATCGCATTTTAATTCCAGCTCTTTTTAACTTTTGCAGAAAGAGTTTACACGCATTCAACTGATTACTATTCACATTTAGAAAAAACTATATTGGTCTCGTGTGTGGTAATAGAACTGCAGACTGTACTGAGCATCGGTTCTCCACACAGTAATTTTTCACAACCATCAAAAAGCATCAGTGGCATCCTAAAGTGAATGTTGGTCTTGGCTCACAGCCTGCAGGTGGCTGAGTGGGCCAGCGACGGGCTGGTCTGCCTGGAGGCTCACGCCCCTGCAGTGAGCTGCGGGTTGTTCTGTGCACCCATCTGCACCTCTGCATGTCAGGGGCTGGCTGGGAGCCAGTCTAAAAGGGCCAGAGCTGGGAGAGTGGAGAAATTGGCTCTGTCCTCCACCTTGATAACCCAGATATGTTCTTGGAATCACGGGAAAGGTCAACAGAGACAGGAGGATTTCTCAAGTGCGTTTCAAGGCCTCCCTTTCCTTTATCTCTCCTAACAGCTCTTTGGATACAATGTCACAAATTTCAGCCTGAGCAAGAGTGTGCAAGTGGGAGCCAGGGTGAGAAATTGGCGTCATTCGCATCATTCGCATCATCGATCACAGAGTTTCATCAGGAAAACAGCTGTGACTTTCCGTGCAGTGTACCATCCTAAGTCAGACAAGCTACAAGCAGACCCTAGGTGGTCTCCTTAGTGCTCTGGAAGGAAACGTTCCAATGGCTGTGTCTCTGTGGAACGTGCCATGGAAGTCAACCTTTTACGTTGGTCAATGTCTTGAATAAATGGGGAGAGGAAGAGGAGATTCTAAATGCCTTAACTGTGGAAGAAAATACCGTGTATATTAACCATGATGTGGCTTAAAAATAAAGACATTATTTTAATTGACGCACTGGGTAGGCAAGACACTTCCAAAACTCAAACAGCCTAGTACAGCAAAAGAAGTGGATGGAGAATCCAATTTCACACCATTGAAGCTAAAAGATATTTTTCTTCCCTAGCAACCACTAGCAACTGCAAATATCTATTTCTCTGGTATATTATAAAAAATAGCTACAAACAGATCTTGGCATCCCTGGCCAGGTCAGAATATTTTTGATTCAAACTTAGCAATGAAGAATTATTTTACCAATATACACATTATTTTTTACATTGATTTTACCAACTATTAAGACATGCAATTGTTGTGGCAAAATTCTATTCAAATTTCTTTTCCAGAAATACTTTTGCTATCTAAAATTGATACGGTGTGATCTTATGTTTGTCGTCTTTTCCTATCATGGGCTATCTCCATTACTTGCAATTTTCATAAAATGAGAAGATCATTTTTTTTTTAATGCATGGTAAGTAAAAGTGGAAAACAAAATATAAAAATGGTGCTGTATGAATTCAAACAACACATTTTTCATACAACTTGCTTTAAAAACTAAGGCGGAGATGTGGCTATGGCTGTCAGTGATTGAATAATAGAGCATGAGTTTAGCTATCGGAGGTCTGTATTTTATGAGATCACCAAGCTGTGTTGAAGCGTCTGAAGATGCGCATTGACGAAGCCTCTCAGCAGCCTAAGGAGCATCCGGGCCATTGGAAAAATGCCAGGAAATGGGTGTGAATCTACAGGGGCCCTCCATATTTACTTGAGGAGCTCCAACATAAAACAACTGATTAATGTTTACAGCGACCTTTCGGAAACAGCGTGGAGCTCTGGAAAATCTCTTTGAAAATGAGACACATTTGGTTATAATCCCCAACAACATTACCGAGTAATGGTTTGAACTTTGGGACGTTTACTTCCATCCTGATTCCTGATCCCTAATCCATAAGGAATGATGAAACCTACTGAGAGGGCTGGCGTGCTATGTATGCAAATTGTGTCCTCCAGAAAAGAAACTCAATCAGTAGAATATTTTAAATGAATTTTCTGGAATTAGAGGTAGTCTGGCCAGTGACTCTAGTTTATTCTGTCTGATGGCATTCTATGTTCTGTGATTTCAACTCCAGAACTTGACATCACAAAGAAATTGCCAGCTATAAGGCTGGACTGTGGTGCCAAAGCTAGAAAATTTGATCTAGAAAAAAAAAAACAGAAATGAAAGCAAGGGGATAAACACATAAAATCATCTTATGGGTGCTCCATACTGTCAGCATGAATGCCCTGACCTCCTCAGCGGGATGAGTTGGTCAGCCTCAGGCTGGAATCCTTCGCAAGGCTTTGTCTGTGGTAATTAAAAATGATTGACTTTCTTAACGATGACATTATATTCCTAATTTTATTTTGTGTAAACAACTTAGAAAATTAAGTCATAAAAGTTTTTTTGCTGTTGTTCATTCTAGTGGAAAAACCAGGAAATTTGTGAGCCGACCAAACTGGATTTGAGTTCTGTTTCTGAAAATAAGTAATTCTGTGAGTCACTCGCTCTCTGAGCTTGAGTTTCTGCATCCGTAAACCAAGGATGGTATGTGAGTTTTGCTTCTTTCCCTAAGACAAGTTATGCAAACTGATAAGAGCACAGTAGACCCTTAATTAATGTGTTTGCTTTTTTAGTAGTTCTTAATTCTTCAATTTCCATAAGAATTTAGATTAAAAGATGTAGTTTTGCTCAGATGATGCCAAAATCATATGTGTATCTTTTTAATGTTAATTTTCCTGGAATTCCAGTTTGTGAAACTCTTTATTTAGATGTCTTTTAGAAAAATGCAAGACCCCAAATGACTGCCATTTTCTCTCGTAAGTTCCCATTTTTCTGTTGTTGTTTGTGATTGCTGGGCCTCTAAGTTAGTGTTTTATATAGCCTTTGCCTTGGATCTTCCTCTAAACCTGTCAAAAATAACTTACTTGTTTTATTGTTCCCATAAATTCATATGTAACCAGTAGCTAAATCCAATGTGTGTCAATCGGTCTTTCTTTGTGGTCTATTCTAAATCTCCCAGCGTATTTCCCAAAAGTAGAATCCTATTAACACCAAATAACCAGCTCTGTATTTTATTCAATAGTTATTATAGATCTTCCAGTGTCACAAGCAGAAAGGATCCTGATCTCACCACTGATACATTACAGCAAGAATTCCCAAACTCATGATTCTCAGTGTGTGTGTGCATGTGCTGTGGAGGTCTAGCGTGTTTTATAGATGTTTATATACATACTGCTTTTGCTTCAAATTTAGATTATTCCCAACACCATGTAAGCTCATTTGACAAGGAACTTCCAGATATTATAGAGTAGAAAATGGCTCCACATTATAAAAATAAATAATTTAAAATTGGTAATTGAATATATGTGTGTGTGTGTGTGTGTGTGTGTGTGTTTTGTTTTTTTCTTTTTTTTTTTTTGAGATGGAGTCTTGCTCTGTCTCCCAGGCTGGAGTGCAGTGGCATAATCTTGGCTCACTGCAAGCTCTGCCTCCCGGGTTCACGCTATTCTCCTTCCTCAGCCTCCTGAGTAGCTGGGACTACAGGCGCCTGCCACCACGCCCAGCTAATTTTTTGTATTTTTAGTAGAGTCGGGGTTTCACCATGTTAACCAGGATGGTCTAGATCTCCTGACCTTGTGATCCACCCGCCTCGACCTCCCAAAGTGCTGGGATTACAAGCGTGAGCCACTAAATATTTTAATTGAGGTATATGATTCGACTTATTTGATTGACATGACCTCAAGGGGATACCATGTTTGACATACAGTACAGACGAAAGTTGTTGCATGTGACCATCCAATTTACATTAAAGGGACATCAAATGCATCATCTAACAGTCTGAGTTGTGCTTTGCATATTGTCTAATGATAATTGCAAATGGACTTTTTTTTTCAATAAGAGAAAAATGACAATTTTTATTCAATAAGACAGTTTCAGGTTAGATTAGTCAATACGCTTAACTATAGAATGCTTAAAAACAAAACTGTTATTACTTTTGAATTTATTACAACGTAGAGTCTTGAATGTATTACAACTTAAACTCTTATGTTTATTATAGCATGAAACTTATGTTTTAATAGTATTATTAACAAATATATTTTGCATTATGCTTTGGCAGATACATTGTCATATTCAGTTAGCATAAGACTTGTGCCATGAAGACATTATTCTTATAAATTTAGGACATCCAGAAAGATGTGTTTTCTATTAAACTATTCAACTTTTTTATCGTGTTATTTCATTTTAAAATATCAGATTAAATTTCATTATCAAATACCAAGTTTTACAGGTAGTCAGTAAGTAGGAAGGCCAAATTCTGCACATCTTCTGTCTGACTTATAGAATCAAAATTCCCAAAATATGAATTAATCATTATTTAATCACAAAACTATGACTTCAGAAAAATAGATATTTGTTCATTATTAATATTTTGGATGAAATTAAGTTACCATGATTATATTAAAAATGTTCTAATACGTGAAATGATCAATTCGTCGAAATCGTGCGTTAGCATGAAGTGCATTGTCCCAGGTACAGCTAGCCTTGATACAGCTGGAAACAATAGGAAGAATGTGGTTCCAACAAACTCTGTGTTTGTGTCCATTGCTGCATCACAGATCACCACACACTTACCACTTACAACAGCAGCCATTTACTAAGCCACAGAGTTCAGTTACCCAGGGACTCAGCTGGGTTCACTGCTCAGGATCTCACAAGGCAAAATCAGCCTGGTCAGCTGAGCTAGCCTTGCATCTGAGGGTTTCAACATTGTCAACATCTGTAACATTTCATTACATGTGACAGACACAGTCTTGAGTCCGTTTGATTTCCACTTGTGTCTGTATTTGGAGATATATCCTCACAAATTTTATCAGTTTTCTTGCCATCTCATAATGGTTTCCAAATAAAATATTCATATACTTAAGGGAATAATGATAATATAGTTAGTTTTGCTTTAGAACAGCACCCACAATGTACATTCCTGAGTAGATAAGCGCTTCATATACGGAGAACGAACTTTGATAAGAACTGCAGTGGACTTTTCATCAGATATCATACAAACAAAAATACAGTGGTGAGAGATATTTAAATAGTTAAGTACTGAAAGAAAAAAAAGCCTTCAATCTAGAATTTTACGTCCATTGAAATTACCCTTGAAAAATGAAGCATGAGTTTTTCTCAGAAAACAAAACAGAAGGAATCTGTCGCTAGTAACACCACTTAAATGAACTTTATCTAATTGACATTTATAGAATATTTCACCCACCAACAGAATACACATCCCTCCAAGCTCACATGGAACATACTCCAAGATAGACAGACCACATTATGAGTCACAGCACTCACCTAAATGAATTTAAAATAATATAAAGCTTCCAAAGTATATGCTCAGGTCATAATAAAATTAACCTAGAGATCAATAACAGAAATAGAGACTAACATTTTAAATACTAGGAAAGCAAACAACATACTAATAAGTAATACTTGGGTCAAGAAAAATTTCAAGGTAAATTCTAGAAATATCCAGACTAAGTAAAAATGAAATTACTACATATCAAAATTAGTGGAATACAGTTAAAGCACTGCTTAGAGGAAAATTTATGAAATTAAATTCACATATTTGAAGAGAAGAAAGGCCTAAAATCAAGAAACTAAACATCCTTTCTATGGAACTAGAGAAAGAGGAGAAATGCAACTCTGAATTAAGCAGAAGAAAACAAATGTACAAATTAGAGCAGAAATAAGATGGAAAAAAGTAT
Organism: Rhinopithecus bieti; assembly: GCF_001698545.2. Lineage (NCBI taxonomy): Eukaryota > Metazoa > Chordata > Mammalia > Primates > Cercopithecidae > Rhinopithecus > Rhinopithecus bieti. The sequence continues at coordinate 744,086 of NW_016814304.1, forward strand.
AATGTTGAAAAATCAATGAAAACAAAAGCTGATTCTTTGAAAAAATCAATAAAATTAATAAATCTCCAACCAGAATAATCAACAATAACAGAAAAAAATATCTCAGCTTGGGCTTCTCTGGACGTTGGAGTCTCCCCATGCCCAGCTGTTATGTGTTTATAATAAATAGTATGTGTGCTAACGATTTTGGAAGGAACCCTTGGAACCAGGTATCAGCAGCCTCCCTGCCTTCCTAGACAAGGTGCAGGGATTGTAAGTCATCTTCTTCTTGGCTTGCCAGGTCACTGTGATGCACAGTAGGTTTTGTAGGGGGCATGTTGAAAGTGAGGAAGGAAAGGATGCTGGGCTTCTGTGGTTTTATCCATTGGGGAGTACTGCCAGCCACACACCCTCTGTCTTCCCTGGCATTCCTGAGTCCCAGGCACTCTGTGTCTCTGCAAGTAAACAGTTTCTCTTTTTGCATCTTCTCCTCCTCCACTTATTTGCAACCGGTGATGCTCAAATAAGGTCCACAGGTTGGCAAAACATGAGTTATTGCTCTAGGATGGGATGAGATCAGGTATTCAGGGAAACAACTGAGAATTTTCTATAGCAATTTCACAGAGTAATTTTGTGTCTATTGGATGTAATAATAAAAATGCTGTTCCTGAATTTTATGTCATTTTATTTTCCACTATTTCCATTTTATTATATTGTGCAAAAGTATTGATCTGCAAGAGACTGAAAAGTTAAAATGAAATAAAACATACGTTGAAACAAAACAAAAGTAGTCTTTCTCCATGAATACTTTGAGAGGTGTGGCTTCAGTCTAGAATCCTTTAGGAATATCTTTATCTACAGAAATTGGTTTACGAACATCTTTGTCTACAGAAATTGGTTTACATCCTACATATATTTGATGCTTACCTTCTTCTCCTTGTGTTAGGTTTATGCTTAAACATAGTTCAATCTGTCTTCCTGAACCAGCAATTCAGTTCTTATCTGTGTGTGTGTGGGTGTGGGTGTGTGTGTGTATGTGGTGGTGGTGATGGTCAGGGTTTTAGAAACTTTTTTTTTTATTCATAGTGTGTCTAACAACATGACATTTGTATAAATGTGTCTTTAGAAAGTGCTTGGATTCCAGAAAACTGCAGCAAAGCATTTGGTGTAAAGAGACAGTAAATAGGACTGCAGTGATGAGCTGCCAATTCTCTCTGTATTCTAGGACCTAAGTCTGAGTGTCTGAAACCTGCAACAGTGTTAAAGCCTGGTTCTTCACTGTGGTGCAGTAGCTGATACATCGTTTAATACTTCAGTTTTCCAGTTCCTGAATTTCTAGCTCTATTTCCCTTTCCTCCCGTGCTCACATTTACTTGTTAATGTAAGCACATCAAAGCTCCCGTCTTCTTGCTGAGATCTTCCATAATCATACTTGCACCAAAGATTCCAACAAATACAGGTGTATATCTAGATATTTGATGTAAGTATATTCTAGCTAGAATTTAAATATTTCAGGAGAGAGATGATTGTGTTTGTTTCTTTTCCATATCTTGAATGGAGTGAATGTCTGATTATATTCACTCATTGAGCCAGAATAACAAGATTGAACATTCATTTAGGAGTGCAGTGATCTCAGGCCCATGAATTCTATCACTATAAATTGATGAGATTACTCAACTTCACGAAACTTTTTTTTCTCATCCACAGAATGGAGATACTGAAGTATTAACTGGTACCATTAAAATTAAAATTCTCTTTTGCCACAAATTAAAAAATAATATTACACTAATCATATACTTTATTAGTGGGAGAGGTAGTCTTGGTTCTTATTTTACTAATAATATATTTTACCTTCTCCATGAATCAGTGAGCTGTGATTGCTAAGATGCAAACCAGGCCACAGGCTTCCGTGTGTCCTTGGACAAACTTGATCTTTGCTTGCAAAGCACAATTGCGGCCATGGTCAGGCTTTTGAATGAAGGACAGCGGGAGGCAGAAGACATGGGAACTTGACGTTCCTATTTCCATATCAATACTGAGGCTCTTTCAATGATAAGGAACTTCAAATTAATGCTGGGGTCAAGGATCTAAAATCCTATAGAAATGTCTGCATAAATCTTATTTAACTCAATCAATATTACATAATATCAAAGTTTAAAAAGTTAGTTAATAGCTTTCTGAAATGTTCCCAACTGAATTTAGGGAGATAACGAGTGACAAAAGATGGGCAGTAGAGAGAGAATCAGGAGGAGGAAGGGCACCTTAGGGAGAACATAGCTTGTGATTCAAAATATTTCTTTTTAAATACAATTTAGGATGGAGAAAAAAATCATTCTTATATAAAAAATACATTTATATACATAGATATATGTGTCTGTATATATGTATAATTAAGTTTGTATTTTAATTTTCTTATAATAATCACCTATAAATTCAGATTAATTGAAGAAGAGAATAGAATCATTGAACATTTGAGTTAGATAATTTCTCAAAGATCTGTAATATTATTATATATAAAATTAAGACATGATAAAGTAAAAGGTTTCCCTAATTCCTAATTTTTAGACAAGCTTTAATAAAGAGATAAGAATGATAAGTAATTTCACATACCACTATTTTTACATAAATAGAGTCTTCTAAATGCTTCTACAAACAATTGTTTTCTTTGTTTAGGTAAGTGTATTAATAAAGTCTTGTTTATATCATTAATTATCAGAGTAAAATCTTTATTCACACATGGAAGAACAGCAACACCCTCTGAATTTGAATTTCTGGGTTAACTCTATATCAGAATTTACAAATCAAAATTAATCAGAATTTATCACATTAACGTTTGCTAATTACATCATGAACACCCATCTTTCATTTCAAATATGCTTATGAGAATGTAATTGCAAAGAAATAATCATTTCTGGATCTTAAAATGCCAGGCTAAGTTACCTGAAACCTTCCTGCAGCTTTTAAATACCCCAAATAAAACATTTTTAATGTTCAGATGAGCACATAAGACAAAGGAAGAAATTCCTAATGTTTCATAAGTAAAGGTAAAATGGGCCGGGCGCAGTGGCTCACGCCTGTAATCCCAGCACTTTGGGAGGTCGAGGTGAGTGCATCTCGAGGTCAGGAGATCGAGACCATCCTGGCTAACATGGTGAAACCCTATCTCTACTAAAACTACAAAAAAAAAACCCTGTCTCTACTAAAAATGCAAGCCCGTGGTGGCGGGCACCTGTAGTCCCAGCTACTTGGGAGGCTGAGGCAGGAGAATGGCATGAACCCGGGAGGTGGAGCTTGCAGTGAGCCGAGATCATGCCATTGCACTCCAGCCTGGGCGTGGAGCTTGCAGGGAGCCGAAATCGTGCCACTGCACTCCAGCCTGGGCGAAAAAAAAAAGAAAGGTAAAATGCTGCAGATACTCTGAGAGGGAAAGGTATCTGGATGGACAGGGTGGGTTGCTGGGAATACTAATTCAAGGGCTGGTGTTTTATTGTCTGAAGGACAAGGACCAGAGCCCTGGGGCCAGAGGGAGAACTATGTGGGGCACAGGAGAGCCATTCCATATTTATCAATATTTCTGAAGATGTGGTGGTGGGATTGGAACTGAAGCCCAAGACCCTATGAGGTGGCAGGCAGGACTTGACTCTGGAGGCGGGGCTGGGACACTGGACCAAACTGAGGACTAGGTAGAACAGGTCCCAAATGAAGCAGTTTTCCGTAAAACACACCCACCAGGGTGCCATGTCAGTTTGCCATTGCCATGGTAACACCAGAAAGTTACCGCCCGCTTCCATGGACACAACCCTACTGCTGGGGTCCTGGACATTTCTCATAACCCGCCATTTGATTTGTATATAGGTAAAAGTGGACATAAATATGCGTGCAGACCCTCCTCTGAGCTGCTCTCTGGACGCACTGCCTGTGGGGTAACCCTGCTCTGCCAGGAGCGGGACCTCTGCTGAGGCTGAACACAGCTGCATCAGTGAAAGCTCCTGTTGAACACCATTGCCTCGCCTTTGAATTCTTTCAGGGGCTAAGCCAAGAACCCTCGGGACTAAGCCTCAATCTGGGGACTGGCCTGTCCTGCAGCACCTGTATTCATCCAGGACTGTAGAGGACAATACTGTCAGCAAAATGGTGACAGGGTAAAGCTAATCTCCATATTAATACAGGAGTCAAACAGGAAAGTGTGTCTGACTGCCTAGGCTCTGAGTGAAAATAAATAAAAAATTAGTAAACTGCCTTTAAGAAAATCAGTCTTGAACTTCCCTCAAGGGGAAAATCTAAATATGCATCCACGTGAGGCATGACTCTGATTAATGTAAAAAATTAGCAGTGGGTAATGTACCTAACAAAACAAATGCAAAATGCAAAACCTGCCTGGGTGACTATTCTCATGGGATTTACATGAAAGAAACACCCAACTCGGTGAAGATGAACCCTATGAAATCAACTACAAAGTGCAAAACAGAGGGTAAAAGTCATTCTGTAATGACCATTCTAAACAGTGCAAAAGCGTTTAATGAGAGTGGCCTGGGTGTCCTCCCACCACACCCCTCCCACCACAGCCGCTGTGCGCAGCAGGGCAGAGGGAGGAAGAACTAAGGCAGAGCTGTACACCTGCTGCGTGGAGGGACTGCGTCTTTCACTTCTTCTGTCTGGGAAGGCGCTTTGCTCTGAGCCTCCTCATGAAAACACACAAGTGGAATTCCAGAAAAGTCACCATGTCTGCACAGTGAGAAGTCCAGGGTCTCCTGCCGTTGTCAGCATCTGCTGGCCTCTCAGTTTCACTGACTCACCCCTGGTGCCGCTGTGGGCAGACAGACTCAAGAGCTGGAGCAAGACTGCAAGATGTCAATGGGACAGTCATGGAGTGACCTGGCCTATTTCCACATGACCAAGCAGAGATTTCCCATGAACCAGGAGACCTGAACCACGTTGCTAGAACCAGCATATAAAAAAGGAGCCTATGATGAGTGGGCTTCCAACCACAGAGGGGAGACTGGAGCTGAGGGGAATTGGGAGCCATGGCGCCCGACGGCACCCACCTGTTATGGAATTGTGCAGTGAGAGGCTCCTGAGTGGGCCTGCAGAACTCACCCATGACCTCCTGAGGATGACAAGGACATGCAACTGATGGAGAGACTCAACAAACAGGATCAGGTGTGGTGGAGACACGTGTCAGCGTTCACTCCGCTGCTCTCCAGCTCAGCACACCCAGAATGTAAGCCAGAGAAAGCAGCAGCAGAAATCAAAGAGCATGCTACCTATAAAATACATGAAACCATTTTAGATGGTAATACAACAAAATATGTTTTAAAAATGATTATGTGTGTCAATATAAAAAGAATTCCTAGGAAAAGAACAGAACATTCAGGAAAAGGATGAATTTCAAAATAACAAAACAGAGTTTCTAGAAATAAGTAGTAATCCTCGCTGAGTCTGAAAACTCATTGAATGCCAGTGTTCAGAGCAGGATGTAGAAACTAAGATTTTAAACACAAAGGAATTGAATATTGGAAATTAGATGCTTATGAACAGGCAGGATAACTGGAGGATGAGAAGGAGAGAACACTGATCACTCAATTCATTGATCCCAAGTTCACTGCACTTGGAATTACTGAGATGTAGGCATGAAACACAATGTTGTGTTTGCTGTACCATGGTCCCTGGTAATTAAACTGCTGTTACAATCACAGTGATCTTTCAGTTTTACAAGCTGGTAACTAGACATAGGAAGTTAATCCAGCAGAAAATAATAATTGTACTTAGACCTCCTAACTTCCCTTCCATTTGTAGCAAAAGTTGGTGCCCTGCACTTCACTTCCACTTGCTAAATCTTACATCACAGTTTCACCCCTGTGCAACTTAAATCTAGAAGTCTGATTGCAAAATAATACTGCGACTATGGAACTGAGCTTTCCGCTACTCTTGGGAAAATTACACATTTAATGTTATGGTCTATTGAGTCGAATATGAAAAACCAAAATGGACCATGGATCTACAGTATGGCTTAAGGAGAACTTAATAAGAAATTTATAGCATATTCATAAGCGTTAACCATGGGCTTTTTAAAAGAATTTTTTCTTTGCTATTCATTTCTTTTCTTTCTCATTCTTTTCTTTCCATTTTCAAAGGCAATAAAAGGATCAAGAGAAAATTTCCCATGAAAATACATGTTTTATTCTTTAGTTCAATTTTGCTCTTAAAATGTATAAAAGGCAATAGGATTCAGGAAGAAGACAGGAAACACAATGAGTTCTGATTTTTTAATAAGAAGCTATTCTAGCAAAGGAGATAAGAAGAAGAAACTTCAAGTCACCAATGAGGATAAGCCTCCCAAATCACTGGAGAGCTCAGGTTTTAGAAGAATAACTCAAAAAAGTGAACGAGGAGGTTACTCCATCAAGGGCAGTTTCAAAAAGTGGTGCAAACCTGTAAGATGTGTCAGAAAGACTAATGAATTATATCAAATTAAAACCCAGAAAGAGCTGATGCTTGCAAAACATTGATAATGATCCAAGTGTGATTTTAAAAAAGAACTAAAGCTTTTGAAGAGACATTAAAAGAAAAGAAGAGAAAAGTGATTCCATTTATTGGGGTTTATATAACTTAACTGAATAAAAAATTGCTTAATATAATATAAAGTTTATATATCTTTTTCTACAACCAATATTTTTTTAGTTACCCAAACAATGAAACAATATGGTAAGTGTGGCATGGATTTGGGTTCATGATATGATGCTCTAAGCTTTATATTATCTGAATCAAGCTGGTTAACTTCTCTACCTCAGCTTTGTAGATACATAGATAGATGAGAGAGAGAGAGAGAGAGAGAGAACTGTTTCTTTCACGGTTATTCCAAGAGGTTGTTGTAAAAAAATATCAAATACTGCTAAAAATAAACGATGTATGATTATCAATACTATCCTACTTTCATCTTTATCTAGAAGAATGTTCTTTAGGTTTTCCACAGTAGACCTTACATTATTATTATTATTTTTATTAATTATTATTTTTTTGAGACCGAGTTTCGCTCTTGTTGCCCAGGCTGGAGTACAATGGCGTGATCTCGGCTCACCACAACCTCCGCCTCCAGGATTCAAGCGATTCTCCTGCCTCAGCCTGCCAAGTAGCTGGGATTATAGGCACGTGCCACCATACCTGGCTACTTTTTGCATTTTTTAGTAGAGACAGGGTTTCCCCATGATGGTCAGGCTGGTCTCGAATTCCCAACCTCAGGTGATTTGCCTGCCTCAGCCTCCCAAGACGCTGGGACCGCCAGCATGAGGCACCACGCGCGGCCAGAACACACATTATTAAAGGGATACTGAATTCAGCTTAAATGAGGAGATAGAGAAAAAATAATAAATTAATGTAGATTTCATATATTACATTCTTCTAATACTAAAAGGTATAGATGACACTAGAAAATAATTGTAATGATCAATTTAAAATCATGTGTAAAATGGAAACAAAAATATATATATATTCTGATTTTCAAAGGACAGAAGTAGAGTTGACCACATTAACTCTAAATGATGAGAATGATCACTCAGAACTTTAAGTGAACTTTAAATGACCAGAATATTTCCAAAACTTTATATTAAGAGGCATGGGGAAAAAGCAATAAATAATCATTACTGTATCACAGGAAAATCATCACCCTCTCCTAAAGTCACCTTACTTTTTAGTAGAATGTCTAGACTGAAGCACAAGAAAATTCTGCAGATATTGAGTACATTATTTGTTTTTCTGTTTAAAGTGTATTGTACCTTTATAGGCAACTGGGGAAAAAATTGCCTGTATTTAAGCAAAGTATTATGTGTGAGAACACAATTGGCCAGAATTTTAGTGAATAAAACATTTTTAAGTGGAGTGTAGGTTTCCAGGGGAGTGCTGCAGTGAAGTCTTTGTTCCAAGCCTGCTCTGCATTCAGACAACCTTGATAAAATTATTGTAAGATTGGTTTTTAGATCAAATATGAGAGTTATAAGAAGTATGTTACATATTTTAAAGACCGTATTATCTTAATAATTTTAAGTATTCTGATTAAAAGTATAAAAGGTAACTATAAGGGGAGAAATTTGTGATTTGTTTCCCATACTGAAAATAATTATCACTTAAATTGAGAACAAAATGATAAAGATGCTTAAATAACCCAGACTTTCTCTGAGAATATTATTAAAGGAGAGGCTGTAGCAAGAAGCACTGTGTGAAGTTCAATAAGTAACGACAAGAATAAAAGTCTAGTTTATTGTTACAATATGTAAGTAATTATTATTTGATAAGTGATCCTTGGAAAATACATATTTGTAGCAATATTGTCTCATGAAGAAAGAACATTTTTGTAAAAGACTTAGAACACTTAAAGAAGCAAACGTAGTAGAAATTTGTTAGTTTTTGGCCATCAAACATGGATACTAGATTCCCAAAAGAATCTACATTTAGGAAGGTAAAAAACAAAGCTGAGTACATGGAGATCCATGCCACCTTCACTGGAAGATTCAATTTTGTAAAATATCAATTTTCTTTATTTTTTAAAATCCAAAATGTTTCCTCATTTACTCCCAGTCAAGCCCTTTTCATTAAGGGACTTGACAAGCTACTTCTAAAATTAATATAGATGAATAAATGTGCACAATAATACAATATACAACAAATAAAACAAATAGTTGAGATCCGTCCTAACAGATATCTCAGCAGAGTATAAGAATTTTTTTTTAATTCAAAGGTGTAGTATTTGTTTAGAACAGACAAATAGATGAGCAGATCTATTTAGAACATGAAAACGTGTTTTTCTTTCTTGGTATCAGTTAGGCTTTTGTAAATCTCCAGTCTGTTAAACTCTAATAAAATAATTTCCCTTGATGAAAATTCAGTATTTAGTATGCCTTAGAAATTTTTTAAAGCTGAATAAGTTGTATTTGGTACCAAGAACTGAGGTAAACAGGCCTTAAGCATGAGGTTTTGTGTTGATCTGACTAGGGGTGAGGCTGTGCTTACTTCTTGCTATAGCTGCGTGTGTTAGAGGGTAAAATTCCCTATGATGTCCTTGCTTTTGTCTCCTCTGTTGCCTTTGGGTTTCCCTAGAGACTTCTTCTTAAATAATGTCTGAGACACGCAGTTTTGTCAGTCATATTCTCCTACTTTTTTTCTTTTTTTTTTTTTTGAGACAGAGTCTCGCTCTGTCGCCCAGGCTGGAGTGCAGTGGCATGATCTCAGCTCACTGCAAGCTCTGCCTCCCGGGTTCACACTATTCTCCTGCCTAGCTGGAACTACAGGCACCCACCACCATGCCTGGCTCATTTTTTTGTATTTTTAGTAGAGATGGGTTTTCACCATATTAGTCAGGATGGTCTCAATCTTTTGACCTCGTGATCCACCCGCCTAGGCCTCCCAAAGTGCTGGGGTTACAGGCGTGAGCCCCCGTGCCCGGTCATATTCTCCTACTATTACAGAGAGCCTTGCCGAACTGGGGGTGAGGAGTTAGGAGGGAGACACATTTCACATTAAGACCTATAATTAGGTCTTAATGTTTATTCAGCTTTAAAAAATCTCTAAGGCATACAAAAAGACAACCACACACACCCACCACAAGTTGAAGAGACAGACGAAGCCTCCAAAGAAGACTGAGACATGACATGTTAGAATTCCTGGTCAGACCAGGAATCACAGTGCTTGTTACTCACCCAAAGGAGCTGAAGACTTATGTGTACACCAAAACCTGCATGAAATGTTGACAACAGCTTTACTGATAATTGTTCAAACTGGGAAGCAACCAAGGTGCCCTTCGGGAGGTGAATGGATAAACAAACTGTAGTGTTTTGTAATACTGCAAATAATATTACCGTGGAATATTATTCAGCAAAAAGAAATAAACTATCAAGCCATGAAAAGACATGGAAGAACCTTAAATATATATTATATAAATTTATGTATTAAATAAATATAAAAATATATATACATGTACATTACTAAGTGAACGAAGTGCATCTGAAAAGGCTACTTATAGTCGAATTCCAACAATGTGACACTCTGGAAAATGAAACACTATAGAGGTAGTAAAAAGATTAGAGGTTGCCAGGAAAGTGGGGGAAGGGCAAAGAACGGATAAACAGATCACAGTGGATTTTTAGGACTGTGAAACTATTCCGTACGATACTGAGAACATGTCAGTACCTATTTGTCAAAACCTATAGCGTGTACAGCACAAAAGTGAACGCCAATGTACAGTATGGACTTTCCTACAATGTGTCAAAACTGGTTCATCAATGGTAACAAATGCACTGCACCCACTCAAGACGTGATGAATAGGGGAACCTGTGTGAAGATGAGGTGGGGGGTTAAGGAGTAGGTGGGAACTCTGTATTTTCTGCTCAGTTGTTTTGTAAATCTAAGACGTCTCTAAAAATTAGTCTATTAATTAAAGCAAATCCAAAAAAGCAAAACAACAGACAAACCAGTGTATGATTCTTCATATTAAAGAAGTAATTTCCATAAATTCTCTGTAAGGTCACCTTTGTGTGAGTGCCTGTAAAAGATGGGCAGGGAATACCCCACTGGAAGAGGCAATGGGAAGGAAGAGGAGTCTGTACTAGCCTACGTGGGGCACAATGGGAAACGGAGGGTACATAGGACATTGTCTGGTGCTTTCCTCAAGGAGAATGCATTGGCGTATGTGTCCTTTGTGCACTACGCATTTCAATTGACAATGGAAAAACTAAAATGAAATCCATAATTTAGACAGAAACTAAAGATATTACACGTGTAGTCAGGGAAGACTCAAACAGCAATTTATGTGCAAAAGGTTTCTAGAAGTTTTGATGGGAACAATAAATCATATTGTAAGCTCATACCATGTAAAAAAAAATCAAAAGATGATGCAACCTCAGAGGTGCATTTGTAAAATTCTGATGTCCAAATCAAGAGGACTGCCTGATGCTAGACATTCAACGTTTCTCAAATAGTGGATTATTGGTTAGCTTGTCTGACGTGGAAACGTTTGCATCCAGCTAACCTTGATTGAATGTTTCCTCCATGCCAAACACAGCGCTGAGTCTTTTGTGTGCATCTGCCTATGCCAGGAGCCATATATTCTAGCAGTGGAATGCTAATGGAGGTTTATTCGTTGTCAAATAATAACAGAGAAACTGCTGCTACCATCTGTCTCCCAGTCCAATGACCAATGCCTGTTTTCTTACGTTTGTTATTATTGCCATTATTGTGGCTTTCAAAAAACAAATTCTAACAAGTAAATTACTGATCAGTTGCTAAAACTACTGTAAATTAGTTCATTAATATTCATAGACAAGTGGAAAATTGCAGGAGAAATGGCCAACGTGCACATTTGGGGGTAGGAGTCATATCATCCCCTGGAAAGGAGTGAGAATTAAGCTAGGAATGTGGTGCCTTCTCTCCTTGTTGTGGCATAGATTCTTACTGTCTCAGATTGCTTCTCTTTTTCTACAGTCCACCTGGAAGGTTTCTTATTTTCATCAGCAAGAAAGGAATAAGGGATTTCTAGTTAAACACACCATGGTTGGAATCCCAGACATACCACTTAGTAGCTACACAGTAAAGCATTGGACTTACTCATCCCTAAGTCTCACAGCCTTTATTTCTAAGGGGGACTTAATGATGTGTAACTTAGATGATTATTTTGGGGAGACATTGAGAATGCTTGGCGTATTATATGTACTCTATAAGTATCAGATTTTATAAGTTATAATCAGTATTATTAATAATTCTCTATCCACGTATGGATTTTTTTACCTGCATATAGATGTTTAGTCAAAACCTTTAGTAAGTTACTACTCAGAATTTTCCCATTCAAAAGAAAAGCAGCTTCTTTAGACATTTCTATTCTAATTATCTTGTCATTACTTATGTGGATGTGAAATGACTATGATTTTGTTTTATAAAAGTTTATCAGGGATGCTCAAGTCCTAAGTCTGAACTATCCTGATATCCATCTAAACCTGATTTTACATCTATTATATATGTATATGTGTGTGTGTGTGGTGTGTTTATGGGTATATAAACATGTCTATGCAAAACTTAAAAGGCTATGTTCTTTAAAGTCTGTGGAAGAAATAAAGTAAAAGACATCCATAATAACATTAAGTTGAGTGTTCTTTTATCTTTGACGGTCAATAAGCAAGCTAGAAAATGACTTAGAAATTTCGCAAGCCACACAATTTTAGCATTGAAGAGAATCATTCCATCCTGCACTTTTGTTGCTATTTGTGGAGTCAGTCACCTCAGTCACTCTATGACGCACGCATGAAAGGCAAAGCTAATGGGGGTAGTGAAACATGCTTTTTCCTAGGAAGGCTCCTATAAAAGACGAGAATGAAGCTCATGATAGATGCAGAGAAATCCAGCAATTTCCTTCGGAAACAATCCGGTATCAACTTGCCTACATTTTTGTAGACAAATTCCATTACAATTGACCAGAACAAAACGACTTTTTAAACCACACAATACCATGATCTTAAGTGAAAACTCTCATGGCAAGTTTAAAAGAAAGTGAAAAGTTTGTTTATATGGCTTTTTTTTTTTAAAGAATAGATGACCTATTGATATCAAATTATTTTCCAGAAGACTCAAGTGGACCATGATGAAGGAGACCTCATGTTGAAAATGCGTCCCACATTAGTAAACACTTCATCTTAAAAACCAAACTATCTCAATTTAATATGAAAATAAGCTTTTATTAAATGAAAATAGTAGACATGCAAAATACACAAAACTATTCTGGATAAATGGTTTTCCTGAAGAACAGCCCCAGCTTTGGTCTCTTCTTTTTTATTTTATTTTATTATTTTATTTTATTTTATTTTGAGATGCAGTGTCACTCTCTTGCCCAAGCTGGCATGATCTCGGCTCATTGCAACATCTGCCTCCTGGGTTCAAGTGATTCTCCTTTCTCAGCCTCCTGAGTAGCTGGAATTTCAGGTGCATGCCACCATATCCAGCTAATTTTTTTATTTTTAATAGAGACAGGGTTTCACCATGTTGGCCAGACTGGTCTCAAACTCCTGACCTCAAGTGATCTGCCCACCTCAGCCTCCCAAAGTGCTGGGATTACAGGCATGAGCCACTGCACCAGGACTGGTCACTTCTTTTCTTTGTGTCTAGGACTATTTTCATGTTTATATCTCCTCTTTCTGTTTTTTCTGTTTTTCTCCTTGCATAATTTTTCTGGGCTGTAATCCATAAGGGTAATTTAATTCTTCTTAGACCCATCAGGGTTTAAATACCTGGAACCATCCCTACATTATAGACACTTCACCATTAAAAATACTTTTGTTATTTATTTTTCTGAACAAACTACATTTTACAAAGCAGAAAAAACAAACACAACTATTTGTAAATAAAAGATTATGTAACTTATAGTTAGCTTCATTCTTTTATAGCACAAAATTTCCTCCATAGAAGAGTACCTAGAGCCCAACAATCTCTCTGTGGGTGAGATGGTCATAATCAATACTTGCAGGATTATTATCATATTTAAGTGATGCTTGATTATTTCTTAGAATTTCACTCATATGTTCCCTTGTGTTTTCAAACCTTAATTTGAAATGAAATATATTAAAATATGTAATTTCTTTAAAGAGTTTGACTGAAGTCAAGACCGTGGTGTAAATTCACACAGTATATTTGGAATATTATAATTGTTGATCTCCCTGCCTCTATTTAATACTTTATATTTTCTGAGTTCCTGGGTATCAAATTCATATTAAAACTTTTAATCTTGGGGTATTCATATTTTACATAGAATGTAGAGAATGGCAGCCATTATTTGAAGTCATAGAAGAAATGAATAGCTTTCTCTCTTGATTAAAAACTGAAGAAAAGCACAGACACTTAATACGCTGCAAGTACTGTTTCTGTTTTTCGTTTTTTGTTTTTTGTTTTTTGTTTGTTTGTTTGTTTTTGAGACAGACTCTCACTCTGTCACCCAGGCTGGAGTGCAGTGGCACCGTGTCAGCTCACTGCAACCTCTGTCTCCTTGGTTCAAGCAACTCTCCCGCCTCAGCCTCCCGAGTAGCTGGGATTAGACACCCACCACCATGCCTGGATAATTTTTTTATATTTTTAGTAGAGACCAAGTTTCACCACGTTAGCCAGTCTGGTCTCAAACTCCTGACCTCAGGTGATTCGCCTGCCTCTGCCTCCCAAAGTGCTGAGATTACAGGCGTGAACCACCATGCCTGGCCCTGTTTATTTCTTTACATATTGTTTGTGTGAACAGTGTTAGCGATATGTAAATACACAACAAGAGAAAAGAAAATAAAGTAATTTCAAATCTGGGTCCCACCCTGCAATGTGTGTATATTTGTGGGGAGGGAAGAGAAACAGAAGAAGATGGAAAACTTGCTCTTGGAAGCCCTTTTCTTTCAGGTAATTCCTAGGAAGACATCTTTTTCCCATAAGCAAAGGCTTCATTTTGTGAAGTTATTTGCATAACCTTGTGCAAAAAGTTAATTCCAAGGGCTAGATTCCTACAGTTATGTTCTGCCAAGCATATTCTCTATTGTTTCTGGTGAATTTTAAGGGAGAAACCACATTTTTGTGACATTATAAAACTCAGTGGTCAATAGTTAAGACCCTATGATGAATAGTTAAAACTGCTCACAAATAAACAGGGTGTCTCCCAAAGTCATTGTCTAGAGGTAGCTGGTTTCCTTAGGCTGTTGTAGGAATTCCTTGATTAATTGGGACAACTGACAGATAATCTCTTGGGGACTTTCCAATGAAAGTTCTGAGAATTCTAAATTTTTTTTATGAACATAATTTTGGGAGAGTTTTCATTTTGCAAGAAAAGTCATTCCATATGAACAGTGAGCTCAGCTGATTCATGGCCAAATTGGATTGTCTGATAATCACCAAAGCCAGGAAGCTTTGCACCCACAGACAGTGTTCACAGAGGTGGATAAGCTTTACCTGGAATAGCACGTCAGTGATTGCATAGAAGTCAGGAACAAGAATGTGAAATGAACCAATGCACAATATTCTTAAAACCCGGAAAACATTTCTAAGTGAAGAAACATGGTAAAAATAGTAAATGGAGAACAGATGTTTCTGTTAAAATAACCATATTGAGTCGGTTTCATTTCCATTATCCATTTAGATTTGAAAGTAACCTGGGGTTTTGTGATGCATGCAGTACAATTTTTTCAAATAAATAAATTTAACGTGAAGTTATTTTGCCTTGTATAAAATATAATAAATATGTTATAAAAGTAGAAATGGATGATGAATGGGAATTCTAAAGATTCTTTAGGTTGAGATGGAACATTCTAAGGTACAAAAACAGATTTATACAGCTTACTCTGACTTTTGTTTTTCTCTTGAATTTCTTTGACATCAGTCAACAAGAAAACCACATTTGGGGATTCCCCACGTGGTGTTTTTCCAACTGCGCACCAGGAAGATGTTCAGTTTGTACGCACACGTCACAGTCAAACACTGAGCAGATAGAACCTTAATAGTGCCTGGAGCAAATGAACAAACGAACAATGCAATTTTTAGAACAACCAGAACTTTTATGGTTCACGTTCTCCAGAAATGTAACATAAGTTATATAGGTAGTAAGTGGAAGCAATGAATAGAGACATTTTAATACCTAACACAAAAACCTGACACAGATTTTGTCTTAAAATCTCCATGTTTGTCCATCTAATTTGAGATTGTTACAACATCTCTGAAAATGACTGTAGATTCGTGTTTTGGAGAAACCCATTCCTCTACAAGTTCTTGTTCCTCCCATATTTACAGTGTTTATATGAAGAAGTAATCATCTTATTGCTGAGTCCTTTGAATCAAACAAATATTTGTTTAAAATAACAGAAAACTGGCAAGGTAATGTGTGCCAGCTCTTCACTACCTTCAATTAGTACAGAAATAAAACAGACACCTCCCATCCTCTCAGGGAATTCTGTATCTTTTTGGGGAGAAGAACACTGAAGGAACAGATTACAACACAGAATGCATGCCTTCAGGTGGAAGTCCAAATTCCTAAGGAGATGGGCAAACCTTCCTGGATCTGACTCTCACATGCCTCTTCAGGACCATCTCCCACCTCCAGAACTCACTGTGAGATATTCTTCCTTTCACTGGAGGCTTTTCTGCCTCCAATGCTTCCTTCTTTACCTATCCAACCTCTACTCATCCTTCAACACTCAGCATAAAGTCACCTTTTATGGGAGGCTGCCCCTCACCAGCTACTTCACTTCACCCATCTCCAGTCCCAGTCATGGGGATCATGGAGCAGGTGATAGAATCTCCTTCCAATGAAGCAGTACTGGAAGAAATGCGATTTAGCAATGGATTGTTACTTCAGGGCTGTACACGTAAAGCTTCACCATGCTTATCAAATAAACCCAAACATGGTGAGGACTTGAGACAGTAAACATTCCCCAAAATCACTAAAAGAGGAAAGGGAATCACTTCACAGATGGAACTACACAAAACCTATGTATTGAGTGTGCCATAAAACATAATCCCTAGTGACGTTTTGGAGAACCAAAAGCCCAGTGACATCCCTGCAGAGCATGTGCCCCCATCAGGGCGCAACTTCTCCTTAGAGGACCCCACTCAGGGCAAAGCAAGTGTCACGTGAGGAGCCACCGCCTATGATATGGTTTGGCTGTGTCCCCACCCATATCTCATCTTGAATTATAGCTCCCATAATCCCCCTGGGTTGGGAGAGGAACCCTGTGGAAGGTAATTGAACCATGAGGCTGGTCTTTCCTGTGCTGTTCTCGTGATAATGAGTGAGTCTCACGAGATCTGATGGTTTTATAAAGGGCAGTTCCCCTGCACACACTCCCTTGCCTGCCGCCATGGAAGACCTGTCTTTGCTCCTCCTTTGCCTTTCATCTTCATTGTGAGGCTTCCCAGCCATGCGGAACTAAGTCCATTAAACCTCTCCTTTATAAATGACTCAGTCTCAGGTATGTCTTAGCAGTGTGAGAACGGACTAGTATAATCTCCACTCACTCCTCGAGGGTGGGCACCAGGCTGTCACTTTGCTGGGTCACAGGACCTGACTTCACACCATGACCCTTTGATCCTCCCACCCTGACAGGGTGCATCACAGACTCCAGCAGCCAAACCCAGTCACCAGAGAGTGCTGAGTCAGGCAGGAAGGTGCACTGCAGGGACACAGGAAAGGAGAATGTGTCCTGGACCTCACCAGCCGAGTGGAAGAAGCGCTCTGTTGAAAACTGTCAGCAGGCTGACATGATTGTGTTTCTACTTTCATCTGAAGTGTGACAATTCTCCTGCATTGCTCCCATGACAGAGGTTTCTCGCCTGGCTGAAGAGTGTCCTAGACGTGGTTCTGGATTTGCTGAGGCCTGGGAGGGCCTCCTTTCTGGTCTGCTCTGCCTCGCGAGGACACACTGGGTGTCTGATGCATCACATAGCTGTAAGGGTGGACGTTCTCACCATCCGAGGGGAGTGCGGCTGGAGCCCTGGGCACTTCAGGGTGCAGCCTTGGCTTTTAATGCTTGCTTGCAGGAGCATTTTTTGTATTTTTCCAGCCTATGAATGTCTTCTGCATGCATTCTATTTCCACCTTAATGCTCTGTGTGTCTAAGTAAAGATGGGTGGTATTAGTTCGATTTTCTTTTCATAAAAAAAAAAGTTTTCAAGTACAGTTTCCGTAAATTTAAGTGTTAAAGGCTTTAATGCACAGTTTTCGTACATTTAAGTGCTAAAGCCTTCCCTGTCCTCCCACATCGCATGACTGTCTCTTACATCCAACAGACACAGAAGCAAAAGATGAGCAAGGCATTGTTCAAACCCAGTCGTCTGGGAGTGCTTCAATACTGGTGAAAATATAACTAAAACTCTGCCATCATTGGTACTCTTTTAGAACATTATTCCCACAGGACTGACTTATCTCAAAATTACCGTCTGTATTTCCTTAACATGGTGGGAGATCACTGAAAATAATTGGTCAGGCTGTATTATCAAAATACCATGTGAAAGATAAATCTCCCATCAAAAAGGTAATTAAGACCTAAATCTAAGTATATTCAATTACCTCTCCACACGGCTTTTGTAATTCTGGGAATTCTGCCCTAAGAATGAGCTGAAGTTCAGCTTGGGTTTTCTCTACAGCTCTGATATGGAGAGAGGCAGGCAGTAGTTAATATGTCTGCTCTCCCTTTCTTCCAGATCCTGCTTCCGTAGGTTGCAACGAGCTCTGCGTTGCTCCTCGTTTAGGAAGAAGGATGAGAGTCATGCGCAAATCTAGACAGGCAGATTTATAGAGGCAGCCACATTCAGTTCCCTGCTCAGTTGATGCCTGGGTTAAGCAGAAAACACTGACAGTGTCGACATCTTTAATGGGGAAAGCTAATGATAAAGAAAGACTGCAGGCATTTGAGGATTAAGTTTGTCGGAAGGGACAGCCAGATTGTTCTGTGATTCTTAAATCAAAACAAAATTGATGAGGGGTGACGTTCCTAAGAGTTGGCAAGATGGAGCTAAAAGTTGGGAAATCTAAATCTCATTTTCAGTGATGCTTCTGTTGTTTGTGCTTTCAAATCTATAACCATCAAATGAGAGAATAATAACTACTGTTCTTTAAAGAAGTCCTGTAAAAAAAAACAAAAAATGTGACGACTGAGCCAAACACTTCTGACAATGAAATTTCAACCAGGATCTTAGGTTAAGAAGAGAGACAGCAGAAATTCCTTTTGAAAATGTAAATATTTTCCTGTGAAAGAGATATCAGATAAATCTCTTTTTATCATTAATAAACAATGAGGACTAATATGAGATTAGCTCCTTTTGAACCTCATGGTGTAAAAACACAGAGATGACCAGTCAGCTTGCTTTTGCAACTGTTTGTTTTTCTGGTTAGAAAGGTAATTCATATTCACTGCAGGAAATGCATGAAGTACAGAAAGTGCAAACAACATCACTCTTTGTTAGCTTCTTCGCAGACTTTTTGCTGCATCCATGTACCCTTATGTCTTTTTTTTTTTCTGAGGCGGAGTCTCGCTCTATCTCCCGGACTGGAGTGCAGTGGCCAGATCTCAGCTCACTGCAAGCTCCGCCTCCCGGGTTCACGCCATTCTCCTGCCTCAGCCTCCTGAGTAGCTGGGACTACAGGCGCCCCCCACCTCGCCCAGCTAGTTTTGTATTTTAGTAGAGACGGGGTTTCACCGTGTTAGCCAGGATGGTCTCGATCTCCTGACCTCGTGGTCTGCCCGTCTCAGCCTCCCAAAGTGCTGGGATTACAGGCTTGAGCCACCGCGCCCGGCCTGTTTTTAACAAAACTGCATCCTGACCCCATCTCCAGTTTTGATGTAATGTGTCATTATACTTGTGGATATCCAGCATTTCCCCAGATGATGGCTGATATTTCCAGTCAACAGAGACTCACCGACAGTGTTTCATTCTCTGGTAAAGATGGACAGAGTGCAGGAGGAGAAGTCTGGAAAATCGTGGAAGAATAATCATTGTCGTGCAAAAACTTGTCCTGAGCTGCTTTGGATGAAAAAAGAGAGAGATGGCATCTTTCACTCTGTTTTCAGTCCTGATCTCCATTGTGAAGGCTCAACTTCTGAACAGTAACTCTTCCCTCCGAGAAATTCCCCTTCCTCCCCAGTCCTGGGTTCTATTGTCTCAGCACAGGGGCACAGCCAACAAAGACACAAATGACCAGAGGTCAGCAATAGCCAGTGCTGTGCCTTGCATTTTTCATTTGAATTGCCTGCCTTACATGCCTACACTCTAACTTTCCTGCCACGGCACCTCTTCCACCTCTTTGCACCAACACTCGGGGGGCCTTGTGGATTCTGACTTTCCAGCCACACTTTATGTTTATCCAAAACAGTCCTAAGTGAGGAATCTCTGACTTCTTAACAGAAAAGCTTCCATGTGGGGGCAGCAGAAGTGGAGGAGGGATCTCTTGGAGGAGGGGAAAGACTGAACCTCCAGCCTCAGCACGCTTTGGTCCTGGGCCTCCCCGTTGTCTGTGGGTTCAGATCAGCACCACTCCACAGCTCTCCATGGAGCAGACTTCACTGAGAGCCTGGGGAATGGTAAAGTGAGTTACGGCCAAGAGCCTTCGGACTGGCCGGCAGCTGTGCCCACTCTCTTCTCCTCATGGGCACAGGCCGTCTTCCTGGGATCCCAAGTGCCCACCATGGCACCAGCCAGCTTTTCCTCACTTTCCTGACAACCACTACACAAAACTGGAATCCTTTGAGCCCAGCCAAAGGAACAAGGCACAAGGACAAGAAGCCCACCATCCACTGGCCAGAGGCCCACTACACACTGCAGTCTCTTGTTCCAGGATCAACAGATTGTCTATCTATCTATCTATCTATCTATCTATCTATCTATCTATCTATCCATCCATCCATTTATCTATCATCTATCTACCTATTTTCTATCTATCATCTACCCATCATTTATCTATCTATTATCTATCTACCTATCAAACTATTGTCTATCTATCTATTTACCTACCTATTAATCTATCCTCTTTCCAGAATGAATGTCTTTGGGTAGACTGAGTCTTTTCAAGGGAGATCTTAGCTCTCATCTTTAATGTCTTCTGTCCCTAATGACCTCTATATTTGAAACACATTAAAATAGAAGCACCCCACAAAGTAGCCAACTTTCTGTGAACCAGAGAGATGTACACCAGAAGCTGAGACACAGTCTTTGGTTGGAAAGAGAAATCACCCAGGAGATATTTGTGTAGAGATTTGGCAACACTAGGAATGCACCCTGGGCCTGCAAATCTGGAGTCAGCAGCCCAGGTTTTGGGCATTTGTGGGGAAAGACACTGACCTGGCTAAAATTAAGTTTCCCTCTTCTAGACAAATGGGTGCCTGTGCCTGCTTTTTTATGTGGGCACACTATGAACCATGGGGAATCTCTTCCTCTCTCTTCCCCTCTTTCTGTCTTTCTGTGTCCCTCTCCCCTTCCCTCCTTCTCTCTCTCCTCCTCTTCCTCTTCTTCTTCTTCTTCTTCTCCTTCTCCTTCTCCTTCTTCTTCTTTCTCTTCTTCTTCCTCTTCTTCTTTTCTCTCCCTCTCTCTCCCTCTCTCTGTCTCTCTCTCTCCCTCTCTCTGTATCTCTCTCTCCCTCTCTCTGTCTCTCTCTCTCTCTCTCTCTCTCTGCTTCTCCCTCAATCCACGTATGTATCTGACTTTTCTTTTCATTGGTGCCTGAGGTAAGTCTCTGTGGGCTGTGGGATGAGCACAATATATTCGGGAAAAATGTAAAAGCCCATAAAATGTGTGGTCCTCACTCCAGCCTCCTTTCAGGAATGGGAATGGCACTGGTGGGAATGCCTTATTAGTTTGCACAGCACAAGCACCGCTGCAGCATCTGTAAAAGAAATCAATAGCTTGGTAACAACAACAACAAGTTTCGAAGCTTCCTGCCACCTTTGTCACATGATGGCAGCAATCTCGCCACAGTGCAGAGACTCGTACCATGAACGCCAGATGACATCCCGGCCTAGGAAGCACCCTGGCACTGCCAAAGGGAGTGGTATCTGTGAAACATAACACAGAGCTGGGGCAGGCAACTGTGACCAAAATAGTTTTAAAAATCCCAGAATCAATGTAATGTTTATGGATCAATCCCCTTGGCCTCCCTGGTACCATCATTGGCTTGACATGTGAACGATGTAAAAATTATTACTGCGATGTTGCCTTCATTTCTTGCACGGTCTTTAAGAATCAGTGTGCGTTTTGCGCTTAGAGCATATCTCAATTCAGACACTGAGTTTTCACCAGAAATGTTTGATCCAATTTGAGTCTTCATAAAATTTGCAACTGCAAAAGTAATTTACATATGCATTTCCAAAGTACCTAATGATTTCATCAAGCATCAGTTTTCACATATCCATTTTTTTTAATGGAATAAAATGTACAATTTAGGCCCATGGTCACACTCACCATATTTTAAGAGTGGCAAGCAGTTCACAGATTGGCCAGCATGGACTTGAGCCAAGGCTCTACCCCACAGGCCCAGGTAAGACCTGCTATTGCCAGAAGAGATTTACTCTGACCTGAGGGCTTGTTAAGAAACCTCTGGGCCCAGCAACTTGCACTGCACATGAGGTCTGAAGTTTTTGGAGAAGGGACGGGGAGCTCTGTGCTGCCTACGACCAGCCTCGGATACAGTGGAAGTCTGGCTGTGATGGGACAAGGGAGAGAGATGCTGAGGAGGCTTTTCCCTGAGACCCAGGAGCTCGAGGCCACCTGAGGCTAAGGCTGTGTCGGGAGAGCAGGGACAGCTCCTGCATGGGCCAGCGCACACACAGCTCAGGAGTGGGTGCACACAGACCCCATGGTGAGCATCACAGCCACCACAGTGAGCTGAAGGCAGAAGAGGAAGCATGAGAACAACCTTTCCACATGCCAGGCTGAAGGACGAGGACGAGGTGAGAGCCACTCACACACAGGAGGAGTCACAGGACTGCCCTGAAGGGTGAAGTGATTGCAACAGTAAAACCCAAACCCCGCTCCCACTTAATGCCTCATATGGTTTGGCTGTGTCCCCACTCAAATCGCATCACAAATTGTGGCTCCTATAATTCCCACATGTTGTGAGAGGGACCCGGTGGGAGATCACTGAATCATGGGGGCGGTTTCCCCCATACTCTTCTCGTGGCAGTGACTAAGTCTCGCCAGATCTGGTGGTTTTATCAGGGGAAACGCCTTTCGCTTGGTTTTCATTCTCCCTCTTGCCTGGCACCATGTGAGATGTGCCTTTTGGCCACCTGTAATCCCAGCACTTTGGGAGGCTGAGGCAGACAGATTGCTTGAGGTCAGGAGTTCAAGACCAGCCTCATCAACATGGTGAAACCCAGTCTCTACTAAAAATACAAAAGATTAGCCATGCGTGGTGGTGTGCAACTGTAATCCCAGCTACTCGGGAGGTTGAGGCAGGAGAATTGCTTGAATATGGAAAGAGGAGGTTGCAGTCAGCTGAGACTGCACCACTGCACTCTAGCCTGGGTGACACAGTGAGACTCAGTCTCAAAAAAGGAAAAAAAGAGACGTTCCTTTTGCTTTCCGCCATGATGGTGAGGCCTCCCCAGCCGCGTGGAACTGTGAGTTTATTAAACGTCTTTTTCTTTATAAATTACTCAGTCTCAGGTATGCCTTTAACAGCAGTGTGAAAATGGACTAATATGATACCCACTGGATTGGCACAGCCCTGCTTCCCACTAAAGACTTGACAGGAAGTGAGGCTCGCTCTTCTAGGCCCAAAGGCTGTTTTCCGCAGTTTTTACTGTTCTTCCATACACGATGTCCAGAATTCAATTAAATATCGAGTGATCTTCACATGCACAGAAAGAATAAAAACTGCTGATTTTTTTTTTTTTTTTTTTTTTGAGGCGGAGTCTCGCTCTGTCGCCAGGGCTGGAGTGCAGTGGCCGGATCTCAGCTCACTGCAAGCTCCGCCTCCCGGGTTCACGCCATTCTCCTGCCTCAGCCTCCCGAGTAGCTGGGACTACAGGCGCCCGCCACCTCGCCCGGCTAGTTTTTGTATTTTTAGTAGAGACGAGGTTTCACCGTGTTAGCCAGGATGGTCTCGATCTCCTGACCTCGTGATCCACCCGTCTCGGCCTCCCAAAGTGCTGGGATTACAGGCTTGAGCCACCGTGCCTGGCCCAAAACTGCTGATTTTTAAGATAAAAATCAGTCAGTAGACATATATGCAGAAATGGCCCAGATGCTAGAACTATGAAATCCAAACTGTAACAACGATGGTCAATACGTCAGAGATCCAGTGGAAACAGTGTTGCAGAACATATGGGGACTGTCAACAGAGATGTCAAAATTATTTTCAAAAGGGGCACCAAATTAATTACTGGAATAAAAAAGCACTATTTCAGAAATGATAAATTTCCTTGACAAGCTAAAACCAATACTCATTTTAAAGTCATGCATACAGGGTTAACTCATTTTCAACGATAAGACCAAGATGAATCCGTGGGAAGGGGATAAACTTTCCAACGAATGTTTCTGGAGAAACTGAACATCGACATACCAGAAAGACAACCTGGCCCCTTGCCCAGCAGCTACCATCGCACCTAACGGGGAAAGAGCAAATGTTTTGCCCTGAAAGATGGAGAAAACGCAGATTGCTGCTCTCACGGCTTCTACTCAACATTGTACAGGAGCTTTTAGTCAGTGTAATAAGACAAAAATTAAAAATAGGAATATAGATTTAAAATGTCTTAAAATTGTTATTTGCAGAATACAAGATCATCCATATAAAAACCTCCATGAATATAAATAATCACTGGATAAAGGCAATGTTAAGAAATAATGTATTCCTATATGTTAGCAAAGAATCAACGGAAATTAACATTTAAAGAATAACATTTATAATAATTTAAAAACATAAAATATTGAGGGTCATTTCTAAGAAAATATTTGTGGATTTGCATGTGGAAAACCATTAGGTATTTATGAAAGTAATTTTAAAAGATGTAAATTAATAGATGAAACATTCATTAATGAAAAAAATCACACTGTTAAGAATTCAGTTCTCCCTGAGTTGATCCGTAACTTAAGGCAATTCCAATAAAAATCCTGAAAGAATTTTTTTTTTTGGCAGAAATTAACAAATTGATTCTGAAATACTTCCTTCGTAGAAGTAAAATGCTTAAAATAGTCACTTCTCATTGTTTCTCATTTTACTGATTTCTAGTTATCTACTTACAGTTTGAAAGACATGATCTTGGAATTGACTAGCATTTCTGGTTTTTCATTGTTGGTGTGGATGAGAGCTGAGTCAGTGCCCGATAGTCACGGTGGTTTTATTTAAAACATGTCCCAGATAACATTTGAAGATAGCATCTGTTTCTATCTTTCACAAAGCTTTCATAATTCTTCAGTGCCCATTAAATAAATTACAGAGTCATTATTCTCCTATTTGAAGTTGTCTGTACACGGCTCAACCTCACAAGCTTGTATATTGAGACCACTTTCTATTCACCTCTATTCCACTGAAAATGATTTTTGATCCAGGGTTTACCACACTTTGTCTTTCTCCTGTATTACCTTCTATCTTGAATACATTGATTTGCACTTCCATTTACCTCAACTCCAACCATCCTTCAAAGCCCAACCCAATGTTAAACTTTCTCCAAAAGCTCTCTAATATCAAGTCAGATTTGGTGTGCATGTCCCAAGTATTCCCCTAGCATTTCTGAAGACAGTCCTCAGTTCTCTACCCCTCATGATGGTGCGTGTCTGTTCAGTAAATATTTGCTGAACTGAATTGCACAATACCCTGGGATGAACTTGCTCAGGAAAAGATTGAACAGAGCATGAAGAACAGCTAAAATGACAACTACAACAGGGCTTCCTAAGTGTGAGAAGCTGGATTCCAAACACATAACAACAGATGAAGGAGGCACATGAAATAGGGATTATTCACATTCTCATCAACTAAGATACTTTAATTCAGGACATAAAATTATTTCATTGACTTGAGAGCGTATGTCAAAGTTGCTTTTTATTCTGAGATATTTTTTAAAGTTGACCAAAACAGCATTATATCAAACAACAAGTTTCAATTTTGAATTGTAGAATGCTTTTAATCTAAAAAAAAATAGTTCTCAGTGGCATAAAATAAATTATTGGGAAATGCTATATTTGTGTGGTAGAGGAAATATTTTAATATAAGCATACTCTTTTTATTTCATCGGTTATAAAACACGTTGTCTTTTAAAGATTATCAGCGTATATCCGTTTTCCCATTCAAAGGTAGGAAAAAAATTGTCATTATTTAATGGAAAATAACATCCAAAAGCCATTTCTACATTATCTATATTTGAAGCTGCAATTCTACCTAAATCATCTTCAATCCTCAAATACAAATGTTTGTCTAATTTAGCTTCGATGTGTGTTTTAAAGTTAGAATTCCTCCTACCTGTCACTCATTCTTCAAGAGCAGTGATTTAAAGGAATTCAGAATAATCACAAGAGGAACTGCTCTTTCAAATCTGAGCTGGAGATCTGCAGCTCAGATTACACTGAGAAATAATAGCACCAACTACATTTTTATGTGTGTCGATCTATTTTCATGACTTCTAGGTAAAACATGACATGGCAGCCCACAGTGGTCCATGGAGACTTGGCTCCATGGAGTCAAAATCAGGACCTTCCCAGAGACCATGGTCAGCATGGGGACAGGGGCTTTCCCAGGGATCCTTTGCAGCTGACCTGAGTATTTCCGTGAGCTGTCACATCTTGCAGGATTTCAGAGAAGGTACATAATTGGGTTATTTAGGGTTGTTTGATGCTCTGCAACCATCTTTTAAGCAATAGATTGCTGCCTCATTTTAACACAGGTCAAAATATAAGGAGAGATGATTTTCACAGAATAAGATTCAGATTTAAAATTATGGCATTGAAAAGATAATGTAAAAAACAAAATTGTATGTCAAAAGGAGCCCAGTTGCACATCGGATCTTTGAATCTTCTTTTAGCCTTCCCCAAGTCAGCTAAATGTCCCACTAGAGAAATGCCCTTCTCTGGAGAAATTCCCTTCTCTAGTGTGACATTTATTGTTAGTTCATTTTAATTGTATTGAAAGAAAACCCGAGGAGAAAACACTTTTCTTGACTATGGTGTCCCCATATAAATCATGACTACAGGTAACATCAGCTGACTTTGGTTTGCAGCCAAGACGGAGCAGCCCCACTGCTCTTGGGCCCTGTGTACACACAGAACAAGCAGCAGTACAGGACACACGCAGGCCTCTGAAGGGTGGAAGCGGAGTCACCTGGGGGCCTTGGGACTGAGGAACCAACTGCAGTGGGTCCCTGGGCTTCTAGGGGCAAGGTGTTTCAGAAGCCTCCACCCAGAACTTTCAACAGGCATGGACCACAAGAGCTCCAAGGAGCGCCCATGCCCAGGCAGGTCATGGGGAAAAGGACCACCTCCCGAAGGAAGGCAATGCCCAGCCCGCTTCAGCCAAACTGCAGCAGAACAACAACCCAACTCCCGTGTCAGGGATGGCCAGCAGGGAGGTGACCTCCCTCCCACCTCTGCTTGCTAGAGCAGGTAGTGGCAGCACAATCACGCCTGGGGGGTGGGCAAGGCAGGGAGCTCCGAGTCCCTACCAGGGTGGGTATAGTAGGTTTCAGATGGGTCCAGCGAGCTCCAAACCTCCACACCCCTCAGCAGCCGGCAGAGCAGGTTGCACTTGACTCTGCCATCCTGATCACAGCAGGGTACAGTGAGGTGGACAGTCTCCACCCTCTCGAGGCAACCAAGTCACTGCCCACTCTCCCTGGGAAGGAGTCAACCCGGCTGAGGGAGGCTGAGCTTCATGCCTGGCAAGGAGACCCAGGAGTCAAGGCCCACCGTGGGAGGGAGTGTCAGAGGCCCAGAGAGAAGCCACACACACTCGCCCCATGGGACCTGCTTCTGCACCTCAGCAGAGGAGCACCTGCCAAAACAGAAGATGTATCTACTTAAAATACATTAAAAAATAGAAAATCTCAGCAAAACATAGAAATTATAACCAGAAAACCCACAGTGAAATCATATAGAACTGAAAGAGAGCATTAACCAAAATTAAAAGGACAAAAACAAACAAAAAAACCTAAAAAGCAGAACATGACCTCACTAGATGTTCTCACTAGCAGAGCAGAGACCACAAAGATGGAATCAGTGACTCTGAGGACAGATTGAGAGAAGTTACCAAATAAGCTGCAAGACAAGGAAAGTAGACCAATGACCACAAAAATGGACAGTACCTAGGACCTTTGTGTCAATTTTTAAAAAGGTAACAAGATAGCTAACATTTACGTAATGGGGATTTCTGAAAGAAAAGGCGACTAAAAATTATTAGAAAAAGTAAGGCCTGAAGCCATCTCAAATTTGGAGAAACATATACTCCTACAATTCAAGAGGCTAAGCAAACCCCAAGGAGGATAAACACCCAGATCCCATGACAAACACATCATAACTAAACTTCTGAAAACCGAAGGCGAAAAAAGGGAAATAAATATTGAAAGCAGCCACAAAAATAGGACATTTTACTCGAAGAGACTGCAACTTCAAATGACAATAGATTTCTATCTCAAATCAAAATAAACTGGTGGGAGAGGGGGTAACAGGCTGGAGATAGTCTGAGTGATTTTATGGCAGCTTATCAAAATCCAGGTATACTATAAAAGCTTGTCTGAGGCATTTTGACATAAACATGAAATGGAAAGACGTCTCCTAATATAAAAATACAGCAGTAAGATAAGAAATCTAGGAATGGTGGCATCTGTTTTTCTCTCTGGGGTACTGCCCCATTTCGCTCTGTCATAACTGACCAAACATGACCCCTAGGACTTACCTCATTGGAGAAACCTCCACCTAATCCTCAGTGAGTTTCACTTCACTGATTTCTGATCACCTCTACACATGTCTACAGCCAGACATGATGCCACATTTGTATACAGTTTCTCCTTGTCCTGTACACTCCTCTTTGCTTTTCAGTGTTTGCCATTACGCAGAAACATGACATTGTCTTCAGCTAAGAAAATCACTTACCCTTTTTATTAGCATTTATTTTATTTTATTTACTTCTTTTTGAGTGATAGAGTCTTTCTCTGTCACTCAGGCTGGAGTGCAATGGCGCAATCTCAGCTCACTGCAACCTCCACCTCCCGGGTTCAAGCGATTCTCTTGCCTCAGCCTCCTGAGTAGCTGGAATTTCAGACGCCCGCCACTGCGCCCAGCTAATTTTTTGTGTGTTTTTAGTAGAGATGGAGTTTCACTATGTTGGCCAGGCTGGTTTCAAACTCCTGACCTCAGATGATCCACCTGCCTCGGCCTCCCAAAGTGCTGGGATTACAGGCGTGAGCCACAGTGCCCAGCATTAGCATTTATTGTTACTTGTACATGCATCTTCTATTTATGAGATTATGTTAAAGATTGAAAATGTGTATAGACTAACTTGGATAATTTTTAGAATTTTACAAGAATACACTTAAGGAGAGTAAAATACTAAAATTCCAGGCAGCGCCAGTTCAGAATACATTTTTAACTCTTGCGCCCATCACATGAAGTTGTGGTCCATCCAGAAGGTATTTGATAAACCCTTTTGAACACATTTAGAACTTGGCAAAGCTTTACCTTCATCACAAGTTCATGCTGGTTGATTCAAAAGCCAGTGGGAAGTATTATTTATTTCATGATCCCTTCCAAGATGACAGAGTAATAAAGAGAGTAGCTAAATATTTTAAAACATAAAAGTGAGGGAAAATTTGAATTATTTAACTTCAGTGAAGAAAAATTCTGAAATCAATTTAATAAAGTCATCTGATCTATAGGAATTTATGTCATCATTGAAGAGTACCAATGTAGAAAGATATATTTCCATGTGAACCATTTATTTATTTATTTATTTATTTAGAGACAGAGTCTCGCTCTGTCACCCAGGCTGGAGTGCAGTGGTGCAATCT
This sequence comes from Rhinopithecus bieti, assembly GCF_001698545.2. Lineage (NCBI taxonomy): Eukaryota > Metazoa > Chordata > Mammalia > Primates > Cercopithecidae > Rhinopithecus > Rhinopithecus bieti. The sequence goes on from NW_016814304.1 coordinate 773,539, forward strand.
CGGCTCATTGCAACCTCTGCCACCCCAGTTCAAGCAATTCTTCTGCCTCAGCCTCCCAAGTAGCTGGGATTACAGGTGCTTGTCATCACGCCCGGCTAATTTTTGTATTTTTAGTAGAGACGGGGTTTCACCATATTGGTCAGGCTGGTCTCAAACTCCTGAATGCAGGTGATCACGTGCCTTGGCCTCCCAAAGTGCTGGGATTACAGGCGTGAGCCACTGCGCCCGGCTGAAGCCTTTTGATTGGCATGAGACCAGATACCACCTTGAACTGATGTGAGAGGCTAGACTGCACACGTGACCTGATGACCTGATTGATTCTGGAGCCAGTTTTGGACCAGACAGTTTCGTCCAAGTTCAGAGTTAGAGTGATGAAATTCCATTTCATACTTTTCCACTTTTTGTTATAGCCTTCACCAGAGACAGGGACCCTGTTTAACCCTCACACAAGCTCTGACCACAGGACAGGAGGCTGCATGTTTGTGGTGCAGCCATAAGTACTGAAAGACGGAGCTGGTGTGTAAGTGAGTACTGGAGGATGGAGCTGGTGTGTAAGTGAGTACTGGAGGATGGAGCTGGTGTATAATGAGCACTGAAGGACGGAGGTGGTGTGTAAGTGAGCACTGGAGGATGGAGCTGGTGTGTAAGTGAGCACTGGAGGATGGAGCTGGTGTATAATGAGTACTGGAGGATGGAGCTGGTGTATAATGAGTACTGGAGGATGGAGCTGGTGTATAATGAGTACTGGAGGATGGAGCTGGTGTATAATGAGTACTGGAGGATGGAGCTGGTGTATAATGAGTACTGGAGGATGGAGCTGGTGTATAATGAGTACTGGAGGATGGAGCTGGTGTATAATGAGTACTGGAGGATGGAGCTGGTGTATAATGAGTACTGGAGGATGGAGCTGGTGTATAATGAGTACTGGAGGATGGAGCTGGTGTATAATGAGTACTGGAGGATGGAGCTGGTGTATAATGAGTACTGGAGGATGGAGCTGGTGTATAATGAGTACTGGAGGATGGAGCTGGTGTATAATGAGTACTGGAGGATGGAGCTGGTGTATAATGAGTACTGGAGGATGGAGCTGGTGTATAATGAGTACTGGAGGATGGAGCTGGTGTATAATGAGTACTGGAGGATGGAGCTGGTGTATAATGAGTACTGGAGGATGGAGCTGGTGTATAATGAGTACTGGAGGATGGAGCTGGTGTATAATGAGTACTGGAGGATGGAGCTGGTGTATAATGAGTACTGGAGGATGGAGCTGGTGTATAATGAGTACTGGAGGATGGAGCTGGTGTATAATGAGTACTGGAGGATGGAGCTGGTGTATAATGAGTACTGGAGGATGGAGCTGGTGTATAATGAGTACTGGAGGATGGAGCTGGTGTATAATGAGTACTGGAGGATGGAGCTGGTGTATAATGAGTACTGGAGGATGGAGCTGGTGTATAATGAGTACTGGAGGATGGAGCTGGTGTATAATGAGTACTGGAGGATGGAGCTGGTGTATAATGAGTACTGGAGGATGGAGCTGGTGTATAATGAGTACTGGAGGATGGAGCTGGTGTATAATGAGTACTGGAGGATGGAGCTGGTGTATAATGAGCACTGGAGGATGGAGCTGGTGTGTGAGTACTGGAGGATGGAGCTGGTGTATAATGGGTACTGGAGGATGGAGCTGGTGTATAATGAGTACTGGAGGATGGAGCTGGTGTATAATGAGCACTGGAGGATGGAGCTGGTGTGTAAGTGAGTACTGGAGGATGGAGCTGGTGTATAATGAGCACTGGAGGATGGAGCTGGTGTGGAAGTGAGCACTGGAGGATGGAGCCTGTGTATAATGAGCACTGGAGGATGGGAGCTGGTATGTAAGTGAACCAGGCTGTGCCCATGTACAGACTCTTCTGGGAGGGTGTTCTGTGTGCTTCTCGGAGTTCACCTGGAGTGGACTCACTTTCCCCAAGAACAGCTACCTTTCAATGCATCCGTGTTTTAAAAGTTTGCTGGCCATCTCCCTCTCATCACTCACTTATTCTGGCATAGAGAAGCAACTGCTCACTAGTCAGCCGGAACCCACGTCCTTCTTTGGAGGACTTTGATTTTGAAGGAGGCCAAGTGTCATAAATAGCAACTTGGGGATAAATGAAAGCAATACAGTTGCATTCGTGTTAGTCCTGCTCATCTAACTACGATACATTCCAATATTTTAGATGTAAACCAGATAGGTTGATTTTTGTCTCAATTTCTTACCAACCTCCCAATTAATAGGCTCAACTGGGAACACTGTCAGATGATTTATACATGGTGCTGAGATCATAAGTTTAATATTAGATAGGAATAAGACAGAACATTTTTAAGCATCTGAGATTAGAAAATATATTAACTCTCTAAAAGTGATAAAATTACAAATATACATGAAGTCAGCTACAAAACTGTTGAAACATGGATCACAATTCTGGTACTTCTGCAAAATATAAAAGTAATATTTCCATCAAATTGGAAAGTAAAAACCAATAAGTGCCATAAACATTTTTATAATTCAGTTGATAACACTGCTTCCACCAAGATTGTTATAGGGAGGAAGCTACCTTACTATTTCTCAGAATCAGCCTTCAGCCTCTCCATTAAACATTAACAGTCCTTCTGTTAGGACTCTAAGTGACTGTCTAAATTGCAGCCTGACGGCGTGAATACAGACATCCCTAGTCAAGGAGAAGTGTTTCCTTCCTTCCTTCCTTCCTTCCTTCCTTCCTTCCTTCCTTCCTTCTTTAATCTTTCTTTCTTTCTTTCTCTTTCTTTCTTTCTTTCTTTCTTTCTTTCTTTCTTTCTTTCTTTCTTTCTTTCTTGCTTGCTTGCTTGCTCTTTCTTTGTCTTTCCTTCTTTCTTTTTCTTCTTTATTTCTTTCCTTCTTTCTTTCTTTTTCTTTCCTTCTTTCTATGTGAGACTGGTTTCAACTGAATAAAGTAAAATTTAATTGGCATAATATCATATTCTTGCTTAAATATTCCCACTCATTTGAAAAAAAGTAATCTGTATTTGGATTTGAGTGAAAAAAATTGAACCTAAGGTAGCAGAGAAAGTAGTAAATGACATATGTGTTGGGAGATGAGACAAGAGTGTGAGATTATAAAGACCTCCAACCTCTCAAAATCGGTGATTAAGAAACCGTCATCCACTGAACCAGGAGCTCCTAGCCTCCCACTCACTTGTCTTACACCCAAGATCAGAGTGAAGATTAATTTCCATCTCTCTGCTGCCCACGTGTTTCAGAGGTTGCCCTTCCATAAGGTAACAAACTTTGGTAAAGCTACCAGCTTTCTACAACTTGGAATTACTGTTGATTATTTGGAGAATTGACACAGTACAGGAAGAAGGCTTATCCAGCTATGTAAGGAATGTCGATGCCATTTAGACAGGTCATCGAGGGGTAGAAATTAGACATGAGTCAAACAAAGGAAAAAAGTCAGTGCAAAACCAAGAAGGAAAGACAGAGACAAACTCCTGGGACAATGGTAGACAAGCCAAAATGATGACAGAGCAGAAATTAAGGAAATTAAAGTGGCGCATTATAAACTTAGTTTTGAAAACAGTTACATATATATAACATAGAAATTTTAAACAGCTTTAAAATTGTGCATCATGTGAGAAAACATATCTACTGTAGGCGTGTAATTTATTATTAATTATGTGTAGCTTGATTTGAAAACATACAGTCACAGTCACAGGAACCAGGATAATCACCTAAAGCAGTTCTTTATATACGGTAAATAGAGGGTTCCTGGAATATGAAGACGTTTGAAGAGTAGTTGATTTTATTTGTTGTTTAAAGAAAAAAGAATGAATGCATGAGAGATAACTTCCTACACATGAAGAATAAAGTCATTACAACTATTCAGTGCTTCCAAACATTCAGAGCTAGCTTTGTAGTGGAATTCTCACTTTCTCATTAACTTGTTTGTAATGGAATTTTCACGTTCTCCTATTAACCGGCTATTAGTAAGATCCATTATCACAGTCCATAGCTGAATTAAACTATAGCTGAATAATTCAGATGAATATGACCTACACAGATGAAATTAATAATCTACATTTTAATAAAAATATACATCTTTTAGAAAATAAATATACGAACAACAATTTTAATGACAGCTACCAAGTCTGATGTCCATCATGCCTTTTATGTGATACTACTTAAAACATGTCTTCAAAACATTTGTAGCTAATTTTTTCAGCAGTTGACTCGCTTATAGGAAGGAAAAAGAATCTCTATCTGAACAGAGTTTCCCAGGTGCAATAGCAATTTCTGTAAAACATTTTCTTTACTATTTATCATTTTCAATAAGAAAATCACCTCTACATGAAAAAGGATGTAATATTTGTTTAACACATAAACCACGAGCCAAATTAAATTTAACAATTACTTTTGATTGTAAGGCTTGTGCTGATCACTGTGGTGGGTTGTAGCATTAGTGAGAAACAGCCTGTAGGCTTCCTAATTCCTTTGAAAGAAATGTTTCTGCATGCAAAAATATTGTGGAAACCACAAATCTCATTAAACTCTGAGTTTTATTCTTAATAAGAATAAATCAGGCTCAGAAAAGTGAAGTGAGGTGCCCCAGTCCCTGCCCGACTAGGAGCAGAGTCAGTCAGGCAGGGTGCCTGGTCCCCATCTCGGTGCGGGCGCCCCACGTCCAGGTGCTGGGAGGTTTCTCTTCATGGCTCCACGTCTGCACTCATTGCGCAGAAAGTCGGGGCGACGAGGGACCAGCCTCCTTATTGTTGTTTCTGGACAGCCAAGTTCATTAAAAACAAAACAAAACAAAACAAACAAACAAAAAAACAGGGAACAGATTGTACCGACATGTTGTCATTTTTTTGTTGTTGTCGTTATTGTGATAAACATTAAAATAATATAGAAAAAATGATATGAAGGCAATAGAACACCTCACTCCCTTTGCTGTTGTGCTGGGGCAAACACTTCAAGTGTTTCTGACTCAGTTTCTCCAGAATTTTCTCGCAACAGTAAATAATGAACACACACCACTATAGATAGATAGATAGATGATAGATAGATAGATAGATAGATAGATAGATAGATAGATAGATAATCTTGCTATGAAATATAAGAATTAAATTCAGTTATGTTATTTTTGAGTTCTTTTTCCTCAATTTGATTTGGCTTAGTTGGTTTTTTGCTGATTACCTTTTTTTCTGTCAATTATGATTTTGTCCCCATATTGTCAAACATATTATTTATATTCACTTTCATATTCATTTTGCCTTGTTTTATTGATAACAAATACAATACATTTTAGTTTTATCTTTTAAGTCTAAAGGATTAAAAATGTAAGAGTGCATTACAGTATGGTAATTACGTGAGTATCCTTCAGCCCAGGGTCAAGTTCTGTGCTGGGAACATTACTCCTTTGTCCTTGAATTCTTTATCAAGAATCCTACAAACTCCAGGGTAAATGCTCCCAGCATTTTAAAATCCATCATTTTCTCAAAACTGTGCCCACTTAATTCCTGTTCACATAGACTAAATTTCTCTTGAGATGTTTATTCCTTTACATTGTAATCATAAAGTTTCTGTAGCATTTGTTGAACTTGGAAAATAGATTGTTTGATTGAGGACATCACCAATATTTTTCCACTTCTGTTTTGTTGAGTCAATTCCATCAGCTTCTCTGTAGGTCCCTGGCTCACTCCTCCGGTCCATCACATGTCAGAGACACAACTGTCATCCAGGGGCTTCATTTTCCTTGTGTTTTCATAGTTTCTACTGATTTTTGTTTATTTATTTATTTTTATTTGTTTATTGAGGGAGCACTAAGTAATTTCCTCCAAACTGTTACATTGAAGGAAAATTGTCTTGAAATATCTCACTGACCGATGGCGGGCTTGGAATAGACTATAAGGTCCACAATTTCAGAACGCTTGATAAACAGCACAGGTGACAATATTAACATACAGATGTCTCAGTGTATTAGTCTGTTCTCATGCTGCTAATAAAGAAATACCTGAGACTGGGTAATTTATAATGGAAAGATGTTGAACTGACTCACAGTTCCACAGGACTGGAGAGGCCTCAGGAACCTTACAGTCATGGTGGAAGTGGAAGCAAGCATGTCCTTCTTCACATGGCAGCAGCAAGGAGATGTGCAGAGTGAAGAGCGAGAGGCCTCTTATAAAACCATCCAGTCTCATGAGAACTCACTCACTACCACCAGAACAGCATGGAAATAACTGCCCCCTGATTCAATTACCTTCCACGGAGTCCCTCCCATAACGTGTGGGGATTATAGGAACTACAATTCCAGATGAGATTTGGGTGGGGACATAGCCAAACCATATTACTCAGTATAGTTTTAAAATTGAAATCATCAAAAATCAACTTCCATTTGGGGGCAAAGCTCTCCCCAAAATATCTGTATATTATGGAAGTGGGAGGTGGTATCCTCATGCTTACAAGCATGACCTCTCACCAACAAAGCAGCACCCTACAGGTGACTTCTCTCCGGGTCTGCCCCTCAATGTGTGGTCTGCACCTGAGGCCTCCACTCCCTTGAAACCAGATGAGCTTCTGCTTTAAGCCCCCAAGACCACATCAGGGCCTGTCCTCTTCTCAAGAACACAGAAGGGCTGCAACTCATGAAGTGAAGCCTTCAGCCACCCAAGGCTTGCTGGGATCTCTGAAGCTTTAAAAGCTTTGGGGCCTGCTATAGTTTGGATATTTGTCCCCTAAACCTCATGTTGAAATTTTGTCCCCAAGGTTGAAGTAGGGGCCTAGTGGGAGGTGTTCAGGTTATGGGGGTGGATTCCTCTTGAATGGTTTTTGGTGCCATCCTGGCAGTGATGAGAGAGTTCTTGCTCTATTGGTTCCCCTGAGAGCTCACTGATTAAAAAGAGCCTGGTGCATTTCCCACCACCTTGGCTCCTCTCTGGCCACGTGATCTCTGTGCATGCAGCTCCGCTCTTCCTTCCACCATGGTTGGAAGCTTCCTAAGGCCCTCACCAGAAGCAGATGCTGGCACCATGCTTCCTGTACAGCCCACAGAACTGTGAGCTAAGTAAACCTCTTTTCTTTATAAATTGCCCAGCCTCAGGTATTCCTTTAAAGCAACACAAAACAAAATTACACTCATTTCCCACTAAAGCCTGGAGAATTCTGCCCCCATAGCTACTTTATACGGTGCAAAGTGGGTCTTGGAGCACCACTGTTCTGCATTTACAGGGCTCTCTAGGACCTTTAATGAAGCCATCCTTTCATTTTGTGAAGACACCCTGCCTCTATATAGGATTCCGTATTTGTCAAGAGCTGGATTTGAGGATGAATCTGAAGGAAGACACAATGCACACAAATCAAGTGCCCATTCTCTCAGAAGACTGGCTCATGATCTTGAAACCATTCTACATTGCCATCTCTTTCTCATGCCTTCTGAAGAGTGTTTTCCTAGGAAAGCCTTCCATTCTTTATGCAGATAAATTCCTGGAGACACATCCATATAGGTCTACTTGTTACAGAGACCCCACAAGCAATGAGCTGTTATGCATGCTTCCAGAGTGAAAATGTTCAAGTTAATATGTATAGGGTGATATTTTATTTAAAGAACTGAATAGAAAATATTGAATATTGATTGTTTCCTTTAAGACAAAACCCTTGAGTCACGATTAAATTTGAAATAATGTATCTATTTCAAAGAAAAATATATTTAGGAAATTTAGCGTTATTAAGTAAAGACATTATTGTTCAATCAGAACTAACACATTAGTAACAGATAAGAAATGCACATTGAGATTAAAAGCTATTTACAGATTTAAAAACGTAGATCCCAGAGAAGGTATGAGATAATCAGCACACCTTTTTTTAATGCTTTTTCTTCAATGGGTACTTCCAAGCAGTGGGTCAATTTCAAGAAAATGAAAAAGTATAGTAGGCAAACTTCCAAAATACAAAATAATATTTTAGTAAGAAGTATAGTAATCTAATTATTATAAAGACTTACCACACTCTCAATTATTACTTGAAGGTTAGTTGAAATACTTGTGTATCACCTGAGGTCAGGAGGTCAAGACCAGCTTGGTCAATATGGCAAAACCCCATCTCTACTAAAAATACAAAAGTTAGCCTGGTGTGGTGGTATGCGCCTGTAATCCCAGCTACTCAGGAGGCTGAGGCAGGAGAGTCGCTTGAACCTGGGAGGTGGAGGTTGCAGTGAGTTGAGAGTTGCTCCAGCTTGGGCAATAGAGTGAGACTCCATCTCAAGAAAAAAAAAATGATGTTTACCAAATGCCTACCACCAATTCAAGTTCTATGAGTGCAAAGCGTAAAGAAACGTGAGATGCCCCTGCCTTCAGGGAGCATCTACTTATAATGAGATAGTGGAATTACTCTTTATGCTTGAAAGACCATGCATTTGCTGCAATCAAGATCCTAATCAACTCCGCAAAGGGCACTCACTAGCTGCTTGCCCCTAGCAGTAAATTCTGTGGTCATCTTGTTTCTGAGTTCCGTTCTTCTGATCCTATTAATGGAAACATCACAAAGGCGAAAATCTGCTTAGAGGCTGATTTAGCCTCCACTGATTCACCTCTGAAAATGTAGAGATGCTTTTTACCGTAAACATTAAGATTATCCATTGACCTTAATTGACAAGTTATTCCAGATAGTGAGTGATCAATAATGACTGTATGATAACATATGATGTAGTAAAATGTGTCACTTAAATTTTCAGAAATTATAAAACAGGACTATGCTGTCATTTTCAAACAAATATTTTCCGAGTCCCTAACAAGTGTTAGGCATTGAAAGAAAATAAAGAAGTGTGTTTTAATCTTCATATGGTTACAATCTAGTCAAAATTGAGATGCCTCCATAACTACTAGATGAGACAGTAGAGGAGAATTAGCCAGTTACTATATGATGTGACAAACTCAGAAATTCTTATTTTCATTGGACTACATCATGCCATGATATTGTTTTAGTTTATCATAATGAGATAGAAATTGCAAGAAACCAAATTACAGAGGTTGAAGAGTTTCTTGCACTTGCAGATCCAATGCCAATTGACGTCCAGATATTTGTAACTAACCTTCCGATGGGAAGGTGGTGACACCTCATAGCTACAGCTTACTCCCTGTCATGTGTGGCATCAGCCCCACACAGCCCAAGGCTGCACACTCAGATGTCAACTTTCCATTGCCAAGCTTCAGCTGGGAAGGGCAGAATAAGCAGAACTTATAAATAAACATGGATTTATGTAGAATTCCCGAGTAAAGAAAAAAAATACTTATACGGGATAACATTCTGTCAGCCATTCTAACGTAAACCCATTTCTTTTTTTTTTTTGAGACGGAGTCTCACTCTGTCGCCCAGGCTGGAGTACAGTGGCGTGATCTCAGCTCACTGCAACCTCCAACTCCTGGGTTCACGCCATTCTCCTGCCTCAGCCTTCTGAGTAGCTGGGACTACAGGCATGCGCCACCACGCCAGGCTAATTTTTTTTTTTGTATTTTTTTTTTTTAGTACAGACAGGGTTTCACTGTTCTCTACAGCAGCAGTGATTGCTAAACTAAACCAATAGCTACACATCCTTAAAAGGTAGAGCAGTTAAATCCATCCACATATTTTAGTATTAAAGCAATAAATAAGGCTCCTTTGACCGGCAAAAACTTAAGACAAACTGACAAACAAAGTGAAGAATAAAAGCAGTCAGGAGTGAAGAAGTTTTGGTGAACAAAAAAGGCATTCCCTGTGGTGGGCATTTAATACATTTAAATCAAGTTCTAAGGTGAAAAAAGTCAAAATTATTCCCATAGAAAGAAAACCATGTTACAGAACTTGATGAATTAAAAATAGTATATTTCTTACTTTTGAAGTTCTGTTACATGTCTATAGCCAGGGCCCATGACACTACTCTGGTGTATGTCCCTAGTCAGCAACTTGTGTTTTTAAATCAATTTTACCTGATTTTTCTCAGCAGCTCCTCCTGCTAGACCAATACAAACAGGAATATGATGAGGATAACCACAATAATTGTTGGAACCTGTTTGGTTAAGGACTTCAGCTCTGTGAGCTCACAGCAAGTCATAAGCCATGTCTCCCAGCTCCACTCTATTTGATTTTTGCCTGCGTCTTGAACTTTGGAGATGAACGGTGTTGAATCCTCGGTGCTCCATTCTTTGATTCTATCGGTTCTAAAATTTATGTCATGTTTATTCCCTTAGGGATTGGTTGGGATGAAGAGAAGGGAAGATAATTCTGTGATCCAATTTCTCTGTTTCATTGCACTTGAAAGTAGAATATATAGCATATAATTTTAAAAGTCAATAAATGATACAAAAAATTACCTATATGCCTTAAATTCACTAAAGAAAAGAAAAGCAAACACAATCTGTCTCACTAGCAGCAAATGGAAAACAATGCAAACAGCAAGAAAACACCAAAAAAAACCTTGAATGATAAAAATACTTTCAACAGAAGAAAAATTAGAGATTAACTCAACAAACAAAACCGAACTCTATGCTATCTAAATATAACACATTGAAAGCAAGGACAAAGTTGACAAGTTAGACTAATGTGATGAACACTAACTGTATTATGTGAATGAAGTAAAAAAAAAAAAAAAGATGAAAGAACAAAAGAAGGAAAAATACGTCTTTCCACTTAATCATGAACAAAATAAAGTTGGAAACAAAATGATTAAGCAGAAAAAAGAGAGTCATGTGGCAGCACACACTATATAACCCACAGATAAAGAAAGGACATGAGTGAATTTTCCTGCACTGATACCTTGGGTGGCATGGATACAAAATACGTGAGATAAAACAGAAGCAATTGACAGAAAAACAGAAAAAGGAATCAGAAAACATAGTTTTGCTAGATAAAAAAAAAAAGAACTTTCAACATGGGAAAGATGTAAGCATTCAAAGCAAAACAAGCACTCCACACAAAAACAAGAATAGAATATCAAAACACAACGATGAGTTTAGAATACTAGTCATCAGAGTGCACCCAACACACAGTGAATTCACCTGTCATGATAGGGTTTGTGAACTATTTACTAAAATAAATTCTCGTAAAACCAGGAAGGAAAAATAACATTGTTCCTGGAACAGCCCAGACAACAAAAGAAATTAACCAAAGAAATTAACAAAAGAAAATGGTAACTAAAACAACAAGAAAACATTTATGCCCCTCCCTTTTTGTTATAGTCCCCTCATTTCTAAAATGGAATAACCCTGAAGGAAACGTCAACCGAATTCCCCACCTTTCTCTAGCTCAAGATGAGGAATCCCTGGACTGTGTCCTGAGCATGGACACCTGGCTCCTCCCAGACAAAGTTTGGCTGTAGCCTACCTGATCTGCCTCTAGTCTAGCTATTTTACAGACTGGAGAAAATCTGATACAAATTAATGAAAAGACATTAATGTTGGCAGATGGCTCCCGAGTACTCCGAGCTGTTCTAATACCTGTTTTACAGAAGTAATCTGCTCTGCCGTTGTTCTCAGCCATTGTGAGTTGATAATGAGCCGGGAGAGCAGAACCAGGCCTGCACAGGGCTGCCACTTCTGATTTCATTAGTCTTTCACTGCAGGCAAAATGAAGGCACTAAATGGTAAGTTAATTGTTTCTTTGCTGCTGTACCTCCCTTGGGTGCATTATGTCATTGTTAACACTGATATATTAAGATAGGCACTTTATGGTGGTTGCCAACAACACAACATTAATGGGTTTTTATTCCTACCAACTGCAAAAATAAGTTCAGCTCATTTCCCTGAGCTTCATATTGTTTTGAAGACTCTCCTTCACTGAAAATAGTAACCCTTCCATCTGACAGAAAGGCTTGCTTATATCATAACTTCTATAAGATCTCACTGAAAACTGCATAGACCTCGGGTTTACTTGTGTTACTAGAATAGAAGTAACTCCCACTTATAGGAGGGTGGCATGAGGAGCCCTGTGAACCTGTTTCCAGTGAAACAATTATCACTAGTGAAAATTATTTTAAAAAACAAAAATAAAGTTTTTTGAATTGTCCTAAGGGCATACAGTAAATGAGGAAGCATTTATTTGAGAAAATCTACGAAGACTCAGTAAGAACAGCAGGAATCTATGCTACCTGGGCCATGATTGCTCTGCAGCTGTCCCTCCCTCACTCAGCTGGGCAGTGCTCCACTTGCAGTGACTGGGACCAATGAGATAAGGATCTCCTTTTGCTCAGATCCCAGTTAAGGGCTACCGTATCCCACCAAAAAGGGCATGCTACCAGCATGTCTCATCTACTCAACCCCTGAGTTTCAGAGACTAAATTACTGGTGCTCATGGCTGAGAGATTGGGAGTTCCCTTCCTCTACCTAGCCCCCAGTGGAGAGTGGAGGCTGTATCCAGGCACAGCAGGCAAGAACGCTGGGGTCCTGATAGCCCTTGACCCAGCACTTGCAGGAAACAGTTTCTATGCCAAGAAAACAAGCTAAGAGAGTCAGAATCCACTTCCCTCCTCAGAACCAGAGTCTGTTCCCAGTTACCCACAAAAGTGGCTCAGAAGAGGAGAGGCAATCCATAAGAACAGGAAGCACTAGTGCTCTCCCTATAGCAACTGACTTGATTTGAAAAAATCTTGGGAGGTTCCAGCCTAAGGGTAGTCTTAAAAACAAAGACTATTTTAGTGTTAAACAGTTAAGTGGATAATTATAGCAAAATAAAAGCAGTAAAATATGCATATGCTGCCTAGTTTATCAGAGATAACTAATAAAACTATTAAGAACTAGTAAAAAAAATACTGACCTCAAAACTACCTTTGCCTGAGAGTAACATCAACAGTGTAGTAGATATGAAGTCCCAGTTCTTATTCCCCTTTGGAAACATCAAAATACAGCAACAAGAGAATGATCAAACCAATACACAGGAGCTCTAGAAAGCCGCCCAGGGTTTACAGCAACCAGGTGAATCCTAATCAAGAAAAAGCCATCATCAAAATGCTAGGAAGAATGTTGGAGCATTTTACTTCTTCTTGACTCACCCTCTACCTCATGCAGAGTGATCTTGGCATATGGGATGTGGAAAAATAGTCTTATTTCCAACATTCTATGCTGTCAAGGGGCTACCTGAAGGATGGATCTTGGTATAGCCTAACTCAGATCCTAGTTAGGAAAAATAGTGAGTGCTACTGTGGAAGCTGCAGTGAGATTAACATTTCTGGGGCCAGAGATAACTGCTGGATATAAACAATAGAACACTCAAGGCTTAAGGAAACACTAGGTGAGACTCTTTAAGGAAAAAAAGACATTCAAAGCAGCCACATGTACAGGAGAATTAAGAAAGCCACAGACATAGGCCAAGGAAAGATATACGTTCCAAAAAAGTCCTGAAAAGACTATAAGCCTTTTCCTTCAGCGGATCCCCAGGATCAGAGCAAATCCAGCTAATTGGAGAAGTGCCCGCCAATGACAAAGTCAGTGTGCAAAATGTAGAAAGGGCTTTTGTTTTTCACATGCCCATTTTTCAACAGCAATAACAACAAAATTCCAAAGCATAGAATAAAACGGGGAAAAAAAAATCAACTTTCAGAGAAAAAAGTAAGTTGACAGAAATCAACCCTCAGGAAACTCAAATATCAGTCTTACTCAAAAAGTACTTAGGATAAAACTCTTAAATATAACCAGAGAGATAAAGAAAACTATAGACAAAAAAAAAAAAAAAAAAAAAAAATTCGGGCAAAAAAAAAAAAAAAGGGGAAATAAAATAAAAAACATAAATTATTTTTTAAAGGTATGAAACAAAAATACTGGAGCTAAGAAATAGAATAACTGCAATGAAATATGTGTTAGAAGGGATCCATAGCAGATTTGAACAGGCAGAAGAAAGAGTCAACAAACTTGAAGGGAGACCACTTACAAACAGCAATTCAGAGAAGCAAGAACAAACAAGAATGAAGAGAAAGAAATGAAGCCTAAGGGACTTATGGGGCATGACCTAGTGGTTTAATATACATGTTATGGGGCTCCTACAAGGAGAACAGAGAGCTTATTTGAACAAATAATGTTAGAAAACTTCCCAAATCTGATGAAAAACATCAATCTGTACATCCAAGCAGATCAATGAACTCCAGGTATAATAAATGAGAGAAATCAAAACCAGCCATAATATTTAAAAACTGCTGAAAGGCAAAGACAAAGAGAAAAATTGGAAAGCAGCAAGAAAACAAAACAAGAAACCGCCAAGGAGGTTAGGAATTGTCTTCTCAGTAGAAACAATGAAGGCCAGAAGGCACTAAGATGACACATTCACTGTGGTGGAAACAAAAACCAAAACACCAAAAACAATCAAACAAACAAACAAAACAATTAAGAATCTATATCCAGCAAAACCATCATTTAAAAAATAAGATAAAACGAATGCATTCCAAGATAAGCAAAAACTGAAACAATTTGTTGCTTGTTGACCATTCTTACAATAAATATGTTAAAACTTTTTGGGTTAAAAATAAGTGATTCAAAATAGTCATGTGAATTCACATTTAAAATAAAACTACGAGAACTGATATAAGTAACTATGTAATTTCAAAGACTGTATAAGCACGTTTTGTCTCTTAACTGACAGAAAATGAATTATATAAAACAATATACATAAAATTGTATTGCTGAGCCTAGAGAAATAGAGCAATGTAATGTATTTGACACTAACAGCATAAAGAAGCTGTGTGGTAGCACAGATATATTGTAATAGAAGGAAATGACACCAAATGATATCTATAGTCCACTGAAACAAATGCCAAGAACCAGAAAGAGAAAATAAGAAGGTTAATGTAACAAATTCTATTAATACGTATTTGCTCACCTTCATTTTCACAGGACTTTTAATAGACATAAAGTAAAAATTATGGCAAATTATTGTTTTTTATCACATATACATGTAATACATATAAAATAATAATACAAAAGATGAGAAAATAAATATAGCTGTATAGAAGTAACATTTCTATATATTACTTGAACTGAGATAATATAAATCTAAAGTAGGTTCTGATAATCTTAGAAGTATGTGGTATGCCCAAGTAACCACCTGAAAATAAACTTAAAAATCTGAGAAAAAATAAAGGAATAAAAACTTTACACTGGAAAATGTTCACTTAATGGAAAAGAAAGTTGTGTAGTAGTAATAAGAGAACACTAAGATATGAGATATTTAGAAAACAAATATAATGAAAAAGATAATTTAATATTATCAATAATATTAAAGGTAAAAGGATTAAATCATTCATTCGAAAGAAATATATTGTAAAACTAAATAAAGCAATATCTCTGTTATGTCTGCAGGAGACACACAACAGATTCAAAACACAAATATGCTGAATGCAAAGCATGAAAAAACATACAAAATGCAAACAGTGACCCCAAGAAATCTGGAATGGTTATATTAATATCACACAAAAGGGTTTCTTTAAAAATGAAAATACTACTACAGATATAGACATGTTATAATGATAAAATTGTTAATCCATCAGAGAAATATAATAACTATGAACATATATGCATATAAAACAGATCCTTAAAGTTCATGAAGTAAAGATTGCCAGAATTGTAAGAATATTTCAAGACAAATGAAGATTGACATTTCAAGAATAATAATTGGAGACTTCAATATCATATTTTCAATAGTGAATGGAGCGACTAGGCAGAAGATCAATGAGGAAATAGAAAACTTGAACAACACTATAAACCAACTAGACACAATGGACAAACATCATCTAATAGCAGAATACACTCTCTCTTCAAAGACGTATGGAACATTCAACAAAATAGAACATATGCTAAGACATAAAACAAGATTCTATAAGTTTGAAAGATTGAAACCATACAAAATATGTCCTTCAATCACAATAAAATGAAATTAATAACAAAGAAATTTGGGAATTGCATACTGTGAAAATTAATGCTCTCTTAAATAACCAATAGGTTAAGAAAGAAATTGCAAGCAATATTAGAAAATATGAGTTAAATAAAAAAAGATGACATATCATACCAAAATTTATTGTGTGCAGTCAAATAAATGCTTAAAAGAAAACATATAGCTGTAAATGCCTACCCTAAAATGAATAAAGATTTCTATTCAATAAACTAACCTTCCATCTTATGACACTAAACAAGAGCAAATAATCTCAAAGTAAACTGAATAAAGAAAATGCTAAAGATTATAGAGAACATTTATGAAACAGGAAATGGCATTGCAACAGTAAATCAATGAAACTGAAAGCTTGTTCTAGAAAAGGATCAACAAAATTGACAACTTAAGGGCTAAACTGACCAACTAAAATAAAAGAGACAATTCAAATCACTAAAATCAGAAATGAAAGATGGAACATCACTGCCAAACTTAGAGAAATAAAAATAATTAAAAGAGAATACTATAAATAACTGCATGTCAAAAAATAAGATAACGTAGATGAAATTGATAAATTATTAGGAAGCAACAAACTATTGAAAATGACCCAAGAAAAAGTAGATTATCTGAATAGACAGGAAAAATAGAAAGAAGACAAGAAATAAAATACATATAAGAATAAAAGATAACAATAAAAGTATAAAAGTAAGACAAGAAAAGACAAGAAAATAATAATTGTGAAACACTTCATATAAAAATCAGGCCCAGGTGGCTTCCCTAGTGAATTATACCAAACATTTAAAACAGAATTAATACCAATTATTCACAAACTCTTCCAAAAAATAAGAGTAGCAAATACTCTCCAAACAATTTGAAAAGAATAGCATTACATGCAAGCCAGACCTAAAAAAGACATCACAAGAAAACAAACAAACAAACAAAAACCCCAAAACCTATAGACCAATGTATCTTTTAAATATCCATGTAAAAGTCCTCAACAAAATACTAGAAGGTGGATTACAGCAAAGCATTTTACAAAATCCAACACTCTGTCATGATAAAACTGCTCAGCAACCTAAGGATAGGAAGGAATTTCCTGGACCTTTTAAGGGCCTCTACAGAAAACAAACAAACAAAAAAACTCCACAAATCCAAAATCATAACTCACTGTGAAAGACCGAATGCTTTCCACCTGAATTAGAAACAAACAAATAGACACTTGCCTGTCCTCACTACTTCTATTCAATCTGGTACTGGAGATTCTATCTAGACAATTAGGTGAGAAAATAAAATATTACTGGAGAACCCACCCTTCTCAATCTCAAGCTTACCAAAAAGCAATAGTAATCAATTAATATGGGACTAACATAAAGATAAACATATGGTATATCAGAAGACAGTTGAGAGTCCAGAAATAAATCTTTACGTTTATAGTTAACTGAATTTCACCAAAGATACCAGCACCATTAAGTAAGGGGACAAAGACTCATTTTAACAAGTGGTATGGGATAACTGGATATCCACGTATGAAAAATGAAGGTGCACCTGTACTAGCACCATAAAATTAACTAAAAATGGCTCAAATACTTAAATGTAAGAGTGAAAATTATAAAATTCTTTTTTTTTTTTTTTTTTTTTTTTTTTTTTTTGAGGGGGGGTTCCCC
>NW_016814304.1:791258-817489 GCF_001698545.2 Rhinopithecus bieti
TCACGCCATTCTCCTGCCTCAGCCTCCCGAGTAGCTGGGACTACAGGCGCCCGCCAGGTCGCCCGGCTAGTTTTTTGTATTTTTAGTAGAAACGGGGTTTCACCATGTTAGCCAGGATGGTCTTGATCTCCCGACCTCGTGATCCGCCCGTCTCGGCCTCCCAAAGTGCTGGGATTACAGGCTTGAGCCACCGCGCCCGGCCGAAAATTATAAAACTCTTATAAGAAAACATAGGAGTCAATCTTTGTGATCCTTGATTAGGTAATGGAGTCATATAAAGGAATTGCATTTAAAATACATAAAGAACTCTTAAAACTCAATAATAAAAAGACAAGCAACCCAATTTAAGAATGGAGAAAGGTCTGAATAAACATTCTCCATAAAAGATATGCAAATGGCTAATGAGCACATGAAAACATGATCAAGATTATTAACTATCAGGAAAATGCAACTCAAAGCTATTATGTGATGTCACTTTACACCCACCAAATTGTCTATATTTAAAAAAAAAAAAAAAGACATAATAACGAGTGTTGGTGAGGGTGCATTAAAATTGAAATTTTGTACATTTCTAGTGGGAACATAAAATAGCACAGCTGCAAAGAAAATAACATGGAAGTTCCATGAAAGGTTAAACAGAAGAATTACCATATAACCCAACAATCCCACTTCCAAGTATCCACCTGAGAAAGAAAATATATGCCTATGCAAAATCATGTACATGCATGTTCACATCAGCATTCTTCACAATAGCCAAAAGGCCTAAATTATCCAAACATCTTTCAAATGATGAATGGGTAAATAAAATGTGATATATCCACATAATGGAATATAGTTTAACAATAAAAATAATGAAATGTTAGCGGGTGCTACATGAATAAGCACTGAAAACATTGCCCTAAGTTTTAAAAAAGGCACATATTATGGAATTCCATTTATATAAAAATGTCAAAAACTTGGAAAATCTATACAGAAGAGGAGTACAATGGTGGTTGACTATGTCCGGGAGGGTGAGGGGAATTGAGGCGTGACTGTTAACAAGTATGGGCTTCCTTTTGAGATGGTGAAAATATCATAAAGTTGATTGTGGTGGTGAATGCACAACTCTGTGAACATACCTAAACCCATTAAATTGTATTTTTTATATGTATGCAGTTACAACTTTAAAATGAATTGATTGTTACAAGTGCTCGGTTCCTTATTTCCTAATTATAATTACAATATAACATATTTCTTCAACGGCATTAAAATCAAGCCATTGCAAGAGCTCCTCATAAACAGAAGGTAAGAATTTGGTATATAATCATACCACCATAAAAGTTCTTTTAACTCTGAAAGCCAGATCCGGGAGAGAATAAATTTCTGTTGTTTTAAGTCATCCAGGTAGTGGTAATTTGCTATTGGTTGAGAGAGAGAGAGAGAGAGAGAGAGTGTGTGTGTGTGTGTGTGTGTGTGTGTGTGTGTATGTGTGTGTGTGGTATATGCATGCATGCATGCTTGGGAATGTTGGTGTAATTGTGGAGCACATGGACTGAACTACTGAACCATGATGGGATTGCAGCTACAGGACAAGGAGGTGCAATCACATATCATTGTCCTGACTAATGGAGGCGATGGCTGAGTGTTCCACCTGCCCCTTCTTACAATAACTGTTTGGTGTCACTCTGTTTCAGGGCAATACTGTCTACAGCAGCTATTCATCCTAAGAGCTGAGTGGTGCCAAAAGTAATTAGCAATGCATTTGTCAAAAACTGTGTCTCAATTCAGGTGCTAGAATTTGGCAGAAGCTCTAGGATGATGTTGTATAACAATGTGTGTCGTGAGTCAGAAAACATATTGACCATGTTTCCATTTAAAATTGTTTTAGTTTTCAAAAAACTGTGTCTTTTAAGAAATATAATAAAGGATAATCTTATAGTTATAATTTTCTCTTCAGTGTTCATACAAGCCCCTCATAAAATAAGCAGAGATTATAGTCCAGAACGATATTTAATTAATGTGTCCCAATGCAATATTTTGTAATCAAATGGGGAAGAGACACTCTATTGAAAACTTTAATTGTTACCAATCATCACGGGGTATGCTCAATAATATTTTCTGCTTACTTCAGTTTTCATTGGAATTTCAATTTCAATGGGCATAAAATGGAAGTTTGGGCTGACTACTGGAATCATAGGATCATGGGCCCTGAAAGCACCAATAAGCAACCCCTCTTCAGAGGAGTGTGGGGAAAGCTCCTCAGTTAATCCATTAATTACAAATTGGTTGTCTGCACTGGTAACTACAGTCACCCCCTCCCTTCATCCACAGGGATATGTTCCAGGACCACCAGGGGGCGCCTGAAACCCCAGATGGCCATGAGTTGAAATACATTGTTCATGTCTTCCACCCACAAATTTAATGCCCTCTCGATGTTAACTAAGCATTTATCACACACTGTGCCTGTACGTTGTGCAGTTTGAGGTGGAACAACAAAACTGACATGAACTTCTTTTTCTTTCTCCACAATTTCAAGGACGGAAGATTTATTCTTACAGGAAATCTTAGCCACCTGAGTATATAATTTTTTTTCTTTCCTCAAGTTAAGAACTTCTGCCTTTTCACTTAAAGGAAGCACTTAATAGCTCCTCTTTGGCATCTCCAAATTGTCAGCCCCACTACTTTTGCGCATGGGGCCACTAGTAAGTAAAAAAGGGGTCACCTGAACGCCAGCTGCGATATCAGCACAGTCAATCTAATCACCAAGACAGCTGCTAAGTGATTAATAGGCGGGTAGTGTCCCAGGCGTGGATACACTGGAAAAAGCAATGATGCATGTTCTGGGTGGGACAGAGCAGGATGGGGGCAGACGATATCACACTACTCAGAGTGGAGCTCAATTTAAAACTTATGCATTGTTTGTTTTGAAATTTTCATTTAATATTTTGGATTCCAGTTGATTGCAGGCAACTAAAAGCACAGAAAGCAAAACTGTGGATATGTAGGACGACTGTCCTCTAAGACCCACCATCAGCTCAACATTAAACAGCAATAGGGGAGCCATGGTCTCAGCAGTGGCTGGATCGTTGTCCCTGAGACCTGTTCTCAACAATACTTCCCTGTTCTTTCCAGAAGCTTAGTGTACCCAAATTGCTTACCACTATTTGGAAGTTAATTGGCAAATATCTTTCAAAATCTAAAATACATTTTCTTTGACATGTCAATTCCATTGCTAATAATTTAACTTTATTGATATTTTTAAGAAAGGCCAGTACCAGAGTTCAGTGGCTCAAGCCTGAAATCCCAGCATTTTGGGAAGCCAAGCTAGGTGGATCACCTGAGGTCAGGAGTTTGAGGACAGCCTGGTCAACATGGTGAAACCTCATCTCTACTAAAAAATACAAAAATTAGCCGGGCATGGTGGCTCATGCCTATAATCCGAGCTACTCGGGAGGTTGAGGCAGGAGAATCCCTTGAACCCGAGAGGCGGAGGTTGTGGTGAGCTGAGACCACGCCACTGGACTCCAGCTTGGGTGACAGAGTAAGACTCTGTCAAAAAAAAAAGAAGAAGAAGGAAAGAGGAAGAAAAGAGGGAGGAAGGAAGGAAGGGAGAGAGGGAGGGTGGCAGGGAGGAAGGAAGGAAGGAAGGAAGGAAGGCCAAAACAAAAACAACAACAAAACTCCTTTAATATCAACCCCTGACAACCCCCTCCTCTTGAACTAAAAGTGAATAACGAAATCCTACTGTGTTCCTTTGGTATTCGGCAGGCCACTCAAAGGGCTGGGGGGCCTCTGCCGAGCTGGCTGGTATCTGTAAATTCTGTTAAACCTCATTCTCTGATCAAAACTCTACTTCATGTTTGTCAAATAATTTAAGGGTAAGTCCACCTTGTGGTGTCTGGAAATAATTTATATATTCCCTCATTTGACAGCCATGTAACACTCTTCTGTCCTGAGTCAAAAGGGTCACAATTGTATATATTTTTGTGTATTCAACTTCTACCCTGAGGAAAACAAAAAGTGTGGAGGCATTGCAAAATAAACCACCCCTGTGTACCAGGACGTGTTTCACCAGCCACCCAGTAGCTGTGGGCCCAAGGCAGTCAGGGTGATGAATAAAACTTCATCCTCAGGCACTGAGTGGGTTACAACATAGAGAGATCTAGGAATTAATTAACAGCTCTGTCAGGAAGGGCCAGTCTTTGTGTCTTGGTATCCTAAAATGTTCTTTTATTAATATCCAAGAAATCATAGTATGGTTGACTTCCAAGAAGAAATTCCAAGTTTCACAGACACTAGCAAAATATAGGTTCAAAACTGCATGCACACACACAAACACCCGCACACACTCACCATGCAGTCACTTATACACACAAAAATACACATACATAGGTACACACACATACACACCCAAACACACACACTCACACATACTCAGAGAGAGAGGAGAGAAAATCCTACAATTTTGGGTAACAGAAAAACCTAAAATACCTACATAGTCAATTAATAGAAAAACGATTAAAATAAATTATGACTAAAACTGATTAAAATATTTATTTCATAAATTATGAAATTATGAATTTCAACACAATGAAGTGCAATCAGCCTTCAAACAGGATGAGATTGTTCTCTATGTACTGATAGGAAATGTTCTAATATTTCATTAGAATAAGTACAAAGGTACATACGCCATTTGATTCTATTTGTGTTAAAATGAAAGCTATCTTGCTGACTCATACGCAAAATCCTTTCAGAAGGAACACTAAGAATCATGTCAATTGCTACTTAGAGGAGAGTGAATGGGGTAAGGAATTTATGACAAATTACATTTTACTTTTCAGTGTCAGTCTTTATTTTTTTACTTTGTGCATAGACTAAAATTATATGTGTGTGTGTATATATGTATTTACACATTTCCATGCAGAGAGGAAACTGCTCCTTCACTTCACACCCCCACTTTGAGATCCCTTCTGTCTGATGCCTTCCTGTGTGTAAGGACCGTTTCCTTTTTTAAGGCAATTAATAACCATATCACTCCAAAATTGTTTAATAATAGGCTGTCTCATATTGGCAACTGTTTGGGAGTCTGTGGTGCTTCCCAGGACTGTCATCATGTCCAACGTGTCAACCACACAAACTACTTCTCGTTTTAACTTTACAATCCTTCATAGAAAGTTTAGTGCATAGTGGATAGAAATCAATATGTTGATGTCACATGCAATCAGAATACCTTTCGGATGAAAATCAGTGAAGGTTTCAAATGACATTCACATCCATGGTTGTCACATTTGTGGGCCTTAAATGTCGACCCTGAAGACAGAGGAGACACAAAGAAAGACCACTTGGAGATTGCCTCTTGCTCCCTAGGCTTTGAGGGGCTGCTTTTAAACTAGTTTGGTTTGGTTTAATTCACTGAGGCTGGTTAATTATTTCATTCTTTTTATAAATGTGCCGTGAGTGTCCACTGTGCCCTGGCTTGTGCCAGGTGCGGGGCATGCAAAGACGAACGAGGCTGGCTCTGAGGGTTTGCTCCTGATGACACCTGCTTCACAGCCTGTGGTCGGTGGGTTCAGCCAAGTCTTATGGCAGTGCATGTTTCCCAGACCAATCCTGGTACCTCCCGAGTTAGCTCAGGTCCTTTGAGAAACAGGAGTGAAACCAACATGTAAGAAGTCTATTGGAGAATATGCCTGTGAGGGATGAACAGGGGTAACACAGGCTGTCAGGGAGCACCTTCCACCATGGGTCAAGCCTCACTGCCTGAAAAGGGAGGGGCAGGAAGGAGTGGTGCAAACTAGGAAGAGACTCAAAGGCACACTCTAAGAGAAGGTAGGCCCATCCAAGACGAGGCCTTCAGCTGAATCATCCAAGAGAGATCTGGTAACTGTGGGAGTGGGGGGCACAAGCATCCCACGGTGCTGAGTCTTGGGCTGGGGGCTGTCTGATGAAAACACAGCCACGGTGTGAATACAGAGATAAGTCCAGAAAGGTAGAGACTGAAGTTGTCAGATAACACGCTTCCCACATCTGGGCTGTCAGGTAACCCCCTCCCCACAGCTGGACTGTCAGGCAGCCCCTCCCTGCAGCTGGGTTCTGCTAAGAATACCTGAGCCAGGCCCCCCACAGCAACCACACTAACCAAGTTCCAGCCCTGTTGTCATTTATTGTGGAGAAGACATTTTGAGGTAATTGTACGCATATGTAGAGTAAGGACAAGAAGTCATAAATGTCACCAGGGTAAATAAAGCAAGATACAAAGAGGGACCTTTGGGGCCCTGATATTTGGGATGAGAAGAGCCAGGCAGGCATCCGAAGGCAAATGCAGGTGTCCAGGAAAGGGGTCGAGTGACCCAGAAAATGACGGGGATCAGGAGAATGACTGGGACTGGGATTCTGGGGTGAAGGGAGAGCCAGCAGGGGTTGGATGCAGACAAGGACAGACCCCATGGGACATACCCCTGGACATGACAGGGAGAAGGCAGTGGGGGCCCCACAGCATCTGGGCTGGGCGCCTGGGCAGTGGCTGTCCCATCCACTGCTGCCACGTTGACCACGTGTGGTGGGGAAGCCCAGTGGGTTCTGGATTGGGTGGAGATGAAGGTTCGCTCTGGGGCTTGTTACGTTTGGGAACCAGCAGATGGGGGTCCCACAGGACCAGCATGGTTGCTGGGGAATGGGAGGGAAACAGCTCTCTGGGGTCGGCAGCCACCTGCTGTCTTGAGAGCTCCACATGAGCACCGCTGACTTGGCTCCTGTGGGCGCCGAGGCAGGGCTCTTTCTGCAAAGATGAGGGCGAGCGCGTTTCCCCAGGCCCAGGCCGGGTGGGGGCCAAGATCCTCAGCCTTGCTGGGCTTCCCAGAGAGGATGGCAGCATCCTCTCTCTTCCTGCAGGTCTCTCGCCTCAGGGTCTCTCCCCATTTTTCTTTCTATTTTCTCTAACTTTTGGGTTTCATCTTTTCCCTTCGACATTTCCCCGTAGCTGTTTTTCTGTGACAGGCAGTTGAGTTACCAATAATGATAGTTCTGCTCCTATGAGAACCTCAGAGTTCTCTGAACGTGGTTATTTTATCACAAAGCTTACACCGTTTTAGTTCTACACTGTGTGTTGGAGAGGGAGATCGCCACGTGTGGACCTGCAGGGCACGCAGGAGCGCACCGCGTGAGTTCATTTCACGAAGGCGGGGACTCAGTCCCTGGAGCTGCACACCGTCAAGGCCCAGGCCCTGCCCTCCAGGGTCCCCTCCGAACTCCAGGCTGGTGCAGTGGCCGCTGCTCGAGCCGCTTTGCAGACTTCCTTTACGCCCTCCAAGAGGAACAAAGCAAAAAAGTTAACTCACTTCTGCTCATAAAAGTCACCAAATAAATGAAAATTCGATAATTTACTGCAGTGCATTCTAGGCAGAAAATGGAGAATTTGTGCACATTTTACTGGCTCCTTTCCCTGGTCCCACCTGTATCTCTATTACAGGGACAAATGGGGCTAATCTCACTGATGCGATTCAGCACATGAACATGCGTCTGCCGAAGCAAGAACAATTTAATCGTTGACCTGAAGCCCTGGCTGCAATGAACAAGCTTCGTTTTCCTAAGCAGAAGGCAGCGTTAAGAGGGAGAGGCACTGAGACCAGCTACACAAGAGGAGAAACCAGGCGTGCATGGAGGTGGAGGGGAATTTAGCTTCTTTGAGAAACCTGGTGAGGAATAAAATGTACTTGTTTTCATCCGAGTTAGACTTGCTGGACAGGCACACGATTAGGGACACCATCCCCATTTCAGTCACGCTGTTCTGTGTCTAGCTATTAGGACTATGTGCCTAGTAAATGGAAAAATCACACCGTTTCCTCCTTTTAAAACAGGGAATAAAGATAGTTTGAGAGTGCAGGTCAAGACCGAGCAATGAAATGTCCAGAATGAGGCATTTTGTTTAAGAGACATGCGTGAAACTCAGCGCCTGACGAGACAGAAAGGCAGAGCTTCACGTGCCATGGACCCTGATTGACAAGGCTTTTAAAGCATGGCTTCACTGTGACTGACAATCATACTGGGGAACAGATGAACAGGTAATTGCAGTTCTGTTCTATCTTTGCATAAATACTAATGCCCTAAATAGGCCTGCCAGCTTGGAGAGAGATGGTCTGAACTGAGGCTGCCAACCAGAACCTCCACCCCTGTTGAGAGAAGGTCAGATCCCAAACTGCTGTGAAGAACTCCTTAACTACCAGTGGGATGCGCATCGCATTTGGAGGCAGGAGGCCAGAGAGAATCCCAGACTCATCGCTTACTCGTGCATTTCCCAAGGTGGGTAATTTGGACTTTGACTTTCAGTCTTTTCTCAGTTAAAATAGGATTGAAAACACTGAGCCTTCCTAATGCACGCAGGTTCTATAAGAAGCATGTAAAACGATGCATACAGAAAAACTTGGACCATTATGATGGCTGCTCTCCAAATTCCATGAACAAATTCCATTTACCACATTGTATTAAAAATTGTACACTTATAAGCCTGGCACGGTGGCTCACGCCTGTAATCCCAGCACTTTGGGAGGCCAACGCAGGCAGATCACAAGGTCAGGAGATCGAGACCATCCTGGCAAACACGATGAAATCCCATCTCTACTGAAAATACAAAAAAAATTAGCCGAGCGTGGTGGCGGGCACCTGTAGTCCCAGCTACTCAGGAGGCTGAGGCAGGAGAATGGCGGGAACCCGGGGGGGGGGGCAGCACTTGCAGTGAGCAGAGATCACACCACTGCACTACAGCCTGGGCAACAGAGCAAGACTCCATCTCAAAAAATTAAAATAAAATAAAATTGTACATTTATTAAACTAACTAGTTAGATGGTAATTTTCTTAAGTAAAACCTTAGATAAATCACTGTTGTATCCAATGGATTCAGTATAGTGATGATAAAAGCAGGAAATTAACAACATATATAAATAGAATAAACTTCAATGCTTATTCTAAATGCAGTTTTGAAATCTAAGAAAGCTTCCAAAACCATAAATAGAAAATTTCTATTCAGTCTTCTGTTCATTCATGGAAAGTCCAACAAGAACACAGGGGTGGAATTCTCTTTTCAACACTGTGACCGTTCCTCTCTGTAAGAAGCACAGGAATGGTCAAGTAGGTAGAGATGACAATCCCATTTGGAACCAAGATTACAATAACTACAAAGTGCATGCTGCTGGGAAACGTCGTTGAGGTCACCTTCCAGCCAATTGCTACATTTTCTGTTCCTTCTGCAGGTTCTGCTGTGACTTCCATGGAGCCAACCCTGCTGGAAGCAGGTTCCTCTGTGACATCCAGGGGCCAACCCTGCTGGAAGCAGGTTCCACTGTGACATCCATGGGGCCATCCCTGCTGGAAGGAATTGGGTCAGGAGGTTATGATCTTCAGTGTCTCTACTCCTTACCATTTCTATCCTTGGAAAGTTTATTAAAATAAACATAAAATTATCTTGGAAGATGAAAAAATAAGGTTCCCAAAGTGCTGTGCACACCTGAAATGTGAACGATTGGGAGAGTTGTAGCTAGTGAGAGCCGCATCTTTGTTTCCCCTCTTGGGTGGCTGCTGCTGGGTGCTGTTAGCCAGAGAGGATTTCCCAAGACTCCCCAGGACCTAGCATGCACAGCCCTGTTGCTCTGCTCTCCCACCTCCTACCTAAGAGTCCAATGGATTGTTGTTTGAAACAAAGAGTTCTGAGTTTTATCCCGTCGACACAATTAAATCCATGAATTGGCCTTTAGAAAATCGTCCCAGGTAATTTTTAGGACTATGCAAATGTGACAGCCTAATAATGAATTCCAAGCATCATTTTTCATCATTGTTGTTATTTTTCTCAGCACCTGCTTCCTGCAGGTGACCCCTACCCTGTCTGCCACCTGCTGACTTCAGCCCTGCACCTAGGATCCTGCCTCCCTGCCCAAGTCCCACCATCCTGCCACGAAGCCTGTGGATAAACAGCATCCAAACCAGAGCCTCAAATGCATGGCTGGGCAAACACATGAGTGTGGAAAAGTCCCAGTAAGGAAGTGGCCAGGTGGAGGCAGAATGCCTAGGAAAAATGCTTGGAATTTGTGAGCCAAGGCCTCAGCTTCCTCCTGCGAGCACAGCAGGATTTGCAATAATTTGCAAGTTACTGTTCTGGTCAAAGACACTTGTCTAGATCGCAAGTTGGCTTCTGGAGGAGTGTGCACACACTCGGCGAACAAGCAGCCACCACGGCCCCAGCCTCGACCACGTGAGCATGCCACGCTGAGTTGAACCAGTTAGTGGGTTTCAAGAGAGTATTTCTCACATTATCTTCATGCATTATCAGAGTACATGTGTAAACACCAGAATCAGTGTCTAGTTAAAATAAAACACCGTTTTCCTTACCCTCCTCAGCTTCCTATGAAATCAACACTTCATGCATATTTTCTTTGGAGAACTTGTATTAAAATACAAAATATGAAGTGAATATCTATTAGAAAAAATAAGTGAAAGTAGTCCCTTGTATCATTGGGATTTTGTTGTTAAATCTGAAATGCATAGTGTGGCATGCTTGCACTCTCTCTTTCTCTGTTTCTTTCTCCATCTTCCTTGCCTAAATATGAGAACAGTTTTGTCTGAAACATTTTTAGTCTAAAAATAGAACTACCAGAGGGTGTTTTTTTTAGAGTTTGCTTTTAATGGATCAATTTGTCTTGAGGAAGAGAAAAACAAAATTTAAATGCTCTTAAAACCTATACAGGTTTTCAGAACGAGATGCTTTCCTTTGGTGAATATTAAATGATAAGTATTGAGCTTGACAGAAGAATAGTTTAAATTAGCTCTAAAAATGTACTTCCTGATTTTAGGAATTTGGAGAATATTACTAAGATATTCAGTCAATTGAATATTACTAAGATATTCAGTCAATTGTTGATTATTTTTAAGCAGATGAACCGTTTTTCACATTTATAGTCACAAAAACTGTGCAATCAAAGGCATTTATTAAAAAATACTAATAATTNATGGATCAATTTGTCTTGAGGAAGAGAAAACAAAATTTAAATGCTCTTAAAACCTATACAGGTTTTCAGAACGAGATGCTTTCCTTTGGTGAATATTAAATGATAAGTATTGAGCTTGACAGAAGAATAGTTTAAATTAGCTCTAAAATGTACTTCCTGATTTTAGGAATTTGGAGAATATTACTAAGATATTCAGTCAATTGAATATTACTAAGATATTCAGTCAATTGTTGATTATTTTAAGCAGATGAACCGTTTTCACATTTATAGTCACAAAAACTGTGCAATCAAAGGCATTTATTAAAAAATACTAATAATTAGTAAAGGTAACTACATATTAGAAATCATTTACTAGTTGGAGTTTTACAAAAATTAATAGGTACTATCCTGTCATTTGAAATGACTCTCTTGACCATTACGTGCAAACCTATATACTGGCAGCTAACTAGCTACACATCTATTAGCAGCTAACTAGTTGCATAACTGTCTAACTAGCAGCTAACTAGTTGCATACCTGTCTAACTAGCAGCCAACTAGCTGCATACCTTTCTACTAGCAGCTAACTAGCTGTATACCTATCTACTTGCAACAAACTAGCTGCATACCTATTAGCAGCTAACTAGCTGCATACCTGTCCATTAGCAACTAACTAGCTCTATACCTGTCCACTTACAGCTAACTGGCTGTCCATTTACTGTGAAGGGGAGAAGGATCCGATCTGTTAGCAGGCACTCCTATTTCCTGGTAAACACATTATTTTTCCAAAAGCAAATAGAAAACTAGAGAGGCTTTTTGCTCTTTCTGCTCTTGCCTTTTAAAAACTAACAACATGAGAAAAGCAGGGAACGAGAAATAGAAGAAATTTTGAATTAAAACATGGGCCTTGACTTTGAAGACTTGAGTGTCTGAAACTATGGGAGCTTAACCTCAAATATTTAAAATAGTCTAATTAAGTACTAGATGGATTCGGCATTCCTCTTCTACTGTATCTGAGCATCGTGTAACAAAAAGCAAGGGAGTGGAAGACCTGAATGGAAAGCTCTGATTTCTCACTGACGAGCTTAATGGTTCATCCATTTGAACCTGGGTTGATGCACTGAGAAAGCACAGCATGAACTGTGGTGGCTGAGAGCAGACAGCAGGGGCCCGTGTTCGGACTCCCACTTCAAGTGGACTCCATCACAACCAAGGTCCTGAGAATTGGAGAAGACGAGGGTGCCGAGATTTATTTTCTCCGATGCCGCTTGCAGACACTATTAATCTCACAGAGCAGAGTCTCCTCCTAAGCAAAAACGTGACCTCAGAGGCCTCTCCACCAGTGTCCCGGCAGCCAGCACCCATCAATCAGAGGTGCCGTACAGAAAGACAGTCGCTGCCGTCAACAGAGAATTTCCACCAGACAACTTGGAAAGGAGAGCTGGCAGCTGACAGAGCTGAGGGCTAGTCCATGTGCTTCACTGTCGTATTCAAAACATGAAGATCTCAGCTCAAAGAGCAATTTGTTTAGCCCAGCAATCATAAGCTATTTTAACATATAACCTATTTTTTCTACTTTTTCATAAGTTATATAATATTTCGTGTTATAAAATATCAAAGGTATAAGTAGGTTCCTAACTATGACATGCATTTTACCTGCTTACATTTTTATGCTATCCTTTTATTCACTTATTTTAAATGTGTCATTTTGGTTAGTGGAGTGTTGAATATTGATGTAATTTCCTTAGCTATTTATTTAAAGATATGTTAATGCCCATCTCCCCCTAGTCTCAGATAGCTATGGAGATACAACACTTGAGGGTAGACCGAAAGACATTTTCTCCTTTACATGTAAATTTCCCACCTACGTGAGTCTCTACATAAAGCAAATAAATTATCAGCACACTGTGAGAAGTGGAGAAGCTCACCTAAACTTGGTTTCTGAAGTTACAGCCTGAGAGACACTGACGTCTCAAGGTAGGATGACATCAAGGGCATGCGTCATTTAAATGCAGCTACTGCTGTTCCCATTTGAGCTGAATTTCACGTGAGACTGACAAAAAGTCCTTGCCTTATCATGGAGTGCAGAATCATGATGTCCTAGTCATAACTTAGGAATACACAATTTCTAATTTTAGGGTAGAATTCTTTTTTTTGAGATGGAGTCTCGCCCTGTGGTCCAGGCTGGAGTGCAGTGGCATGATCTTCGCTCACTGCAAGCTCCACCTCCCGGGTTCATGCCATTCTCCTGCCTCAGCCTCCGGAGTAGCTGGGACTACAGGCTCCCACCACCACACCCAGAGAATTTTTTTTTGTAATTTTAGTAGAAACGGGGTTTCACTGTGTTAGCCAGGATGGTCTCGATCTCCTGACCTCGTGATCTGCCCGCCTTGGCCTCCAGAGTTAGGTGGTGGCTTTCGGTCTGGGTTTTGATCTTTTGTCCACTGCAAATTGGCAGCCTAACACAGAGCCCTGGCTTTCTCCTCGACAGAGTGGAGAATAATAATATGGACCTGACAGTATTTTGTGCAGATGAAAGGGAAGTAAAGAGCTTAGTGCGTCTCCACACACATTCTGAGCGTTCGACGTTGTTGATTTTTGTGGTCCTAGTTACATCTGCTTGACATTAACTGCTGCTGTAACTGACAAGACAAAAAGAGTTCATAGTGAGTCTCCATAAAAGAGCGTACCATTTTCAGTACTTTCTCTTATACACATCCGAGAGGCTTGTATATATGTATACATTTCAGAAATCTTAAAAAAGTAAACATATGACAATCCAAAAATGCAATCAGTAAACTATAGGGTTACTATTTCTCATTGCATATATTCCTCATAACACTCCTGTAAATATTGAACTCTGTTTTGATCATAAAGTGTCATTTTTTAATTTAGGGACTAAATATACCTTTGCAGAGATGCACCTGGTATATAAAGTCACTCACTAACCTTTTGATATAATGCTTCCTTCAAAATCGACATACTTCATACAACAGTAAAAGTTTTTCAGAATTATTAGCAGCTTCTGCTACTTTCTAGAAGAATCTGGCTTGTGCAGTAGGAACTTATCAGGTGACGTGCCAGTGGGGAGCGGCTGCTGCTATTCCCACTTGCTCTGGGTTATTCCAGCTGGGAGTATAGAGGTAAAGAAACTAAATTTAAACTCTTCAATATCCATGAATAACTTGCCCACATGATTTCAATATAATTTATAAAAGTTGTTTGACTGTTTCCTCCGTACTAACCAGAAAATGTTAGTGTCTGATACATTCTATATATTGATGGAAAAAAGGAGGGTGGAAGCCACATAGTCTGCATGAGGGGCCTCAGAGCGCTGTGCTTCCATGAGTCTCAACTGCTCCCTTATAGAAGGCCCAAGAGATGATCACTCCTCAAGAAAAATTTTCAAAGGTCAAACAAATATAAGAACTTTTTCATCTAAATAAGAAAAGTAACTTAATAATGCATTTTATTTTTTGCAAACAATCGAAGCATATTAGATGGATTTCCTGTGTGATTAACAGAACACTCTCAGATATGCACAGCTTGGGGATGAGTTAGAAAGGAGGACAGACAGATATCGTTTCCTGTGATAGCGCTGGGTACATATTTTAGCATAATATAAAATTGCTAATGTGAACATGTCAAATATCAATTCACGAATCTCATACAAATGAATAAAATGTGAGGTTTTATTTAAAAGGTTTAACTCTCATGAAAACAAAGATAATGACTTTTTAAATGTCTAATGAACACTGATCTATTATCCCAGGGGTTTACCAGGAAAACAACATTTTGTAAAACAACACTCTTGTTTTAAATCCCCATTACACCTCCTAAATCTCTTTGGATACTTTTT
Source organism: Rhinopithecus bieti (assembly GCF_001698545.2). Classification (NCBI taxonomy): domain Eukaryota; kingdom Metazoa; phylum Chordata; class Mammalia; order Primates; family Cercopithecidae; genus Rhinopithecus; species Rhinopithecus bieti. Next base: position 806,067 of record NW_016814304.1, read on the forward strand.
TCTACTGACTATTGTCTCCCGTTGATGAGGTTGGGCAATCCATACACACTCTGAATGAGCCTAAACTGCAGGTTGAAAAGTGTCCTTTGTAATTTTTGTGCCTGGTTAGATCACACCCAATTTTGGCTACTTACCACTTGTAAAGGAAATCTATCAAACCCGTTGAAACATTTATAATGACATTTTAACTCCCTTCCACTGAAAATGCGTTGAAAAGTATTCCGTAAGTGCAGTATTTAGAAGGAAGCTATTATTTGGAAGAGGAGGCAAATGTCTGAACCTGCTGTTTTAAAATTGCCTTCCAAATTCAAGGAAACGTTTTACACAAGAGGTTCATAATGGAGTCTGAGCCCGGCCCCAGGGACGCGAACACCATATTCCCTGTTGCAGCGTCTATTGACCCTCAGACGCCTGATAAAATGGAAGACAGATTGTCATGGTCCTCTGTGTGTTTAAGTATCAAGCTGATCCATAACTTTCACAAGAACCAGAAATCATTTATTGTCAGTGCTGTCCAGAATATATCCTGACGGTTCAGTGGGAGTTTCACTGCCATTTATTTTCAAATCAATACTCAATTACGAAGAGGAAGATTCACTCCCTTGCCCATTTTCAAGATGAAATTATGGACTGGAGCCATAACACTTAGTCAAGGCAAACCACCATCTATTAACTTAAGATGGTACCAAGAACCAGCCAGATACTTTATTAAAGTTCACTCCTCTCGCTCACTCTTTTTGGCTTTTAATTAATCATTGTGAAAAAGGCCTTTCACATTGTGACTGATGACCACAGAAAACAATTTTCTCCTAACTGCCTTTTAATTTCAACTCTGGGAGAGCGCATTGACCGAATCTCACAACAACCCATCAATGCTAGTTTCTAATGTGTTTTCTCTTTTGTTATTGAGAAGAATGGAGGGCGATGAAGCCCCATGCTCCTCTTCATAAGTCAAGTAATTGATTCAGTAAATGCCCCACATTTGCTACTGGATAAAATGTGCTGTCAATGAGGATACTAGGTACTATATAAATTACTCCATTAAGCAGAAATAAAGCTATTTATGGTTTTTAGAGCAAAATGCAAGTAATACTAAAAAGAGAATAGAAGAGAGAGATTACATTCATTTCCCCTTTCTGTATGCCACCTCCTGCCTCAGCTCCATCAGTTACTTGGATAGTAATTAAAATAATAAAAAAATTGAAAGTGGAATGATAATAATAAAAGCTATTCCCGATGGGAGCAAATCTGAACCACCAGACTGCTGCTGTGTACTTCAACTTTTTAAACTTTATATGCTAAATAGTTGTCACTGAGTTTTAGATTGGTGGGTAAATACACACCCAGTAAAACCTTTCGAATGTATTTATTTGATAGAAACCTTTGAACATAAGTGCTAGTATGCACTTCAAAAGATATTAAAATCCAAGCAATTAAAACTATGTGTTGTTTCACAGAATAGCATGTTTCTAGCAATCAAAATTGAGTACAACCAATCATGGCATAGCAAAGTCCTAAAGTGTTATGGAGATGACAGCATTTGGGTGAAATTGCAAATACGGCCAAAGAATACACTTAGAAATTCTTTCAAGAGAACAGGTTTCATGTTTGATAGTCTCTGACACTGCCTGTTTGAATCAGAGCTATTTTCCAAGACATTCTCCTGGCTTAGTGAAATTGTTACTTGCATCAGATCAGAATCGTTCAAAGTCACTGATTTCCTTCCAGGAAAATTATTAGGTATGATTGGAAGGGATTTACTTATTTGAAATCCATACCTTCCCTGCCTTCAAAAAATCCTCCACTCTGAAATATAGTCTTGCATTAAAAAAACCTGAAATTAAAAGTTAAGGAAAATCAGAAATGAGAGAAGGAAAGTAAAAATTAACTGCACCTGGAATTTGTAATAAAATTATTTCTGCAGAATATTCAATTGGAGTCACGTTCCTAGCAATCAAGAGAAAAGGGAAATATAAATTGCTATACAGTTTTTTACTTAAAAAATACAAGTTCTTCTGATGGAACTTTTCACCTGCAGTCTGCTATTTTAATATTATTTTCCCCTATGCAAAGAAAAATGCTTAATAAACTGTAGAAGTTTCATAAATATTGATAGACTAAAGACTAAAACGTTGCCAGATACACAGATACAACTAAAATGAGTAAATATACAGGAGAAAAGGGAGGGCAATAGATAAAATGACACTTTAGTAGAAGACATCCTTCAAAGGCTGGATCCTATGTTCATGAGGTGTGATATAGCCTAGTGCAGTCACATGGCTCTGTAGGAGTCCTGACTCTGGGAAATAACCATGACCACCTCAGTGGTGGAAGGGTCCCTCCAGCTTTCTTTAGTAGCAGTCTTGTTAACCACATGCTTGCCCTGACAACCTTATCACTTGCTAAGAGCAAGCCACAGTGTTTGCACTTTTACTATCTCTTACCCACTCTTACTATCAACCACCCACTATGCACGGCGTATGTTTCTCAGTCTCTGTTTCTGAGCTCAGTGCTGCTTCATGCTAGATATTTTGTGTTTCCTGAGTTACCCTTGCCTCGAGATGAAACAAAGTCACACAAACAATACTTAGCAATATTCCTAGGGTTCTCATTCCCAGCCATGGATCCATTTCCAGCCAGATCCCTCTCGTTTAGTGTGGAGCCACTGGGTGGTGTTTTGCGCACGCGCACGCACACACACACACACACACACACACACACGTTCCAGAAGGTCCTCAAGTTGGCTTGGCGGAGTGGGGCTCTGGCTACCGTGGCTCCACTTCTCAAAGCCACGTGAAGGCAGAGACAGCAACAGCATCCACACACCACCCATAAGCTCTTAGCAACCAGTAAAGCCACCGAGGTTGACAAGGTGTCAAGATGCTGTGACCGAAGGGAGCTGAAGCTACCCAACCAAAAATCCCCCCGATGCCCTGCGTGCAGAACACACCAATTCTACAAGCCCTGAGTCCCAAAGAAATGCTGAGTTTTGATCCCGAAGTCACACGGATTCTTCTTTCCAGTGTCTGAGCTGCTGCCATTTAGCCTCAGAGAGAATTCACGAGATTACCTTGGAAGGGAACTCGGGAGACCCTGCACTAATAATAACCTTCTCCCCTGCTTATGAGAGTGTCATAGTAGACCCTGGGTATACGCAACTTGCTTCCCCTAAAACGGCCCTTTATTAGAAGACACATCCTACAGAGAGGCTGTGGAGAGCTACGGAGTCTCCAGACACATCCGAACCCGGAATCAACTGCCACTTCTATGTGGGCTGGGGCACTTTATTCTAGAATAATGATGTTTCCACATGGCAGATAAAATGGCCCAAACTGTAGCTACATCATCGGGGCTAAAGTGCTAAAAGTAGAAGGATGGCAGCATTTTTAGCAGTATCTTCCAATATTCACCAGTCTTTTACTTATAAAATATAAAATGGAGGCTTAGGAAGATTAAATAATCTTCATAAGATCACATGATTAATGAAAGGCAGATCCAAGACAGAAATCTCTTTGGTCTCTCCAGCCTATGATGCACCTGACCTTTCAAATTATGCTTTTTCATTGAATACACAGATATTGCAAGTTGTTCTTCATGATGTCCAGGGACTAGAAAAACGTGCAGACGTATATGAGACATGTACAGTTCAACTCATTTATATTTTAAACAAAAATAATATCATCCCATTTAATAGCAATCATTATCACAAGTTCCACATTGAATAAATTCTTCATCTGAAAGCATCTAAGTAATGAGTGAATTTCAGGCATCATCTGTCCACTTCTACATCATCTTCCTCAGAGAAACAGTGAATATAAAGAAAAATTCCAGTTTGAGGCCATCTTAGGGTGGTGGAGGCAAATCTAGTCTTGCATGTATAGAAAATGGTCTCACTGACTAAAAATTATCACACAAGTTGATAATCTTTTAAATCCATACAGAAACACACACTGAGTTATTATATGATGTTTTGCTCAAGGATATTCACTTGCAAAAGTCACCTTCTACTGGGGTCAAATTCAGGCAAAGAAAAATTTAATTAAGAGACTACCTCTGAGTATCTTTGGAGTGAAAGTATCACAAACTTTCTAGGAATGGGAACCAACTACAGAGAAAGAGAAAGGAATATGTGTGTGTGTGTGTATATATATACACACATATATATATGCATATATGTAAGTATATGCATATATATAGCATATATATGGTTATATATATATGAAAGTTCCTCTCATCAGATGAGATGTCATCATAAAAGTTTAATTTTTTAAAAGACAAGTTGATGCTTTCTGATCAGAGAGGTATTGCTATCAAAGTCATAACCAGTGATTGAACATCATTGATTGTCTATCTGTAAATAGGCACTTACGTAGCCTACAGAGTGGGCTCTATGTAGATGCCAGGAATAGCAGAAGAGACTCCAGCAAGGGGGCAGTTGAGGAATAGTGCAAAATACTCCTGAAGGTTCCTCCTCTCTGACTCACATGCTCCAAAGTGGCTGACTAGGTCCTCCTGCTTGGCACCTGTAGGACCTTGTATGCCCTGGCTCTTCTAGGGCTCAGTTCCTGGGTCCTCCCACTCCCCAGCCTCAGGGCTTATGCAGGGCACCATTCTCTCAGCAAGGATGGTTTTCCCTGCAGCTCATTATCTTGTCTCTCACAAGTTTTTATTTAAAGCTCACATTTTCACAGAGCCCTCCTCTGACCACTTTTGTAAAATTTCACTTTTGCCTGTACCCTCTCCACACCTCCAACAAGCATCATGTTTCTCAATGTACACATTATTTTTTGGAAAACTAAATGATTTTCTTTTTAAATAACTATCTCTCCCCTATAACAAGAGATTTTAATAGAATTTTCCTCTTGCTATTTACCTAACACCAAGAATAGGGCCTGGAATACAGCAGATACTCAATAAATATTTGTTGAATACATAAATATTATTTTAGAGACACATATATACATATTTTAGAGATATATACACATCTCCAGAGATAAACTTTACTAAGCATTACACAATGTATTGATTTATTTGAGTGTCAATTATGCTAGACAGCATACCAGGTTCTGGGGACTTAAACAGAAAGAGAAGATCTCTCTCTCCTTAGGTACCTTAACCACCTAATATCTGAGAAGGATATGTATTATATTTTCATGCAAAAATAAGTAAAATTTCAATTGTGCTGAGTTGGAAGGATGATGATATGGTTTAAATGTCCCCTCCAAAACTCATATTGGAATGTAATTGCCATTATCATGGTATTGAGAGGCAGGACCTTACAGAGGTGATTAAGTGAATGTCTAGTCTCTGGAATGAACGCGTATTAGGAGAGGGCAGTCCAGCCCTCCTTTCCTTCTCTGGGTTGCACCCTCACCATGTGATGCCACCTGCCATGAGAAGATGCAGTAAGAAGTCCCTCACCAGATACAGCCCCTTGATCTTGGACGTTCCAGCCCCCACAACCGTGAGCCAAATAAATCAATTTTCTTCTTAAATTACTCTGTCTGTGCTACTCTGTTACAGTAGCAGAAAACAGACTAAGATAGACACTTAGTGCATTGAGCACACATGGTTGGGTGAAGAGAGAATGATTCATGAGGATGGCCACAGAAGACTGGAACTGTGAGTCAGAGGACGAGTGGGGAAAGAACCTGGTCTTGAGAGCTAATGTGCTCTGGCAAAAAGAGGTGCTAGGTGTGGAGTCTGGGAACAGGCCAGCATTCTGAATAGCTGATAAGGAGGCTGCTTAGGTGAGAACGGAGGTGTGGGCAGCTATGGGACAATCTAAGGCTTTAGGTCCTACTTAGAATTTTGTAACCACCCTGCAGACAAGAAGCCATTAAAGTGTTTTATGGTGGCTCCTATCTGTAATTCCAACACTTTGGAAGACTGAGGTAGGAGGATCGCTTGAGCCCAGGAGTTTGAGACCAGCCTGGGAAACATGGCAAAACCCCATCTGTACAAAAAACACAAAAATTAGCTTGGTATGGTCATGAGCACCTGCAGTTCCAGCTACTCAGGAGACTAATATGGGAGGACAGGCTGAGACAGGGAGATCGAGGCTCCAGTGAGCCTATATCACACCACTACACTCAAGCCTGGGCTGCAGAGCAAACCTCTGTCTCAAAAAAAAAAAAAAAAGTATTTTTTGGATGGGAGACAATAGGCAAAGAGCAGATTACACAATTGAATTTGCATTTTACAATTATCCTTGTGGATTTCCATGGGGGAATAGGCAGGAGAGCCACAGACCATGTGAAGATCCCAGCCAGGAGGCTCTTATGGCAGCAGCAGGGAGCAACAGTGACTGTGGAAAGATGAGGGAAGTGAAGAGAGTCGAGTGTCTATGTGAGTCAGCAGGAAGGGAACAGTGATTCAGGGAGGAGACACCAAAGATGATGCTTGTTTCTGGGAGTTCACTGAGATGAGTAACCTGGGTGGAGCTCTAGAATAGGGTGGAACTCATAGGGTGAGTTCTTTCAGAAGGAGAGTAAAAAGCCAGAGTGGAGGCAGAGTGGATAAGATAAGAAGGTGAACGGTAAGCGTGGGCAAGTGTGGATGCCTTGTAGGTGTGATGCTTTGCATGTCCATTTTATATAAAATAGGAAGTAAGATCATCTGTAAAAAGTGATGCAGGAAAAGATATGAAGGGAGTGCAGGTGGTTTGAAATATTTCACCAGTTTCTGTGGAGATGGTGAGCAAACAGAGCATAGAGACACACTCATTGATTCCGCATTTATGAACATGGAAATGAAGCCCACTACTTCTGCCACAGGACACTGAAGGCAAATGATTAAGTAGCTGTTATGGACTGAATGTTTGTGTCCTCCCAAAATCCGTGTTAGAATCCTAACCTCCAATGGAAGGGTATCAGCAGATGCAGTCTTTGGGAGGTAGTTAAATCATGAGGTTGGAGCCCATAAGATGGATTAGCACACTTCTAAGAAGAGATAAAAAGACGGGCTGTTCCTCTTTCTGTCTCCACTGTGTGAGGACACAGCAAGAAGGCGCCTATGCTTCACTCCAGATCTCCAGGTCGAGTGCCCTCCCCAGACACCGGACCTGCCTGCACCTTGAACTTGGATTTCCCAGCCTCTAGAACTATGAGAAATAACTGTTTGTTGTGTAAGCCACCCAGTTTATGGTAATTTTTTATATAAGCTCAGACTAAGACTGTAGTAAACATCTTTTCTGGTATAATATTATACTAATTTGCTTGAAAAACAGAAAATAGAGCAGGTAGACTAGAGTCCCCAGCTGTGAAGTATCCACCTGCAGTGGCTTCTTTGATAAACAGAGCTCATGGTAAGTCCCCTCAAACTGCAGGATCCATGTGGAAGTTGAGCATATTCAAACTGTAAATTATCATACTGTTATTTCTATCATGTTGCCAAGGCCATCCTTAGAAAACATCCGAAATAACGTGTCTAAGAATAATGTGGTTATGCAGTCTGATTTGCCAAGCATAAAAGGTGAATTCTTCATCTAAAAATGTGTATTAAGAAATTAAATATATATAAAATATGGTATAAAAAACTCGAATATCTGGCCTGTTTTCCACAGTTACAAAATTCGCTAGCTGCCATTATTTCAGTAAGCCTTATAATTGCTGCTTATTCAGAAAGAAAAATTATCATGTAAAATTATATTTTAAATTATATTCACTTGAACGAGTGAAATGAAGTAGATACTTTACATGATGTTCCAAGGCTTTTTTGAAAATTATTAGTACTCAGGGCACTGATTACAGGCTCCTATGCATAAAAGTCCTCAGTATGTGCAGTCTGGATTCAGTCTTCTCAGATTCACTATTCCACCAGGCATCCTCATCCACTTTGCTGCCGATTTTAATCAAAAGTTGTTAAAAGTATTTTTAAACTTTAGTTCTTAACGTTAACCAATGACTACATATCTTTCTTAATTTTTAAAAGCATGAATGCTAAAACATGCCCCTGTCATTCATCATTCACATCTACTATTCCAAAGGACAGGTTGGAGATGCTGATAGAATCAAGAATAGGTTTAAAGGAATCTCTGGTTTATACACTTGGGCAGCTCAATATGAGCTCAATACACAGAGCTCTAATTCTTTTATTCTGTCTATAATTCTTTCAACAAACATATGGCAAACAAAAGAGAAAATAGAAGTATTCATTAGGCAACCAGGCAACAGCCATGTGTTGATACTAAGTTGAAAACAATTGCTTTTGAGATTTAACCATGTTGTCCACCCTATGGATGGGCACTGCTTTACTGCATGACCATTCCACAGGATGTACAGCAATTGTCCTGTTCAAGTACTCTTTCTAAATGTTTACTATCCTGAACAAAGCTGATGTGGACATTATGGTAGCATTATTTTGGTAGAGATACATTTTTGTTTAACAAAATAAGTATGTAAGTGTGATGTCAGTGAGAATGCAGAGTAAGGACATCAGAAAGCCTTTCCTCAATGAAAGCAATGAGAACATCATCAAAATAAACTGTTTTAGAACTTCCAAGATTCACCGTAGATTTTAGTCTGTGGAGTATTGATTCAAAAACAAAAACAAAGTGGCAGAATGTCAGTAAGAACAGTGAGAGTTGTGGCATTTTACTTTTTTCTTAAACCATCCTCCTCTCCCCCAGCTTTGCAGTAGCCTTGAAAACCAACAGCTTCACAATCCACATAAAACACAGCAGGCTAGTGGCCCCTGGAGAAAGCATAATGTGTTTGTCACTTTCCATCAAATTTTCAGGAAGTTGTTTGAATGTGACTTGTTCTCACAGTTTCTTGAAAACCCCTTAATAAGGTTTGGCTGTGTCCCCACCCAAATCTCATCTGGAACTGTCGTTCTCATAATCTCCACAAATCGTGGGAAGGAGCCAGTGGGAAGTAATGGAATCATGGAGGAGTTGCCTCCATGCTGTTCTTATGATAGTAAGTTCTCAACAAGATCTGGTGGTTTTATCAGGGACTTTTCCCCTTTTGCTCAGCACTCCTCCTTTCTGCCACCCTAGTGAAAAATGACATGTTTTCTTCCCCTTCCGCCATGATTGTCAGTTTCTTGAGGCCTCCTAGCCCTGCAGAACTGTGAGTCAATTAAACCTCTTTTATTTATAAACTCCCCAGTCTCAGCCCGGTCTTTATAGCAGCATGAGAACGGACTGATACACCCCTGTTTGCAGGACTTACCTTTATTTGACCTGACACAGACCTTACTCAGTGCACGTAGATATGGGATGTTTGTTGGACATTTGTAGCAATTGTGAACGTAGCCACTTCCTGAGGTGGTAGTAGCTGTTGGGAAAACAGAAAACAAGCTGACCAAAAGGCTTAAAAGGAAAAGCTGTGGAGTGAGAGGTTCACAGGCAGGTTTCAAACGTTCCAATACATTTCTGAGAATCTAGAAGTCCACATGCAAAGACCTGTGGAAGGCCTACACTCTCAGCTCTGGTTGAATTTAAGGATCTGTGCAAGCAGAAAGTAAAGGCAAAGGCAGAGTCAAAACCACACATGTGAGTCCTGAGGGGGTGATGAAACACACTCAGTTGGAGAATCCTGGGATTCTTAGAAATTTAAGGAAACCTTTATTAAATCATGGACTTCTCACTAAGCCAACTGAGCAGAGACATTATTAACAACAGACAACAAAGAGACCACATGCTCCCTAGTTGGCTGAGGATAGTCACTGAGCAAACAGCAACAATACACCCTACAAGGGAAGTTGTTTCTAGAGTCGCCGCACTCCATTATTTAACATGTATGTTTATAACAGCAGCAATAACAAGTGATGATGCATGTGAACAAAAAGCAAGACAGTACAGCTCACACACCAGGACAGAAGCAGTCAGTTGAAATTCTCCATGAGAACCCCCAGAGACATTAGACTCACTAAACAAATCATTTAAATGAGCTGTTTTAAATACGCTTAGAGAACTAAATGAAACCACATTTAAATAACTATGGAAAAGTATATGAACAATCTCACCAAACAGAGAACATCAGCAAAGACATAGAAGTCACACAAAAAGAACCAGATAGAAATGTTGGAGACAGTACGTGAAACAAACAATTGTCTAGAGGAGCTCAACAGAAAATTTGAGGTTACAAAAATATTAGTGAACTTCAGCCAGGCACGGTGGCTCACGCCTGTAATCCCAGCACTTTGGGAGGCCGGGGCAGGTGGATCACCTGAGGTCAGGAGTTTGAGACCAGCCTGACCAACATGGTGAAACCCTGTCTCTACTAAAATGCAAAATTAGCTGGGCATGGTGGTTCATGCCTGTAATCCCAGCTACTTGGGAGCCTGAGGCAGGAGAATCACCTGAACTTGGGAGGCAGAGGTTGCAATCAGCTGAGATCATGCCATTGCACTCCAGGCTGAACAACAAGAGTGAAACTCTGTCTTGGAAAAAAAAAAATAATGAACTTTAGACAAGTTGATTGAGATTATTCAGTCTGAAGAACAGAAAGAAACAATAATAAAGAAAAATAAGCAGAGCTTCAGCCACCTGTGAAACTCCATCAAATGAAACCACTTATGAATAATGAGAGTTCCAGAACGAGAGGAAAAAAAGAGGAGGATAAATAAATACTTGAAGAAACAGTAGCCACAAACCCCAAATTTGGTTAGAAAAAAAAAATTATCTACATGTATAAGTAGCTCAACAATTCTGAGTAAGATAAACTCAGTGTGATCCCCACCTAAACACACACCATAGTGAAATAGTTGAAAGCTAATGACAAGACATAATCTAGAAGGAACAAAAAGAGAAGTGAATCATTACATACAAAGGAACCTCAATAAAGTTAATAGCTTATTTTTCATTGGAAATTATGACAGTTAGAAGGTGATGGGATGACATATGCAAGGTGCTAAAAGAAAAAGACTGCTAAACAAAATTTTATCTAGAAAAATGTTTCTCCATTAAGGAAAAGAAATTAAGACATTCCCAAACAATAACAATAAGGAAGGAAAGGACATTCAGCAATAACTCAAATTTACATGAATAAATAAAAAGCACTGGTAAAGTAACAACATAGGTTAATATCAAAGACTGTAAAAATGCAGATTTGTTTGTAGCTATTTTTTTCTATCTTGTTTAAAAGAAACAGATGTAAAATAATAATTATGCATCTGTGTTGTTGGACACTTAATGTATAACAATGTGATTTGCATGACAATAATAGAAAACTAAGGGGAGAACGGAATGGAGCTGTATAGAAGCAAAGGTTTTGTTTACTACAGAAATTAAATAAAAATCAAATAGTTCAGAATATTAGAAATCAAGATGTTAATTGTAATGTTCAGGGAAACTACTAGAATAATTTTTTAAAAGCGAAAAAAAAAAACCATAAGAGAATTAAAATGTTATACCAAAAAAAAAGTGTTTAACACAAAATAAGGCAAGAATAAAGGAATAAGGTTTAAAAGGCATA
>NW_016814304.1:817913-822540 GCF_001698545.2 Rhinopithecus bieti
GCAGATATTCATTTTACCTTTCGCCAAGAATCAAGAATGTGGTTCCTCTAAACTTTTGCCAAAATTTTTATTTTAACCACTTGAATTTTTATCCATTTGTCTTTAAATTTTAGCTGTACTTATGGACATGTAATTGTGCCAGTTTTTATTTTCTTTCTTTTTTTTTTAAATTTTTTTTTATTATACTTTAAGTTCTAGGGTACATGTGCATAACGTGCAGGTTTGTTACATATGTATACTTGTGCCATGTTGGTGTGCTGCACCCGTCAACTCGTCAGCACCCATCAACTCGTCATTTACATCAGGTATAACTCCCAATGCCATCCCTCCCCCCTACCCCTCCCCATGATAGGCCCCGATGTGTGATGTTCCCCTTCCTGAGTCCAAGTGATCTCATTGTTCAGTTCCCACCTATGAGTGAGAATATGCGGTGTTTGGTTTTCTGTTCTTGTGATAGTTTGCTAAGAATGATGGTTTGCAGCTGCATCCATGTCCCTACAAAGGACGCAAACTCATCCTTTTTTATGGCTGCATAGTATTCCATGGTGTGTATGTGCCACATTTTCTTAATCATGATGTTGAGCCTTCCTTTTATGAAGTCACTGCTCATTGCTCATTGGTATTTCTTAATTTGTAGAGTGTCTGTTCAGTGTTTGCCCATTCTTTTCATAGATTATTTGTCTTTTTTATTTTTGAGTTGTAGGATTTTTAAAACTTTCTAGATAAAAGTGTTTTGTCACATGTTCACAGTTCAAATAGCTTTTCCCAATGTATAGTTTACCTGTTCTTTTTTGTAACAGTAATATATAAATTTATTTATAACAGTAAGATATATATATGCACACACACACATATCTACGTACAAAGGGGACATATATCTATGGGCCAAACTGTACAAATCACTGGCTATCCCAGAATATTCATATCTAAAGTTTTACCCAGATAGCCCAGCTGTGGCTAAAATGAGTTGAGATTTTAAAGTATACCCTTGGAGACTAGTAAATCCAGTCTACTAAAATAAAAGAAAAATTAATAGTCATCAAAGGGTAAGAGCAGATCTAACAGTTTTATAATGCATTATTAATACCTAGGATATAATGCAATATTTCCAGACAATTTTTAGTAACTAAAATTGTTAGCTTTAAGGACAAACAGTAAAATATTGTGCATACTCAAGCCCACTGATAAAGCAGAATCCAAAAATTACCCACTTATTTTTTTAAGTAAATACCTAAAAGCTTTTTTTCTGGTTGGTTACATTAGACATTCTAGGCGATAATTTGACTACCAGTAGTTTCTCTTTTTAAGTGTGATATAAAATGACAATATGTTATTTGATCAAGGGCATCACTGAGTCAATTAAACATGCACATTTGGAAACCACTGTCCCATCGGCAGTTACTAGGAACATTACTACGTAGTTATAAAGTACCCACTGAACAAGTACTACAGCATAAATCCAGAGAACATAAATGAGAATCCCATCACAAATTACTATTTCTAAGATATTTGCATTTGGAAAAAGTGGCTTAATCTACTCATGTAATACTTCCCTTTCCCATGAAAAAAGACGAACTTTTCCCCAAGATACAGCACTAAGATATCAGACATTTATACACCGTTTTAAAGGACAAAAAACACACTAAAAATATTTTCAGAAGCAGGTAATAAGATGCTAGGTTTTAAAACAGATATTTTATAATTTTCTCCCTATTATTTCAATTGTATTGTTTCTAATCATTAAACAGAACAAAACAAAATAAAATGATGTAAGATTCAAACTCCCCAAATGTAAAGCATAGGTGTTAGTGTCAAAATAAATATCCCTATTCAGTCAAATCTTAGCAAGGAAAAATGATCTCCGGCTCTAGAAGGTGATACATAAAATATTGTTAATGCTATGTAAATGACAAAAAACACCTTTTAAATGATGTGAATTAAATGTGAATATTCCGTTAAACTTTTGTAACTAAATGTAGTGACGATAAATTAATTTTCCCTCATTCACTGGGAAATTGTGTGACAATCAGGCACCTTTGTTTCTTAATAACCATTGCGTCAGCAATCTCTAATTGTGTATAGAACTACTGAAAATATCCAAAAGAATTATAAAACACCTTTTTCAGTACCTTGTTTCTCTTCTCTTCATTTCTGTGATTTGAAATCGTAACATCTCAAAATAAAATGAACTAAAGAGAGTATTTTACTCATTTGGTGAAAGAAGCTGCAGTATTCATTTCCAACTAAAGCAGCCTGAGCATGAAGAGACAGGTCCAGTGGATAATTTAAAGCGAGATTAACCAGGGAAAAAAACAAAAGGCATAATGATACCTGATTTGTGTTACTCCTTCCTGACTCATTCTTTACAGGTAAGCATAAACTTCATGCATGGACAGAAAACTACTTCTTTTAAAAACAAAATTCCTAATCAAAGCCAGAGGAATGGCAAGAAAATGTTCTGGCCCTATTCCACTCTATGACAAAAGTCTAACTTTTTCACAGCTGCCATCAAAAAAAATTTGTATCCCAGGGAGATTTTAACATAATGTGTTGCATTTGGGTTATCTTAGCAGGACAAAGATTATGGCTCGCTTTTATGCTTATTGACAGCTATCCTACTCGATTTTAGTTTTAGTGATATCTTGACTCCTGCTATTTGCTTTTATAAGGTCCACAGCATCCTAAATGTTTAAACACTTTATATTTTAAAGAAAATTCGAGAAGAAGCAAACTATATATCAATAAGGGAAAACAAGACATAAATTTAGCAGTGGAGTTAAGAAAAAAGAGAAAATGGTCTGTTTGAGCAGCAGCTTCTTTTAATTGGACCTTCCCACTGTGGCATCATTACTATTTGATTTGTAGGAACTGTAGATTCCATTACTAGCATGTTCCTTAATATTTTTGTCATGGTATTTTAAAGTCAAATGTATTTTTTCCTTTGTTTTTTATTGAACCCATATATAACATATAAAGCATAAATTAAACCAAAAAGAGAGTATCAGAATATTAATTTTCAAGATAAATGAGTTATCTCTATAATTTTTCACTCTATAAAACCAGACTGTACCAGATTACTAACAAATATAAATAAATAGAACCATCAATTGATTTTGCTTCAAGAATGAAGTCTCAAAACTAGCATCTTTTCCCTATTGGTTGGGGAGCAAAGAAGAGTGTGACTGAAGAGGTTAGGAGCTGTTTTCCCCTCCTGCTCTGTTTCCCTTCTTCCTCTCCCCTTCCCTCCCTCCCCTCTCTTTCCTTAAGGTTTCTGTGAGCCACAGGCAGCAGCATTCAGACTCCTTATTCTGGCATTATTGTGTGTATGGTCACAGATTTTCATTTCCATCAACCTAGGAGGAAAACACTATTTTTCCTACCTTTACAGGCAAACAAACTGGGGTGGAGAGTTATGAAGCCATCGGCAACAGGTCCCGTGGCTGTCAGGTGACAGAGTGGAACTTCGGCTCAGATGGTGGCTCTGGTGTCTAGACATTTCGTTTTTTAAGATATGGAGTTGCCTAGTCTCAAATGTGGCTTAAGAAATCCTCCCACTTGGCCTCCCAAGTAGCTGGCACTACAGACACGCAGTTCCTGGCTAAGACTCCAAAACCTATGTTGAGTCTCTCCCAGTGGCTTCGTGCTCATCAGACTGCACAGCCATCGCAGAAGACAGCGGGTGGTCGCCCCTGGTTTAGAAAAGTCTCACTTGAGAGGGACTGTTTCTAAATGTCAGGTAGGAGCCAGAGTCTGAGAGAAGCATCTCAGGAGGACCCCCAAGTTAAGAGGAAGAGAACAGAAAAGGAGAGAAGTTTCGAAAACTTGGGGCGATGAGAAGATGTGGGGATTGATCTCGGAAAAGAGCTGCTGGAATTGAGAGACATGTCATTGTTTCCATTTAGAAGGAGATACTGAGTCTTGACAGTGTTCAAACAATTTAGTGAGAACAAGGAAGAAAGTGTCTTGCAAAAGTAGCGAGAGTCTGTGTATCTTTTCCTTCTCCTGACCTTGTCAGTTTCACTCACTGGTCCTCTCTGGCAGTCAGAGCAGCTTGAGCCTCACTTGGGCTGCAGTTAGAATTTACCTTGCAGGAGGCTGGCAAACGTTTTGGTGGATGGAAACTGAGAAAAAAACTCATCAGTCTTCATTTCTGATGCCAAACTGCTGTTTTAATGTTGTCTTTAAAACAAAAGAAATGAAAGAAAACAAAAATTGCAGTGTTTGTAAAATTGTTTTTAATTCTCAAATGAAGTCTTAAAACCTTAAATGTGTGCAATTCTCATTCACTGTCAGCATCATTCATATGGATTCAACGTGTATGTATGTATGCATGTATTCATCCGTCTGTCTGTAATCTATCCATCCGTCTGCTTATTCAGCCATTCATCTGTCCATCTGTCTATCAGTGATCTATCATCTCTTTATCCATCCACTCATCTGTCATCCTTTCATCTGTCCATAGGTCTATCTACTTCTCTTTTATCTATTATCTACATATATATCCATCCATCCATCCATGCATCTGTTCATCTATGTATCTGGTGGTCTGTCCATCATCCATCTGCTCATCTATGAATCTGTTCATTTATCTATCTATCTATCTATCTATCTATCTATCTATCTATCT
>NW_016814304.1:825371-840504 GCF_001698545.2 Rhinopithecus bieti
CATTTATCTATCTATCTATCTATCTATCTATCTATCTATCTATCTATCTCTGTTCATTCATCCATGCATCCCTCTATCCATCCATTCATCTCTCTATCTAACCATCCAACCATCCATCCATCCATCCATCTGTCATCCTTTCATCTGTCCATAGGTCTATCTACTTCTTTTTTATCTATCATCTACACATATATCCATCCATCCATCCATGCATCTGTTCATCTATGTATCTGGTGGTCTGTCCATCATCCATCTGTTCATCTATGAATCTGTTCATTTATCTATCTATCTATCTATCTATCTATCTATCTATCTATCTATATATCTCTGTTCATCCATTCATGCATCCTTCTCTCCATCCATTCATCTCTCTATCTAACCATCCAACCATCCATCCATCGATCCATCCGTCCGTCCGTCTGTCCGTCCATCCATCCATCCATCCATCCATGAGTCTGCTCATCTATCTGTCTGTCTGTCCCCCACGTCTATCCAGCCTACTCATCCATCTATCCATGCATATGTTCATCTATTTATCTCTCTATCCGCTATCTATGCATCCATTCATCTATTCATCTATCTTTCCATCTTTCAAATTCTCCTTTAAACCTATGTTAACCTTATTCATCCCTTATTAATTAGGGATTTGAACAAAACTTTTGAAATGCGTTCATTGTTTGTTTGCATGAGAGCAATGATTTATAATTTTAGAAAATTATACTTTACCAGGGAGGAATTAATGTGTCCCATGCCCCCTTCTCTCCTCATTCACCTCTGCAAAAGTGAAGGTGACACTCACCCACCCCCTTTTTGTGCTTGGTTCATAAACTCAAACCTTTCTGTTGCAGCCACTGGGTTTCTACTGGGCTTCAGACATACTCACTGGCCACAGTTGGCCATTCTTCCTAAGCTACACAGGGATGGGAGGGTTTCTGTGGGCCCAAACCCCAGTGCAGTCTTCCAGATGCTCTGGATATTCATCCATCCTCTGCTTCCCAGAAGGCAGGAAGGAGTCTGGGTTTTTCTAATCTGCTTTCCCTTAAGCTAAACCAAGACACGAGGCAAGAGGAGTCTCTATTCACTGACCTTGAAACTGCCAGGCCTTTCTACATGTTGGTGCAACAGTAATTGTGGAACTGCAGTTACTTTTGCACCAATCTTCCTTACCAGTCTCTCCCACACGGCTTCACCTCAAGGTGCTGTGATGCTGGAGACCTTCTCCAACACCCAGGCATCACCTGAATTCATGTTATACCCCCGCGTCTCCCTCCTGCCTGCTGTTAGACTCCTCATGCTTTGGGAGGGGACACACCTTCCTTCTTCTCGGAGTGTCCTCAGCTCAGTGGAGGACGGCTACATTTACACTCTGCGTTCTCTCTGGGTGTTACTGTTCACGTTCTTAGCTAAGCTACTTTAAAATTGAAGACATAAAATTCCTTCTCAACAAAGTCCAGTCCTAGAAACCAAAAGTGCTCTGACTTACAAATGATTGCTCAGCATTAGCATTTTTTACTGTCTAATTAGAGCTCAAAAATCAAGAGGTTAATATTTATTAGGTTCCTTTGTGTTCTCTTTAACCGAAGGCAACGAAGTTTAGGTTTCTACTGTAGATGGAAGATAGAAGAGGATGCAGGATTTAAAATATATTTAAAAGTAAACGTATGTAGGGTGTGTTTCCAAAACACTATCCCACAAAAATGCACAAGGTGGGAAACGCCCCATGCTCCCGCACCTGTTTCTGTGTCCACCGCCTCATTCACTTATACTAAAAGGGGTAGAAACTTGCTTCTTCTCTGAGATAATGAGAGTGTCCTAGATCCAGCCACTTTCCTCCAACCTTCAAGGACTTTGTTCTGAGTGATTCCGTTTCCTGTACTGTTCTTCTCTTTATTAAGTCAGTTCTATTCGTACACTCATGCTTGAAAATATCTTTTTCCAAAACTTCCAAAACACAGAAGTACACACATCCCTGCTATCTCTCCCCTCCTCTAGGACACCAGCAGTTCTACTTTTCTAGGTAGATAAGCTAAGAGCCTTCACCTTGTCCCCTTCTTTCCCTAGTCTTCTGGATATTCAATCTATCAGGATATCTCATGGGATCACCTCTCACTTCTTCTTGTGCCACTTCCTTGCTCTGAGCCACCACCATCAACCCACCTGCTTCCTCAGCTCACCAGCTGGCTTCCCACCAGCTGCTTTTGACCCCTCTGTAGTCTCCTCTCAAAACAGCAGTCAGAAGAATCCTGTAAAACCCTAGGCTTGATCCTGTCTGCACAAACTTCCCAATGGACTTTCATCCCACTCAAAGTACAGGCCAACCACCCCCACCAGGACCCACAACACCCGCAGGTATCTGAGCCCCATCTCCTCTACGCAATCATCCACTACTGCTCTTGTCTCTGTTCTCAACACTCAGACACCATTTCCCTCCTGTTGCACTTCACTTTTGCCTCCTGTGCGCTGCACCAGTGAAAACTTCAGGGTTTCCACCATGCCACAGCAGAGCTGACTCCTTTGGCGATGGCTGTCTGAACTCTAAAGTTGCCTAAATTACCTGCCACCCTATGGAACATGCCAACCTCGCTTACCCAGCGTTCAGGTTCTGGCGTGCTTTCCCTGCCGGAGCCCTCATCCCTGTCACTTCCCGCTGCCTCACCCACCATCGGTTTCACTGGTCTCCCTTTCTTACTGTTTACCTCTTCAGACAATGCAAGCTTAATGTGTTCAGGGAAAGCATATTTGAATCTCCTGAATTTAGAATATTTTGCTTACTATTTTAGAACAAGGTCCCATATTCACTGAAATAATGTTCACATTATTGATAATTTTAATAAAGATAAAAAGTCTTATCTAAATGAATAAATAAATAAGCTTCACTATAGCACTATAAAGTCAATCAAAAATAATGCTAGTTTGTCTTCTCTATGAAAGACATCATCTTCAATGAGATGTTAACTGGAAAATACATTTTTGACTCACATTTTAGATATACATGCCCTACATTATATGATATTTGTTAATATTTATTCTTAAGTCCACATTTTCTACAAATGAATTCTTTAGATTTTATTGTGATTGAAACATTTTTAAGTATATGTTTATATTTGTGCATTTAATTCACCATGTAGCTGTAATATGAAGACGAGAAAAATCAACTCTTGAAAAATCTCGTTTCAAGGTAACATACCTACCCAAGACAACAATGCTCAGGTTTAAAACAATTAAAGGGATTTATCCCAATGGCTGACAATGCAGCTTCAAGCTAACACTTAAGGAGCACGACAGCAGCTGCGAAATCCCGGAATTTCTCCCTTCTCCTCTATGACACCTTGATAAGGCAATTATAGCATAATTACCTTAACAAGTGGCATTACAGGAAATTATTGTCATTCTCCTGTTAAAATAACACATAATCATCAGCAAGTGAATTCTAGAATCCCCAATCAGCATCTCATTACCTGCCGTCGGCTCTGAAATAAGCACAACTGGTGGGCAAAATCTCACAAGGTATTTGAAGGGAAAAAACATGAAAGAGGACTGTTTGAAAAATTGACAGGAATGCAACCAACTTAACCCCCAATGACCAAATTTGCAGTTAGTCATCAACATTTACTGGTAGTTAGAAACCTCTGCAAACCTGGCATCATCTTTGTTTTCCATAAATATGTTTGTTTCCCTTTCCTGCCATCTTGATTCTTTCCAAGACAGTGACATTCTTCTACAAAGCAGCAAATTGTGAAGCTATATCCCATAAATGACAACATTGTCAATCGCATGTCACTGCAGTAAAAACATTTATTTAAGCCATTCACTTCTTGATACAATAATTTACTCCCAAGTGCAGTTCTGTTTTAACAACAGCAAACACTGTTTGGAAATAAATCTGTATAAATCATTTCTTTTCCCTTAAGGTCTAACTTTTCATCCAGGATCTTAAAGCAGTGTGATTGAAAGAAAGGCACAAAGCGCCACCACGAGAAGAGTCAATGTTTCTTTAAGGTCAACGAATATAGGACATTATGATGATGACCACACATAGCAGCAGACACCCACCATGCTCTTGGAGGGAGGGTTAGCTGCATGGGTCCTCCACGTTTCCCAAGAAGAACAGTCGAGAGATGAATGGATGCCACGTCTCGTTCTTTCTGGTATTTCTAAAACATGGTTCTATTGATGCGATTTTAGTACTTCATAGGTGGAAACATTTAAATGAAATTTCAAAGAACACAAAAAGAGACAAATACACTCCCTAAACCTATGTCCCATTTATACAAACATCATTGCTAAGATCAGAAGGTCTAGATTAAAGAACTCAAAGGTACTTGATAAGTGAGGAGCATGAAGCCAGTCTGGGACACCTGGGAAGCCCCCTGCCATTGTGCTACTGCTCAGAACTTTTTAAAATTGCACTGCCTCTGGGTAGAGTCTTGGCTGCCATCTCCCAGCTGGTGGACTAGTTCAGCCAGATCGATTAGGTCATATGTCCAAAAAGCAATGAGCTAGGTCGAAAAGTTTACTCTACAGACATGGTCCATAAAATTAACTATAGGAGCATGATTTAAAATCACAGCAGTACCATGCAGTTGAC
Organism: Rhinopithecus bieti; assembly: GCF_001698545.2. Lineage (NCBI taxonomy): Eukaryota > Metazoa > Chordata > Mammalia > Primates > Cercopithecidae > Rhinopithecus > Rhinopithecus bieti. The sequence goes on from NW_016814304.1 coordinate 829,960, forward strand.
AAGATTCATTCAGCACAAGAGTTAGACTGTGAAATAAGTCAATTATTTCCTCTGGATTTGGGATATAATGAGCACACCTCTGGGAGAATATTCTTTTCACTTCATTCGCTTGCACCAAAAATTAGAATGAACGGATATTTGGTACTAGCTAGTACAGTCAGAAATACTGTCTGTACATTTGAAATGTGATTTCTAGCGAAATAATTGCCTTTTCTTTTTTTTTATGATTGTCTTTTTTTTCTTGTTCTGATTTCATCTTTATCTTATTGCATCATCACACTCTGTAATCCAGTATCTCTTCGTCCATCTCTTTGTCTATTCATCCACTAAACATCTGACATAATTTGGATATTTGTCCCTATCAAGATCTCACGTTGAATTGTAATCCCCAGTGCTGGATGTGGGCCTGGTGGGGGGTGTTTGGATCATGAGGGAGTTTCCATCACGGCGTGGCACTATCCTTGCAACGGTGAGTGAGTTCTCTGAAGATGTGGTTATTTAAATGTGTGTGGCACCTCTCCCCTATCTCCCATGCTCCTTCTCTGTCCATGTAAACTGCCTGTTCCCCCTTCACCCTCTGCCATGATTGGAAGCTTCCTGGGGCCTCCCCAAAGCCCAGCAGACTCCCAATGCCCCACTTCCTACAAAGCCTGCAGAACAGTGAGCCACTTAAAACTATTTCCTGAATCAATTACCTAGTCTTCAGTATTTATATATAGCAGTGCAAGAAGGTCTAATACATCCAGCATTTTTGTTAAGTTCCTACCTTAACTGATGTATTCTTAGTAGTAAGGGGAACAAAGGCAACTTGGTAGGACACAAGCACAAATAAATACAACAAAGGCCTTGAGTTTAAAGGACAAACTAAGTTTTGAGAATGATAATAAACCAACATTTTAGAATTTTACTGTCTGGGCAAATGGTACTTTTATTTTTATTTTTTTCTCTGTGGTTACACTCATTTCGCCTTTATTCACTAAGTTTTAACAGAAATGGAAACACAAAGAATTAAAAAGATATGTAAGTTAGAGTGGATGCAGCTTAGAGCATCGTTAGCTTTGGGTAAGTTCTGATTGAGAAAATAGGTGAATCATGGTTTCTTTTAAAAGTATGGGAAAACACAAGCACAGAGCAAGTTGTATGGAGAAGATATGTGGTATTGTGCAAGCTGCTTAATCTAAAGAGCCTGTGGGACTCTCAAGAAAATAGATCAAACCAACTGTGTAAGTGTCTTGGGCTCCATGGAGAGCTTTGGGCTGAAGATGCTAATTTGGAAATAATATCTACAGAAACAGCAAGTGGAGTTACAGGCATGGAAAGGGTTTCTGGGAAGAATGGGAACAGAAGACGACCAAAGGTAGACTTAGTCAAGGATGTTTAAAGAGTAAGAACAGGCAGAGAATTCCATAAGTGCCACCCGCAGGTCACTAACAACTAGCACGAAAGGGTATGTATTGGGTTTAGCAACCAGAACATGGGGATGATAACAATGTGGGCCTGGGATTATGGTCCTGAAAGAAGACATATGGAGTGGGAGTGGGATTTAGGGAGTGAGAGACTTATTAGGTACCATGTGGATCTGAATGTCTTACTCTGAAACACTTCTTTAAAAACACAGCTCCTCTGGCTGAAAAAGTATCTACACTCATTGCAAGTTGTTATGGGAAGCACAGAAAAGAAAAAGAAAACTAAAATTATTGTCACAAGTGCATTTCCTGCCTGTAATTGAAACTTAGGATTTGTGGGATAAATAGATGTTCTATTCCACAAAATAGAATCATCATCTGCTAATATTTTTGGAGCCTTCTTCAACAATTTAGCAATGACACACAATGGTCTTCCATGTTACACAGTGTTCGCTTGTTTCTTCATTTTGCTTCTTTAGTGCTCTGGGGCTCTTGTGGGGAGGAACAGGGTGGGAGAAAAACTCACTTATGTACTTGGCATGTTAGATTGAATATTAGAGTAACTTTCGAGAAAAAAAGTTTTGCTGCTGAAATTTAGAACTATTGTTAAGAAGTATTTTGGTAGCGGATACTAAATCCTCTTTTATGGGACGATTTGATAAATTTACACTTTTTCTAAAGTCCTGTGTTTTTTTCCTAACTATGCATTTTATTTTATAAATAACACTTCATGGAGCATGCTTGCAAACATAATCTTGAATATGCTGCAGAATTTGGTTAGTTGTTCCTTTACTTAGTGATTTCCTCTCTGTTTGTGTAATTAAACCATGCTGTATTTTTCTGTGTAATATTTTGAGAGCTTGTGACAACAGTACTAACCCAGTTGACCAAAATTATTTGAAATTCCTTCTTTTATCAATGATCAGTTGCAGTTTGCATCATATTAAAAGTACAATTCCTTAGAAAAATTGGAAAATATAATTTGTTGTATTAACATAAAAGTAATTCAAATACAAAGCCATAAAGAGAAGTAATTATTGACATTTTAAAATTATTTCATGGTTTATAGTTTTCAGATCTTCTACATTTTAAGATAAGTTCACCATTTGTAGGTTTTCTGTAAAGAAGCATACCTTTTACAGAAATTATGCTTATGGGCGTAGAGCAAGGCAATTTATTCTTGTAAATATCCTCTTTTGAAATTGTCTTTCTTTCCCAGTTTATGAACAAATTTATGGACAATATGAAAAAATTCAACTCAGTTTATCGATGCCATGTGTCATGATGGTTGAGAGAGGTAGTATGTTGTATTGCTTACGATCACAGACTGAGAGCTACACTCCTTGGGTCCAAGGACAAGCTACATCTCCTTGGTCAAGTTCTCTAAACTTCTTAAGCCTCATCGTAAGAAGTTTAGAGAACTTGACCAAGGAGATGGTCTCTTAAGTTTCCTCATCTGTAACATGGAAATAACAGCAATGTGAGGCTGGGACTGTGCTGAGGACTAAATGTGTTAATGCACTTGGGATGCTTAGAGCAGTGCCTGACACACGTTCAGCTTCTGATACACGTGAATCTCTGAATCCTCATGGCTATCGAAGTGGCATTGACAAAGTTGAGGTCAATATGCTTTCTTTGCCAAATGTGGGTGTGAATATTTCATCTACTTTGCATATGCAGGCAAGCATGGATTTCTTTCAAAATGGAGATTTTTGAAGGCAATTAAAAAATTGCAAAAGATAATTTTAAAATAATAGCAATGAATAATGTGAACTCCTGAATGACTCTATTGAAAGTTGTAGCCCAAATTTGTATGTATGCATCGTTTCATACTTACTTCATATTTATCTGATTAAATTTGTATGTACGCATCATTTCAGACTTACTTCATATTTACCTGATTAAATTATACGTATGCATTGTTTCATACTTACTTCATATTTATCTGATTATATTATAGGCTATTTCCTGCGCTTTCAAAGCCCCTGAACAATTTCTATATAGTTATAAATCCAACGGCCAGATTCTTTCTTAAATTGCCATAGATAGTGAGGAGATCCCTCCCCTTTCTGTCTGAAGAGATGATATCTTGGTGACTGCAACTTTATTATTGTGAAAACACTTGTATTTAGAGGGACAGCTGCCCCGTGTAATACCAGACAAAGCAAATCATCGCTTTCTAAACGTGCAAGTTGTGTTTTCATGGTCACCGGATCCCACTGCAGATGGAAGGTTGAGAAACGTGAGAAAGGAAAACACGAACCCAGATACGAAGGGTGATGCTGAGCTCTCACGATGAGAAGCAGCTTGCAAGGCTTCCAGGGCTCAGCGCCTGCTGGAGGGACCCAGGCTGCAACAAAAAGAACAAAGTCAACTCCATCTGACATCTCTCCGTCCATCATTCCAAATGACACACCCAGCAGAAGAAGGAAAAACCTAAGTCAAGTTCAAAAATTCTCCTTTCTTCCTTCCTTCCTTCTTTCTCCCTTCCTTCTTCTCCTTCTTTGTTTTTTCTCTCTCTCTTTCTTTCTCTTTCTTTTTCTTTCTTTCTTTCTTTCTTTCTTTCTTTCTTTCTTTCTTTCTTTCTTTTTTCTTTCTTTCCTTTCCTTTCCTTTCCTTTCCTTTCCTTTCCTTTCCTTTCCTTTCCTTCCTTCCTTCTTTCTTTTTCTTTCTCTCTCTCCTTCCTTCCTTCTTCTTTCTTTCTTCCTTTCTTTCTTTTCATTTATTTGTTTCTTCTTTATTTCTCTTTCCTTCTTTCTTTTTCTTTCTTTCTCTTTTTTTTGAGACAGAGTCTCACTCTGTTGCCCAGGTTGGAGTGCTGTGGTGCAATCTGGGCTCACCACAACCTCCACCTCCTGGGATCAGGCAATTCTCCTGCCTCAGCCTCCCGAGTAGCTGGGACTACAGGCGTGTGGTACCACACCCGGCTAATTTTTGTATTTTTATTGGAGATGGGGTTTCACCGTGTTGGCCAGGCTGGTCTCAAACTCCTGACCTCTGGTGATACACCTGCCTCGGCCTCCTGGGGATTGTCTTTCTTTAGCAGCCTGAGCAAGGTGTGGTTGGCCACAGCTTCTAAATATCTAAACAATTGTCACTGCTGGAGAGTAGGACCTTGGCCACAGAGATGAATGAAAAATCAGCCTGTTATTCTGGATGAATTGGGAATTGATTAAATTAATTATCTGAAAAGACTCACAAAGTCCAATAAACACTTTCATATTAAGCAGTTTGGAGAACATTGTTTTATGATTAAGTCCCACTGAGGCAGCGTCTTCTGAAGGTGTGTGACACCCACATCCAGCTAGAGGAAAGAAGAGACAGGCTGATAAAACAAGCTGTTTGTTTGTGACTTGACTTACTGGTATAAAATGGTTAATTTAATTCGTGCAAGCATGAATAACAAAGAATTTAGAGCTTCATTGTTCAATCTCTAAACACGTGCACCAACATTGCCCAACCCTCTGTTTCCAACCAGAGCAGCGGGTACCTGAATTCCACACCCACAGGGAGACTGCTGGCATGATGCCTCAGGTCATCTCTATCTTGACTTCTTCCTGGCCAGGGAAGGTGGACCCACCCATTCAGGATTTGAGGGGAGGAAGTGAGCACAGCCTAGCTCTGTGCTTTCTGCCCCCCACAGTTACAGGGAGTAGTTTGTTCTGTTTCACTTTTAGTGAAGTTGGAGGCACAGCCTTACCCAATGCAATTATTCTGCCCACACGAAGATTTTTATTAGTTCCCATATTATTAGCAAAGGTGTAAATAATTATATGGTAAATATTGGCTCACCAGGGATAACAATGCACTAATAAAGTGCTTTAATGATTCATATTTCTTTTCAAAATGCCCATATGATGGAAACAACTTCAGAAATTCTGAATTACAGTCTTCAATATGCCACTTAACAAGTTTGGAGAGACCTACAGATTTCTAGTGCTGCCTGAGACTGGAGGATACATCGTCCTCATTCTCAAGTGCGGAGCGAACCACAGAGGAGACAGGCTGCGTCACTTCCTGCACCCCCGCGTCCCCTGTGGCGTGGGCGATTGCCTGCTCTCCACCTGCCTCTCTTGGATCTTTTTCAGTTTGTTCCAAACTGAGTTGAGTAAGAAGATACTAAGTGTTCAAGATCTTACAACTGACACCACATGCATTAGGGATGCATATTCAAATTCTTTTTCAAATTTAATTCCAGCCATAGAGGTGTTTTATTGTAAAAGAACTGCCTCCCTTGTTAAAATAAAATGATTATCTCATGTGAGAAGTGAGCAAAGGCTTTCAGGTATTTCCAGGAAATTTTCTTGCCTTTCCAGTTCTTCACATTTTGAATCTCTCTTCACTAATTATATGCAAAATCATCTCTTTTTTCTGTTTTCATTATTTTATATGAAAAAAGCTCTCCAACTCAAAACAAAACACATGCAAAATTAACAAATAAAATTCACAAAAAGCAAAGATAAAATGATTGCCTTGATGCATACATTTAGTCCTACAAAAATTATGCTTTGATCTTAAGGAGTATTATGCTTTTCTGGGCACATTGGTGAATTTGCCCAGATTCACCATATATTGGTGAATATGCTTTCCTTTCACACTACCTCTACTCATACTTGAAAATATCTTACTTCCTACTGTCAAACCAGTCTCCTGAATATTTGAGACCTTCTTTGTGGAAAAAAAATAAAAGTGCCCATATGCACTTTGACTTCTCCTTCCTGTTGAAGAAATACTCTTAATAGCAGCCACATCCCAGAAATAGTAATGAATACTAAGAACTAACCCTTGGAATAAGCTTGCACAGTCACTGAGAAATACATAAAATTCATGTATTTTGCACAGAAGAGTGAAATGAAATGAGATATTCCCTCAACTGTGGAAACAACGGCCCCTCCCACACTGCCCCTTAGAGACCTTCACTCATAACCTCCCCACTCTCCACACGTGGATATCTGGGCCCACGGCAGGCAGTTGTAAAGAATTCTCTCTGAAGCATCTCATTATTGATGGACGTTAACACTGACAATGTCCTCCCTAGCCATTCATTCTCAGTGGCTTTGCTGGAGGGAAACCCCATCCAAACCCCTTCTGAAAGGTCCTGAAGATTAACTGACGAGGCGTATTTTAAAATTTGTAAGATTTCCTAAAAATTCAAAAACAACATTTTGGGCTTTAAAAAAATTAAATAGAGTATTCATTGGAAAAGAAGCAGACATGCTACATGTAGGCAGGATTTGGGAGAATAGAAGTGATGATAGTGGACTCTGTTATGCTCCGAGATAGACTGCGTGGTTAAGTCTCCTCTCCCGCAGCAGCCCTGGGACCTTGACAGTCACTGTCGGAGGCGGAACAGGACAGGTGACTGCATAGGCCAAGGGACCCCCACACTTAGTGCTGAGGGCCAGGGACTCCTGCTGCTGCCGGGGGGACTGGTATCGTGGGCACCTGAGCTACATGCTTCCTAGGGACCACCTGCAGAGTCTGGGTGGTGCAGCTTGAACTTGCAAGAAAATTAACCCTCTGGGGAGAGAACTTGAGTGTGGGGGAGAGAAGAGGCTTTTGAATAAACTACTTCCCTTCGCCTCCCCAGATGGACTTCCTGAAGTTCACAGTTCATACGACCCTCTGCATGTGCCCCCCTCAGACCGAGCTGTGCTTGTCACAAAGCCCTGGCCAGCCAGAGAATGCACCTTTATATCTGCTCCCCCCACTTTCTGCTCTCTCTTCCCTTTTTTCCTTCTCTGACTTTCTGGGTTTACACTCCCCATTAGAGCATTAGTATGGTAAGTTTTTGCTTCCAACTCTGTTTTACAGAGAATCCAATGTGAGATAGTCAGATTTTTTAGTTTTATTCTTAAGAAAAAACAGTCTTCTGAAAAATTACATAAATTTCTCCAAACTTGTTAAGTGGCATATTGAAGACTGTAATTCAGAATTTCTGAAGTTGTTTCCATCATATGGGCATTTTGAAAAGAAATATGAATCACTAAAGCACTTTATTAGGGCATTGTTATCCCTGGTGAGCCAATATTTACCATATAATTATTTACACCTTTGCTAATAATATGGGAACTAATAAAAATCTTCGTGTGGGCAGAATAATTGCATTGGGTCACCTTGAGTGTTATGTTACTAGGTGGCCTCCAGCAGGTGTTCATTTCATCTGATGTGTATCATTTCTACTGATGTCAGTTACATTTCATCGAAGCATAGTAATTATGTTACATAGCAAAGTAAATTCTGCAGAATATTATAAAATGGTAATCATAGGCTTGGTGAACATACGAATAAGATACTAGTCCTCTGTGTTCATGGTGTAACAGTAACTATCTTGAGACTATTCTATATAAGAAATTGAACTAAAATACTGGCAAATATTAAACATATGATGCATAAAAATAGAAAAATATTTTATTATATTGCTAACTTACAGATTAAGTTTTCTATTTATCAACACAATATCATTCGATTTTATCATTTACTTATCCATAATGTACATAAGAAATATTTTTCTTAGGCTTGGTTTAAAATGATCAACTATGATTGTGCATGAACTTTTAATTATCATCCTTCCTTTGTCAACTGTCATATATTTCTGGGAGCAAACAATTAGGAAATAGTTTAACAAAATAAAACCTGCTGTTGGCGGAACACTTCACATTATTATATTTAATGTTATTATATTTAAGATTTATTTTTTGTGATTTTATTGCCAGAAATATTTGTTCATACTAATACAGAAGATTTTTCTTTCATACATACACAATCAGCTTTTCACTGTATTTTTTTAAAGTGAGTTGTTTTTTAATGCCTCATGTTTTGGCAGTATAGTGAAACAGAAAAGAAGATGACCATATAAAACACCATCCAAAATTTTTAAGTATGATCTTTACTTAGAAAACCAAGAATCCCATGAAAAATGGAACTATATTACATTGTTCAACAGAAAACAGGTAATAAGTCATCATATTAGTGAGCACATAGATTCGTTTCTATTACCAACTCAAGGAACAAAGCAAAAACAAAATCTATCTTCCTTCAATTCGCCTTACTTCTTTATTTACCCTGCATGAGATGTTGACCAGTTTGCAAAACAACAGTAATAAACCTAAAAGTCTTTTTTTGATATTTCACATTGTAGGAGTGTTGGTGTTTCTAAGTCAGTTTACCCTTTAATTATAATATGACATTAAGAATACTGTGTACTTATATCAAATCCTAAGGTTGCATTCTTTGAATACATACAACTTTTATTTATCAATAATGCCAAAATAAAGCTGGGAAAAAGAACCCTAAAGAAACTTGTATCTATTTTGCTAACATTGGAACATGTTAAACACTAAGTATAAATATTCCCATGAAAACCTACTGTGTTAATCTCAGTGGAAGTAATGGAATTTGAAAAGAAAAAAAAGCCTTAGTTGTCTATTTTTCCAAAGCCTCAAGAAGCACTCATATGTATTTGTGTTTATATATGACATAGGAATTTTACCAGTGTTTTCTAGTTTAAATTTTCCGTTTTTAAAAAAGTTTATTTTAGCTCTACGTTGAGTGACAGCTATGGTTATGTCACTTTCTCATTCAAATACTTTGACAACTTTTCTTTTCCCTTAGATTATTGTCCAAGTTTCAGATTGTCATTTTTCAACTGACAGACACACCATGACCCTACCTACCATTCTGATCTTATTTCCATTTTTCTTCCTTTCACAAAGTTATAGCAGAATTGAAGTACTTTTTCTACTTATACACTAAAAAATCTCCTCCTTCCTGAGTTGACATTTAAAATATTTAACAGGAGATGATGGTTAGGTAACCACCAGTCAAAACAGGCACCCTAACCAACCAGAATGACACAATCCATGAAATATTAATACAGCTGGACCTATTTTGGGTCTCTAACTAGAGGATATTTATCTTATTTTTATATTATAGTTATTATTGTTTTATTTAATAGCACAAATAACCCTTAAATTCCTTGAAGAAAGATTTGACACATACTTTATCTTAGTAATACTTAATATCCCTGAAATATTTTTTTAAAGGGAAGAAATAAAGGGGAAAAGAAGATAAAGACAAAAGGAAAAAAAGCTCTACATAAACATTTGTTGAATAAATAGACCAAGACACAGTTAGAAAATGTGATTTACAATTGAGGTTTTGGTGGAGATTTCCATTTAAAAAGGAGTCGCAGAATCGGGTCTAATGAAACAGTCAACTTGTATTTTAATAATACTAATTGAAGAGAAAATTTAACAATTTACTTGTTTTTTGTGGATAAACAACCTAGAAATGCTTTGTTATTGTATATGAAATTCAAGTGAAGAAATATATCAGAATTTCTGAGCTAGGTAAGTTGGCACACAAGCACTTCCAGGTCCTAAAATTGTAACCATGTATCTTCCCTTCAAGAATGCTTTTATTTGGTCATAAATTTGATGTCTAAATCTTGTAATTAAGTGCTCAACTTTAAATGTATGCAAATGCAATGCAACAGGCATTTCCAAAAAACTCAAATTATATCAAAGACAAAAAATGGTACATCTATCTTCTTCAACCCCTTCCAAGGTACAGTCAAAGAGAATAGTTCTGTCCCAAGTTCAAATAAAGAAGCTATTATCCATTTTTGCCCTTCAAGGTAACAGTCATTTATTACATTAAGAATGCATAAAGAAGTGAGAAAATAAATAGTTTGGGACAAAAATGACCATGTCATGTTGTGTGCACAGACACATGGAGGACTGCAAGGCAGGTTGACGGTGTCTACAGTACTAATTTCCTGCAGTGCAGTTTGGCCGCCTGAAACGGAACCATTCAATTATCATATTTGGGTTTTCCGTGTCTACAGTACTAATTTCCTGCAGTGCAGTGTGTCCGCCTGAAACGGAACCATTCAATTATCATATTTGGGTTTTCCGTGTCTACAGTACTAATTTCCTGCAGTGCAGTGTGTCCGCCTGAAACGGAACCATTCAATTATCATATTTGGGTTTTCCGTGTCTACAGTACTAATTTCCTGCAGTGCAGTGTGTCCGCCTGAAACGGAACCATTCAATTATCATATTTGGGTTTTCCTTTAAGGTGCTGTTTTGGAATTTGGTATATATGGTTATGCAACTTTGAGAAAAGATGAAATACC
>NW_016814304.1:840595-868441 GCF_001698545.2 Rhinopithecus bieti
GTGTCTACAGTACTAATTTCCTGCAGTGCAGTGTGTCCACCTGAAACGGAACCATTCAATTATCATATTTGGGTTTTCCTTTAAGGTGCTGTTTTGGAATTTGGTGTATATGGTTATGCAACTTTGAGAAAAGATGAAATACCGCTAATTTTTTAAATTTACAATGTTTAAAATGATGAATTATGATGGGATTAGTGACCACATAACAAGAGGGAGAGAGACCAGAGCTAGCCTTCTCATTCTCAACATACACATTGAGAAAAGGCCATGCAAGGACAGAATGAGAAGGTGGCCATCTGCACACCAGGAAAAGGGCCCTCACCAAGAAGGGAACGGGCTGACACCTTGTTCTTGGACTTTCAGACCACAGAGCTGTGAGAAATAAATTTGTGTTTTAAACTACCCAGTCTATGGTGTTTATTTTTGGCAGCCTAAGCAGACTAATACAACAGGGAAATGCAAAAATAAGTCCATAATAAGACAAGACATACGTTTGCCTATTCCCTGCACAAAGTACAAATAAAATTCCCAAGTATTCTATATAAAATGAGCATACGAAGGTTCTAAAAGGGGAAGAAAAGAAGACTACCTAGGGACGTTAGGATCCAAGGCAAAACACAGAGGCACATTTCCTGGGGTTTTCTTTTGTGTTATATATTTAACACTTATTGAAGAATCCGGCAACACAGAAACACCAATAGATGCAGAGCAAGCCCCCCCGCCCCCACCACCAGCACTAAAAATACGGAAAAGGGAAGTCTACAAGTACAGAAATCTTTTAGACTATAATGGTTCTACTCCTGACAAACACCACAGAAAAACGTGTGGTCCCATCGCCACCCACACCAGGAAAGACTGAGAGAAGAACAAGGCTGTAATGAGGTGTCCCAAGCCCCCTGCTAGGGTGATGTCAGAGAAGGTCAGGTGGAAGCTAGGACTTTCATTCCTGCTGGCTGTTAATGAGCCCCGGCACCATAGCAGGGGACCTAGTTTTCTGCCTCCACCAGACAGTGACAGGATTTCCTGCCTAGTATCCAATAGGGTGATGTCAGAGGAGAGTCAGAACTTTAACCACTGTGTAGGGATAATGAGATCACCTCCGCTGTGATGACAGTGAGACCACATGGGGAGCTAGAGTGCCCACCTGCCAACCAGTAACAAGACCTCCACCTCAGTATCAATGGGCACTGAGTAGGGAACCTAGACATCCACCTACACGTGGCTGTAATGAGCGATGCTTCCCCTTCCTTTGCCAGTACAGTGTCCAAAAGCTGCTGTCAAGACAGAAGCACTAAATACATCTAGACTCTCATGACATCAAACAAAAATGTTCAGGCTTCAATAAAACATTACTCTCTGTACCAAGAACTAGGATAAATTTAAGCTGAATGAAAAAGACAAGCACGATCATACTTTGATATGTTAGAATCACCTGGCAAAGATTACAAAGCATCTGTGACAGAAGCTGTGCAGGCCAGAAGGAAATAGCACCACATTTTTCAGGTGAGCAAAGAAATACCAATCTAGAATCCCACTAAAATATAACCTTCAAAATTAAGTGGAAATCAAGGCACTCTTAAATGTATACAAACCAAGAAAATTTGTTTCCTGCAGACCTACTCCAAAAGAATGACTAAATGAACTTATCTAAGTAGGAAGGAAACAATCAAACAAGGAAACTAATCATGAGGAAAAAAAATACAGCAAATAAAAATGCAGATAAATAAAATAGGATTTCCTTTATTCACTTTTTTGATTTCTAAATTATGTTTTATGATTGAAGAAAAAATTACAATACTATCTGATATAGTCCCAAATATGTAGAGAATGTGTTTAAGACAACTATATTATAAATGAAGGAGGGCAAAGAAAAGTAAAAGGTTTTTATACTTACTCCAGTCTGGCAAAATGGTGAAATTAACATACTGCAATAAGTAATGTAATATATAGAAAGCAAACACTTTAAAAAGTTGTACATGTTGAGACACTTACAAGTAGTATAGATAAATCAAAATGAAATTACACAAAATTCTCATTACTCACAGAAAAGTAACAAAAGAAAACACAGAAATAAAAAAGGCACCAAATAAAAAACAACACACAAAATGATAAATTCAAGTTCTACTATGTCAATACTTACACTAAATATAAACGGCCTAAATAGATAAAGTAAAAGACAAATTGATGGGGTTAATTAGCTCTATGATCCAATTATATATTGTCTATAAGAATGTAACCTCAAATATAATGATATACGTAGATAAAAGTGTATTTTTTATATTAAAAGATACATTTCTAAATAACTCATAGCTAGAGAGAAAGCAAAATACACATTGCATTGAACAAAACATGAATATAAAACCTATCAAAAATTTTGATATGCAATACTGAGGGTAATTTATATTGTTAAATGCATGCATTAGAAAAAAAGAAAAGTCTCAAATTAGTATTTTAAGTTCTCAACTTAACCTAGAAAAAGGAGCACAAAATAAACACAAAGCAAGGAGGAGGAAAGAAATAATAAGAGCAGAAACCAATAACACTGAAAACAGAAAAAGAGCACAGAAAATCAAGTAAACAAAGACATGTTTCTTTAAAAAGTTTAAGAAAACTGACAAACCTCTAGCAAGACTGGGAATAAAAACAAAAGACGCAAATTATTAACATCAGGAAATAAATGAAATATTGTCACAGACCCTGTAGACATTAAGAAGATACTGTACTATAGAAACATTATAACCAATTCTACCACGTTGATGTAACAAATTACATTAAGTGGACAAATTTTTCAGACTACTACTACTACCTAATTACCCACAGTTCTCAACTATCTGAAACACGAACTACCACAGCTCATCCAGTTTAAAATAGATCATTTGAATAGCACTATAACTACTAAAGAAATTGAAAAGGAAAGTTTAAAAAATCCAAACAAGAAATCTTCAGACCCAGATAATTTCACTGGAGACATACTAAATGTTTAAAGTATTAACACCAATTCTATATAAACTCCTCCAGAAAATGCAAGCAGGAACACTTCCCAATTCATTTTAGGAAGCAAGCATTGTTCTGATTACAAAACCAGGAAAAAAAGTATAGAAAAGAAAACTGAAGGCTAATAGTTCCCATGAATATGGACAACAAAAATTCTTAACAAAATATTGGTAAATAGAATTTGACAGTGTATATATATATTTATACACGCACACATTATATATACACATATATGATATATTCATACATATATACGTGTGTGTATGTGTGTGTGTATATGTGTACATACATATGTATGTATACATATATGCTTGTTTTGTATATGTGTATATTACATATGTATATATGCATGTGTATATACTCATATATACCACAATGTGTACATGTATGAACATAAAATGTTATTGCACAGTAGAGCATACACGCATATGTGTACTATGGGTTTAATGTATGATACATATGCCTATACAGATCACTCATTTTGCGCCAGGCTGCTACTGCTATTGTGTGTGTGTGTATACATATCTGTACATATCACTCACTTGATCAGGGTGTACTCTCTCTATATAGTAAATATATGTTTGTGTGTATATATATCTATACATATCACTCACTTGGTCAGGGTGTACTCTCTCTATATAGTAAATATATGTGTGTGTATATATATCTATACATATCACTCACTTGGTCAGGGTGTACTCTCTCTAAAAGTATATAGTGATAGGCCAGATTCCAGGGATGTAGGTCTGGCTCAATATTGAAAATCACTGTAATCCACCCTATTAACAGACTAAAAGGAAAATGATATGATCATATTAATCAATGCAGAAATAGCATTTGGCAAATTTTGACAATGTTTTATGATTAAAAAACTCAAAAAGTGAAAAAAATGGAAACTTTCTCAACTCAATAACAGAGAAACTAAAGAAAATCTACTGCTTACTTCATGCTTAAAAGGAAAACTGAATGCTTTCCCCAAGATCTGGAACAAGACGATCATATTTCTACATTCTTATTCTACATAGTATTAGAGGTTCTAGACAATGCAGTAAGTCAAGCCTGCCAAGTAGAGAAATAAGCAGTACATAAATTGAAAAAGAAGAAATAAAACTGTTTATATTTGGAGATGACATAAATTGTCTACATATAAAATCCCAAAGAATGTACGAAACAAAATTCCTAGAACTAAGAGGTGAGTTAAGTAAGGCTGTAAAATGCAAGATAGGCATACAAAAATCAATTAGGTTTCTACATATTAGCAATAAATATGTAAACAATAAAATTAAAAATATAATACCTTTTAAATCACTCAAAAAAGTAGTAACTTCTGTAAACCCAACAAAACATGTACAGGACTCACATGCTGAAAACTGCATATGACTGGTAAGAGAAATCAAAGAAGTTTTTGACCTGACACCAAAAGCGTGACACACAAAAGGAAATAATGTTAAATTGGACTTCATCAAGGTTAAAAACTTTGCTCTGCAAAGTCCAGCTTAATAAGATTAAAATAAAAGCTATGGAGTGGGAAAAAAATATTTGCAAACTAAATATGCAACAAAGGACTAGTAACTAGAATATATAAAGAACTCTCAAAACTCAAGAATTAAAGCTGAACAGCCCCAGTAGAAAATGGAAAAGCACATAAAAAGAAATTTTACCCCTGAAAGGAATATACAAACTGCAAATAAGCACAGAGAAGTTGTTTGATATTATTAGCCAGTAGGAAAATATAAACAGCTTATCAAAATGTATAAAATGTTTAAAAAGCAACAACATTAAATGCTAATGAGGTTGCAGAGAAACTGGATCAACTGTATATTGCTGACGGAAATGTAAGATGGTACAACTAGTCAGAAAAGCAATTTGGCAGATTCTTAAAGACTAAATGTGCAACTATCATATGACCTAGGTATTTATGCCAGAGAATTAAGGACTTTTATTTCAGACAAAAGAATGTGCATTTATAGTAGCTTTATTAATATAGTCAAAAACTGGAAATGACCCAGAAATCCTTCACCAGTTACACTGTTAAACAAACTGTGGTGCATACATAGCATGAGATATTGCTTCTCCTTCCAAATAAGGGATGTAATGAGGACATGATACTCGAGGTAGCACACCCCGTAGAGACTCAGCGGGGACAGCGGCAAGAATGCTCTCCCTCTGTTACGGAGAGTCTCCCAGTAATGCCTTTCCTAATCCCAATGAGATTGCAAATTCACTAAAATGAGGCACCATGTCTGTTTAGTTCCCCATTCCCTTAGTGCTTAGCACTTAGTGTGTGCAGCATTTATGATGGGTAATGTAAGAACAACTCGTTTAAAGATGGGGGGTTATGCAGGCTGGGGCTTCTTAAATACATACATACGTGTGTGTGTATATATATATTTTAAGCTCAAAATTAACCACAAATTTAAATCTATATATATATATATACATGCACACACATATATAAATATGTGTGTATATATACATATATATGTATTTATATTTAAATCTGTTTTTCTCAAATTTTCTCTTCCCTCCAAAAATTGACTGCCCCAGAAGCCTTCACTTAGATTAAAAAGTAGCAGGCAAGGAGAGTTATCTTTAACTTGCCACGGCCTGCTAGATAGGCCAGTAACTGACAAGGCCCAGGAAACGTCTGTCCTTTTGTCTCTGAAAGCATTCAACATTCTACCACTCAGGACCACATTCCACCACTCAGGACCGCATTCCACCACTCAGGACCACATTCCACCACTCAGGACCACGTTCCACCACACAGGACCACGTTCCACCACACAGGACCGCATTCTACCACTCAGGACCACATTCTACCACTCAGGACCGCATTCCACCACACAGGACCGCGTTCCACCACACAGGACCACATTCTACCACTCAGGACCGTATTCCACCACACAGGACCACATTCCACCACTCAGGACCACATTCTACCAATCAGGACCACATTCCACCACTCAGGACCACGTTCCACCACACAGGACCGCATTCCACCACACAGGACCACATTCTACCACACAGGACCACATTCCATCACACAGGACCACATTCTACCACACAGGACCACACTGCACACATTTCTGGCTCCATTCTCCAATCAAGGACATGCTAAGATACTAAAAGGGGTCACAGAAGGAATCAGCTCTATAGGAAAATACAGCACATTTCTCTGAGCCTTATACAGAGAGCAAATTAAATAAAATGTTATATCTGCCCATGGAACCTCCTTATAAACTATAAGAAAATAAACTTGAGAATCAGTCTCAATCCATAGAAGGTCAAGGACCCTTGCATTCACATTTACATCTTCTTTTACTCATATTTTGGAAGTCCAGAGAGGAAACGTACCTGAAAAAGAGGTTGAGAAAAGCAGAATTCATCTTACTGATATTCACCCCAATACTTTCATCTTTTGCTGTCCTTTCTCTGTCTTCACTGCCACAGATACAAAAATCTTTTCTTTCTTCAGCTAAGAGGGTAAATAATGGTCAAGTCAATCATGGAAACATTGTTACTACAGAAAGCAAGCAAAAGAGAGAGAGGAAGGAAAGAAGGAAGGAAGGAAGGAAGGAAGGAAGGAAGGAAGGAAGGAAGGAAGGAAGGAAGGAAACACAATAGCAAGAAAGGTAACATCTGGTTACCTAAATTTCATAATTTCCATCTTCACCTCATCAATTTTCTTCCCTATAAAAATGTAGTAGGCTGCAGTTGATGAACTGGTCTCTCATGACACAATTAGCTATTTGTCTTGCAGGGCAAAGTAGTGCTGCTGTTAAGGCATTCATGGTCACTGGTCCAGGACTCAAGAAAGAAAGCAACACACTCTCAACAGGGCAAACTGAGCCAGCCTGTGATTTGCAGCCGGTGCAAATGAGGTGATTTTCACGGTGAGGACATAAGGGGTTTTTTTTTGTGGCGGGGGAGGAAACATCTTAGATCTTCAGATGAGTGAAAAAAGAAACCAAACCTTTCTAAAATATTTCCAACTTTGATCCACTTACACTTTAATGCATTCAGAATAACTCTGCTTGTTCAATAACGCTTGTTGACTTGCTGATGGAGGCGTTCTAAGGCCTTCAATTATATTTTCACTGCCTGTTTCTTTTACCTTTGATAGCCATATAATCATAGTCACAAATAGGAGAAAGGTCTGAACAAAATACATATGCATGTCAAGCACTTTGCAAGGCTTAAATTATGCACTCTTCACAGTTTAAAAACAAATAAGGAAATAAATGCATTAGCATTGCAGAGCAGAAATGCATATGAATGCAATTGAGGGTAATTCTCAAAAAGACCTAAGGGAAATTGCTGAAATTTTAATTTTAGTATCCAGAACAAGGACTGCACAGCGGGTTGAGGAAGACTGTTATTAACTTTGTCTTTTCAATTTTTCACACATGAGAAGGAGAAGCTGTGAAGAATCTCCGCTTGCCCTCTTCAGACGTAGGGTAAGTTCCTTTTTCTTGACGATTAAGCGCTGTAATTACAGACTTTTCCCACATCTGTTCTATCTATTCCTGGACTCCAGATCTCACATCACTATCAGTCTTCCCTGGTTGGTAGAGAAGAATACTTGACATTTCCTATTTTACAAATTTGAAATGCTTAAAATGAGGTCAGATAAAATTAGGTATTAAATTAAAGAGCTCCTAGTCTCCATTTGCCCCTTGCAAGAAAGTCACTTTCTCACATGGGGATTGTTAACCTGAGAGTGCTTGGAATCAGGGAGTGCATATTTCCAAGGACTTGGAAATAAGATGGGCAGGTTTGAAAAGTCCGGCGTTCTCCACCATATGTCCCCTGACATCTGGCCATCATGGCCCTGCCCCACCTCTGGCTGCACACACACTATCTCTGTCTGCTGTAGGGACGAAGCAAATGTCACAGAGGAGAGAACAGGAGATCACCTTTCCCTCACCCATGGTCTACAGACCTGGCTCCCCGGTACATACTTTTTTAAAAAAATACTTGCATTTTTTTTTTTTACACAAAAGTGCTCACAACAGCACCCAGACAACACGCCTCATGTCATGCCTCTGGCCTGCTTGCTGCAGCTAGAAGGAATCCTCTCCTAGAACTGAGTGGGGTCACCTCTTTCCCTGTGTCACCTCTGAGAGGCTCTGTGGATTTGTGCTGTAGGAGCACTGCTACAGATGTGGGGAGTGAACAAACTAGCAGCTCAATGACTCCCCTGCTCCCTGGACCCCCTGTGCAGGAACCTGGGCAATCTGCTTGCAATAACTATGGGAGTCTCATAGCCTGCCAAACCTGCCCATCTTATTTCCAAGTCCCAGGGAAATCCCTCCCCACCTACTTTTCTGCCACCGGAATGATTTATACTAAGAATATCCATCAACTTCTCTGCATGGTTAAGAGATGACCTGCAGACCCGTGGTCACCCCTGTGTACTCCGAGCCGCAGCAGTGACCGTGGTTTGCTCAGGGCCACATCCTTGACCTGTGCGGGTGCAGTCTCTGCAGGAGGCCACAGCTTTGTGCCAAAAGCCTACAGAGTGTGGGGGCTAAGCTGGTGGCATCACTCCCCAATGTCGCACTGCAGCAAGCTTGGGGCTGGGTCGATATGTGAAACCAGGTTTCCTCTGGGTTCTGAACAATTTGGAAAACAAGAGGAGGGAGCAGGTGCAGACCAAGACGTCCCCTTCCCCATCAATACAGGCCAGGCTGGCAGCAGCTTGCTGTGAGAGCCTCAGGACCTAGCTGAGCTCCAGCTTCAGACTTTGCCTGATCTATTCACCCATCACAGGGATGGCCACCAAGGCAGGCACGTGTGGACACCACTGATGCGGCTGACAGCATGGAGCAGCTGGGGAATCCTCCATCCTTTGAAGGCAGATCACTCCCAAGAAGATCCACAGCAGAACCAGGATGAACAGTCCCGAGCTTTCTTCTGCATCTTCTGCTAGAGACATCTCATCCCCTCTCAATGCTCAACACAAGTCAAGGCAAGGAGCAAGGCTTGAGTGCTAAGGGTAAGCTTGTCACCTGAAGTAGCCCAGAGCAGAGAGGAGGTGTCCCAGCTACCCACTCCTGTATAAAGTAGCCATGTGAAAACTGGCCCAAGACAATAGGTAATTTGTTTGTTCACAATTCAGTGGCTCAGAAATGGAGGTTGGGTCAGCTGGGTGGTCTTCTGCTTAACTTGTCCGGAGTAACTCGTGTCAATGGTTGTCCAGTGGTTCGCCACAGCTGGGTGGACACACAGAGACTCACTGTGGTGTCTGATGGTGATGCTGGCTGTCAGCTGGATCACGTGGGTCCTGCTCCATCAGGCATCTGCAGAAAGCCAGCTCAGATGTGTTCACTCAGCAATTTCACAGCAGCAAGAGAGGAAGCCTAGAAGTTCAGAGCCTCCTAAAGCTAAGAGTCCAAAGTCTCAAACCATCAAAACAAGTCCTAAGGCCAGCCCAGACCTGCGAAGGTGAAGAGACAGACTCCATCTGTTGGTAGGAAAAGCAGTGACATCACATGTGGTCAGGCACACACACAGGACAGGAGGGCTCTGGCCCCATCCTGTGCCTGAACCACAGAGCATTTGTGGCCAGCTCAAGGCAAATGTAAGCATGTTTGTTCCACAACACAGGAAAGACAGGAGAAGGAACCTGGAGATAAAGAAACACCCTGGAAGGACTTCTAGATGGCCATCTCCAATGCAGGGACAGTTAACAGAGACTACAGGACTTTGTACTAGGAGCAACACCCAACTCTCAGAGTCCCTGGAAATATAAATTGGTGTCACCTTGATGGATCAAGAAACCTGACAATCTGGATGGCTAGTTGACAACAAGAGAACAGTGACTCTTACTGGGAAGGAAATGTTATAAAGACTCCCGTGATCTGAGGATGAGTCACAAAAATTGAGATTTCAATTCATTTACTTTCATGCATCATTGTGTGTGTGCGTGTGCGTGTGAGTGTGTGCACTTAAACTAATTTGCTATACTTATTTCTGCCTCTTTCCTGCCATTTTATATAGTGTAGGTGGGAAATAATTACATTTATAATCTAGTCTGTGAGTTTCATAATATAAAAAAAAGATTCTGACCGAACTCAAGGATAGATAGTTATTCCCCAGAGATCTGATACTGTGTGCATCAACTTACAAAACATTGAGTTGTCTCTCCTTGTAGACAGGCAAAAGGAGTGTTCAGTGAGTAAGAGAGGACAGTATTAGTTCTGGTGTAAGCAACTGTTTTGAACTTTAACTTTGGAAAGAAGAATGGCTGAATGTTAAGCAGAAGTGGAATCTGTGTAGCATTGACCGTCGAGCACGTGAGCGTGCGCATTCCTTCCTACTGAAGAGACCTCTTAAGGTAAATGAGGAGCATGGCCCACCTACCAGGCCGCCGTAGGGAGGGCCTTTCTTCTCCCTGTACCTTGGCCGTTACAACACGGGCTCATAGCCTGAATAAGCCGCTTAGACGTGTGTTCTGTTAACTCCAGTGTGAGGGGTTATAAAGGCATAGGGCTGACCTGCGACGCCTTCCGAGGGGTTGAAACCCATGGTAGTGAGCGCCCAGAGGAGCATGAAAACAGCACAGCCTTGAGCGGCAGCAAGACCCCAGCTGGCCTTGACAATACTTTTGTTTTCTGCCTAAAGCATTTGGAGTTGGCTTTGGTTATTTACCACCAAACATAAGGCACAAAGACAAAGACACAGCAATCAGGTCCACCTGAGCTTCACAGGTGAGATAGGGATCAGGAAAGCATTCGTGTAAAACATTAAGAACAAAGAAAATGGTGAATGCTTGCAACCAGTGGAAATTACTTATTTTATTGTTGTTACTCAGTTCTGAAATCAGCAGTAGGATTCAAAACTTTTTGTGTTAAGTATTCACATCGTGATAGCCCCTTGTGCTTTATTTGCCTTTATTGCTCCAGAGACTTACGAGAGTAAAATAACAGAAGATACATAAATTAACCTTTGGTTAAAATTGATCATTAAAAGAGAAAACTACATTTTCCATGAAGATATGTTGTCAACATTTGCATGTTTATATTTGATTATGCTTAAATTCAGTAAATATTTTGAAAATAAGACATTTACTTTATTTTCAATAATAGTGGTAAGAATAATGAAAATCAGTTATAAGAAATTTTCTGCTAACAAGTAAATGAGAGACTATAATTGAAAATCTTGATTAAAAGTATCACTTGTTTTCCATAGAATTTTGAATAGCATCGTAAAATCCTCTAGGAATTCTCAGAGAACAACCTTGTTACAAAAGCCTGTTTCTGTTTTACCCCTTCTACATTTTAAATGATTCATTCTTGCAAAGCATGCCTTTTCTGCAGTTCATTAATTTTTAGAATCTATAGGTTTGTAGAACTCAATTTCCTTAATCATGCATGTAAAATTAATTATTAGAATTTTTTAGTTTGCTGATTTCAGCAACTTTGTGAAACTATACAACATAGCCTTCAGCGAAATACGTGGCATCTGGCAGAAAAGGGAGAAATGATTCTTATTCTTTCTTAAAATGAATTTTCTGTTTCAATAACTTGTATTCATATCATTAGGGCAAACATATTACTTTATTTTCTTTTGTGCATATTTTCAGCAGCAAATTGGAAATAACATTTGGACCCATTCTAAAATATGTAACTATATCATGAGTGATGTAATTGAGTTTTCGAAGAACCTAGGCCTTACAGGTATATGCATTTTAGCTGAAGATAATCTTAAGTAAATCAAGCAATTGTATTAGTCATTCTGTTCCCCATTAAACACATAATTTTACAAAATATAATGTAGAAATGATCACAAAAGCACTGTAACCCCGAAAAATAAAATGTTACCTGCATCCAGGTGTAGTCCCAATTTCTCCACCCAAGTGCTAATTACATAAAATTCTGGTATGTATGACTTGGATATTTTTATTTCACTTAATACTTTTTTTTTTTTTTAAGAAACTGCTACTTTGAGTACAAACACTATGGAGAAAAAATGTGAATGACAAGGCAAGCCCAGAGGTTTTGTATGAAATCCCTGTGTAATCTCAGCAGCGTGTGGAAGAGCCTTCTAAGCATTAGATGAGGCAAAGCGCATTTCTGTGTCTTGACCCAAGTCTGTGCCGACAAATGTAAAAGCTAAAGTCTCCACAGCCCCAGACGTCTGCACTCCACAGCTCCAAAGACAGTGGGTACTCACTGCCTTCTCCTGAGACCTGCTCCTCTGTGACCTGGAGGAAAGGGGCCAAGTCCTGGGCTTGAACCAGGCTCAGTTCCCTGAACCCAAAGTGAAGAGTGCCTTTTATCTCACCTTCCAACCTGAGTAAGCTTTGTACGAATCAGTGTAAGATTTGTGTGTGCTTGTTTCTGCAACCAGAAGGCCTTGTGTATCCTTCTCTTTTTCTCTCTCTTCTTGAAACTTTTATTAAAATGTCTTAGAGAGAAGCCTTTTTTTAATGTGTACTCTCTTGCATTCCGTGGATCAGAGCTGGGAAAATAGAAATTCAAGAAAAACAAGGAAAGACTCCATGGGATTTTAAATTTCAATTTTGTTAATTTTTAAAAGCCACTGAGAAAGTTTGTATGTTGTCTCTTCTAAATCTCATGTGGAATTGTCATCCTCAGTGCTGGAGGTGGGGCCTGGTGGGAGGCCTTCCAGTCATGGGGACAGACATACCTGGCTTGGTGCTGTCCTCACAGCAGTGAGTTCTCATGAGATCTGGTCCTTTGAAAATGTGTGGCACCTCCCCCTCTCTGTCTCCCACTCCTGGCTCTCCCCTTGTGGGACATCAGCTCCCGCTTTACCGTCAGTCATGATTTTACACTCTCTGCGGCATCCCCAGAAGCTGAGCAGGTGTTGCCTCCATGCTTCCTTTACAACCTGCAAAAATTAGGCAATTAAACTTCTTTTCTTTATGAATTACCCAGTCTTAGATACTCTTTTACAGCAGCACAAGAATGGCTTACCACAGCCACCAAAGATATCCTGCCTTCCCTTCACCTGAACACACAGGGGCAAGGTCTGGAGAAGATTCCGAATCCTTCCCAATCCTTGCCTGCTGCTATTTCTCTCTGCTCGCCTGGAGGAGCTCCCAGTCCGATGAGATCAGGTCTCGGTTTTCTGGAAATGTTGGAAACAAGAGGACCCTGTAACATCACTATATTTCCTTCACTGAATTGTCTAGAAAAGCAATTTCCAGATTTTTTTTTTTTTGAAGGAAAATGTAAGATCTGACTTGGAATTGTGTTCAGGGGATTTCTGTTAGCATCTCATTGATTCTGCACCTAATTTAAAGCTGGAGTATATGAAAAGGCTTGCCCCTCGACCTGTATCCTATCCTAAATTCTTCATGAGTTTAAATTTCTCTGAATCTTACACTTAGCCACATAGCCTAAACCAGAATAATGTGAAATACTGTAGACCACACCAATGCTCCAAATGAACTCTGAAATGACAGAGTTGCTGAGTCAGCTGTCCACTGAACTTGTGCATTTATCAGGACATTGAATTTTTTTCTTAAATATTATAACTAAACGCTAAAGTTTTTCAACTAGCTGAGTGTGGTGGCTTACACCGTAATCCCAGCACTTTTTAAGGCCAAGGCACAAGGATCGCTTGAGCACAGGAGTTTGATACTAGCCTGGGCAACATAAGAAGACCCAGACTCTACAAACAATGTATAAATTAGTGGGGCAGGTGGAACATGCCTGTGGTTCGAGCTACTCGGGAGGCTGAGGCAGCAGAGGCAATTGAGTCCAATTCAAGGCTGTAGTGAGCTGTGATGGCATCACTGCACTCCAGCCCGGGCAATAGAGTGAGAGTCTGTCTTTGAGAAGAAGAAGAAAAAGAGGAAGAGGAAGAAGAAAGAAGAAGAGGAAGAAGAAGAAGAAGAAGAAGAAGAGGAAGAAGAAGAAGAAGGAGAAGGAGGAGGAGGAGGAGGAGGAGGAGGAGGAAAAGAAGGAGGAGGAGGAGGAGAAGGAAGAGGAGGAGAAGGAGAAGGAGAGAAAGGGGAAGGGGAAGGGGAAGAACAGGAAGAGGAAGAAGAAGAGGAAGAGGAAGAAGAAGAATAAGAAGAAAGAGAAGAAGAAGAAGAAGAGGAGGAGGAGGAGGAAAAGAGAAAAGGAAAGCAATGATGTCATAGACTGGAGATGACACCAAGATGGTAGACCTCAGTCCAAGTCGTCATAAAAGAGAGCTGAGGCTCCCATAGTAGAAACTTAAGAAGGCTTGAGAAGTAAGAACTAGCAGTAATTACAAAATTAGAAGACAATGAATATTTGAACAGGACACTCTATTTTGCATATATTTCCTGCTATAAAATAGAATTTCTAGTGTCCTTCATCAACTGTGATATGATGAGAACTGAGAAGAGTCTGAGACTATACCCTACCTGAAAGATAATAAATTAGCTTGCTACAGTTTCATGGATGCTGGCAAAAAGACAGGAATGAGAGTCCTGGGTTAGAGATAAAGGACAATTTGTTGTTCACAGCAATGGCCTGTGGCAGAGCATCAGCATTAGTTTTAATGTTAGTTCCCTGAACCCGGTTCCCACAAGGAGAGTAGAAGGGGGCCAGAGGACATTTGTACGCACATCAGATTGTCTCACTGTAGAGAAGTCCCAAGTTGAGGGACCCCCAACCTTTTACCATGAGCAGTAAACATGGCTAGCCTTTGCTCCAGATGGAGACTTTATTTGGCTGCACAGTATGTAAGCTTCACTTTCCTCCAGAAGCAGACACTATCACCATTTTCCAAAACTGTTTACTAAACAGTCATCCTTGAAAAGATGGTACAGACCAAACGGAAGTCAGTGCCTTTGCAAAACATGCAGAAACACAAGAGCCTCGTGGAGTACTGTCTCTCACCCTGGAGGAGGAAAATGCATAACACTGGAACACCCTTCCAAGGCACTTTTTTTTTTTTTTGAGACAGTGTCTCTTTCTCTCCTCAGGCTGGAGTGCAGTGGCGTGATCTTGGCTCACTGCAACCTTCGCCTCCTTGGCTCAAGCGATTCTCTGGTCTCAGCCTCCCAAGTAGCTGGGATTACAGGTGCCCACCACCATGCCAGGCTAATGTTTTGTATTTTTAGTAGAGACGGGGTTTCTCCATGTTGGCCAGGCTGGTCTTGAACTCCTGACCTCAGCTGATTCACCCCCTTCGGCCTCCCAAAGTGCTGGGATTAGAGGTGTGAGCCCCAGTGCCTGGCCCAAACGCACATTTATTAACCACTTGCAGTGAGTCACCAGCGCTGCTGAGCATCGAGTGCACAGTGGTGACAAGATAGACATAGTCCAGTGTCAGGAACTATGAGGACGGTGGGAGGTAAGCTGAAGTTAATTAAATTGTGCCAATTATTACTCACTGTGTTCATAGTATTTTGTATGATGTTTTATAAGTTTAAAGAAGGAAATAATAAACTATTTCTAAAGCATTTATTGAGTTTACTAATATATTCTGTTATCCAATTCTATATGCCTAATAATACGTGGATTTTCTAAGAAGAAAATCTTCCTACCGTATGTATTTCAGGACCACCATCTTCCAGATTTTGAAGGGAGTATGCTGCTTGAGTTTATTTCATACTGTCTTCTGCCATAGATCTCTAATTCATAATTCAGAGAGATTAAAGCTGTGTCTGTTGTCACCAATTTATTTTGGTACTTACTTGAATGCTTACTGCATAAGCCCACTCCAATAAGTCAAGTAGATATAAAAAGACCTAGCACTCATAGAACAGTTTACAAAGTGCATCTCCTATGTCTTGGCAACAATCTTAGAGAGATGATTACATTTATTCTTTTATTATAGGTACCCACACTCAAAACATAGGACAGTTATACTGTCAGACCATTATTCCTGAGTTCAGTTTGATCATAAAGATTAATAAGTGATTTAAAACAACACAAATCTGTCTTCATGTTTTCCAAAAATGTCATCATACCATTATATCAATACTATTTTATTTTCTAAATTGGATACAGTTTTCTTAACTATTATGTAAAAATACTAGGGAAATATTTCAATACACATTATATATTTAAACAATTCTGATAAATTTGATTTTCTTTCATATTAACACGGGTTGAGAAACACTGACTAGTGAGGCTTCTACCCACATCTAAGAACCTAGCAGGCCAAATAAATAGGTTTTAGGTGTTATTATTCTTAACAATTTGAGTGAACAATAAACTTTTTCAATGAAAGAACAAAATACCAGATTAATGTAAAGCAGAGTTCCCACGTATAGCGCTATTAATATTCTCTTTGAATTACTTGACATACTTTATATAACTTTGTTAAATGAAAAATGTTTAATGGGCCCCATCTTACAGTGGGAGGAAAAGCACTTGCCACTTAGCCAAGAAGCAATTTTGAAACATAAAAGACGGAAAGCCAAGTGTACATGTTTTCTTCTGTTGAAAGCTTCCAGTCCAAACACATGGTTAATCAGGTGCATGCTGATTTCAGGGCACGGGGCAATACTAACGCTGCCTCCTCATCTTCCCTTCCCACTTTGAGTTTACAAATCGATTTTACACATGTGTAGCAGACGAGTCCTGGCAGGAAAAGATAGAGCATTCGAACTGAATAGCAAAGGATAGTTAATAGAGTGAAAATTTACCAAAATTGGACAAGTTTAGGAAAACATGGATGATGCAGAAAACCAGGACTAGTAAATATCCAAGGCCATGAGGAGCTGAGACCCATGAGAGGAGGGGAAGAAGGCAGCTACCAGGACCTGGGGGAGGGAGGCCTGCAGCTGGAGGGCACTGGCACAGCCACAGGCTTCGTGGGAGGGCAGTGGCCTGACTCTGCTGACCGCTGCTCTCCCATGGTCCAGCTCAAGCCGGATGCCCATCCACAGAGATGGGCCCCCAGGACACAGAGCCGGTGGAGAAGGGTGGGCCGTGAGCTCAGGGGTTGCAAGGGGCCTGCATCGCACCTTGGGTCCTCTGTCTTCCCGTTAGCTGGGAGCTGGGTGGGCCAGTTAGAGGACAGGTGGATCCACCAACACAGGGTCTGCAATACCAGGCAGAGGCCACTGGCTTAAGGAACTGGGCACAGAGCCAAAAACCAAGTGCAGTTCAGGATTCTACACACAGCTCTGAGGCTAGAGAGGGGCAGGGACGTGACTTCAGGCCTGGGAACTGGGGATGCATTTTGCCTGCAGTTTGCCTCCCAAGGGCATATCATGACATGGGGCAGAGCGGAGCTGTCCTCACAGGCTTGCACAAATCAGTGAAGAAAGCTGGTCGGAAAGAGAAGGTGAGAAGCTGGGAGGGACAGCTCTGGGGAGTGAACCAGGAAGGTCAGCCCCACCGGCTCGCCCCTCCCTGTTGGGATCCCCTGTCAAGTCAAACCTGAGATCTTGAGCTCAACACACACTGGAGATAAATGGGGTGTGCGGAAAACACTGACGTCCTGGCCCTGCCCTGAGACTCCACTTTCTTTATCTGATGATTGTAATATTCAGTGAAAACACCAATGCCCCTGCCCGTGCCCTGAGACTCTACTTCCACTTCTCTGATGATCGTCATATTCAGTGAGGGTGAGAACCAGGGACATGGCTCCTGGGGTGGCCTGCAGTTCTACCCTGACTTGGGGTGTGAAGGTTTGAGCAGCAGCTCTGGCCAGAGCCAGTGCACTCCACACACCAGCCACCCTTTCCCGAGCTATCACTCGGAGGGGATAACTCATCATCAAAGTTTTCCACTAATTCAGACCCTGCCTTAAAATCCTCATCCACATAAACCCAGTACTTACAAACCTATGGGATCAGTGAGACCAGTCTGGAATCTTACTGCTGTGTTAACTCTTAATCCTCCATTGCATCCCCTTTCCATGCCGAGTCACCCTCGTCGCGCAGCGTGGACACAGGAATGCTCTTTCTTGGGGAAACTGACAAGGTAGGATCATCAAGAAGAGGCAGGGCTGCTTCGATTCTCTGGTGCTCCCTCAGAGAAGCGTGTCCCTTTGGTGTCGTCCACACAGGCTGCTGTAAGGCAGGGCAGGAAGAGTTGCAGGGACATTCCCAGCACAGCTCGAGGTGAGATTTGCAGCCGAGAAGGCTCAGGTCCAAAAGGCGAAACAGCGTCACTGAGCCAAGAACCAAAAGATAGAGCATTCGAACTGAATAGCAAAGGATAGTTAATAGAGTGAAAATTTACCAAAATTGGACAAGTTTAGGAAAACACGGATGTTCTTTCCAAATTTACCAGCAGGGTAAGTTCAAATAGAGATGATTTCTTTGCTTCTAGGGGAGATTTTAGGGGAATTCTTCCCCATGGAAACCATGAAAGAAAGAAAACATCTTTCTCTAACAATGCATTTCTCAATTACCTTATGTAGATGTGTGTAACTTGGTAATCGAGGGAATGTCAGTGATTCAACCAAATTATGCCAAAATCCCAGAAGGGTTGCCAGAGAACGGTGTCCAAATGAACTTGAGTAAGCCATCCCCTCAGGACAAATGCCCCAAATGCCACCAAGAGGCTTTCGTTGAGAATCCAATGAGATTTGACTCACCTAGTAGTTACACTTCTACGAAATGTTCCTAAGAAAAACATTCAAAAGTGTGTAAAGCAACTTATACAAAGAAAAGTTCATCAAAAAGCTG
The DNA here is from genome assembly GCF_001698545.2 of Rhinopithecus bieti. Classification (NCBI taxonomy): domain Eukaryota; kingdom Metazoa; phylum Chordata; class Mammalia; order Primates; family Cercopithecidae; genus Rhinopithecus; species Rhinopithecus bieti. The sequence goes on from NW_016814304.1 coordinate 859,191, forward strand.
TTTATTCATGCAGTCAGACAGAAGGAGTAAGTTCTAGTGTTTGACAGCACTGTAAGGTGACAATAGCTAATAATAACTTACTGCATATTTCACAATAGCTAGAAGATTTAAAATGTTCAGAACACAAAGAAATGATAAATGTTTGAAGTGATGGATGTCTAGACACCCTGATTTAATCATTACACATTGAATACATTCATCAAAATGTCACCTGCACCCCATAAATATGTACAATTATTAAGTAGATCAAGAAATACTTTTTATTATATTAAAATAGGGGAATGAAATGGGGAACTGAGTAAGTCAAATAGTGAAATAGGGAATTGTACCTTAAAATAGGATGCTATTTTCAAATGGGTTAATACATATGTGCATTTATTTATAAAAACCACATAGGTCACAAAGCCAGTTTTGTTAAAAACCAATTATTTTTGGAACGTGGCAGATTGAGCGCTCACTCAGTAGCCATGTACCCACCAGCAGGCCCTAGTCCTTTTGCACAAAGATAGAGTTGGGATAGTGCCAGCCAGCAAGCTGAGAACTGAAGGAACAGAATGGGAATCTCATTGCTGCTTCCATTCCACTGTTGCTGTCAGAGGCTGCAGGTGGAGGTGGCAGAAGGTCAGGAAGGAAGCAGCCTGGGTCCCCAGGTTGCCTCCAGAGAGCAGCACTGTGGGAAATCCCAGAGCACTCTGGGAGGGAGAAGCACTGACCCAGCACAGTGTGAAGTCACTGACATTTCAAGGAGAATTTATCCCCATCACACAATCCATTCCCTCTTTATATGGAGAGTATATAAATATATGTATAAAAATTAATTGCTAATAGTTATCTCTGGGTGGTAGAATGACAGATTTTTTTAAGGTTCTTCTCTACTTTTATGCATTTTACATTTAAAAACTAATGCACATGACATCCTATGGATATAAATGCAATATGTATATTTTTAAATGCACTTTATTGTTGAATTCAAGGCAATAGAGCCCTCGGGAATGGCCATGTGAGAGGATCTCAATAAACATGGGAAAAACACCAATGAATTGATAAATTATTCAGTTTACACATAGGAGAAATGTAGACACAGTTAAAAGACAAGTATTTTCTCAATGGCATGCTGTTTCATTTCAAAAGGAGTTTTCTAGGAATCACAAAAACGATTCCAGCTTTTCTCATCCATTCTAGCTGTAATCGATTTGAGACAGATTTTGGTTGGTAGTTCAAAGATTCATAGCATCAATTTGTAATTTTATTGCCACACAAAGGCAAGAAAATTCTTGAAAAATTTTAAAACATTCAGCATTTTCACTGTGAGCAGATATAAACACAAGTAATATTTTCGAATTGTATTACATATCATTGACATGAGGTCACTCTGCTCATGGATACTTTATGAAATACATATGCAACATTATACTTTAATCTAGACATACCTAGGTAGCTTCTGTAATGAACTGTACACATCCCTCCAACTTGAGATCTTACTTATGGTGAAAATCATAAAAACTCTTTTCCCTCAGTGTCAGTAATTAACCATGTAGAAGTTCTTTATGAATCTCTGCTGCATAGAAGAAAAATGAAGTGATTGTAAGTCTGCCTTTTACCAACTGCTAGTACTGCCTATGACAATAATGTTGATCACCTGATCAAAGGTAAAAAATGTGTATTTAAAATCGTAATGAGTGAATACATACGAAAATTTAGGAGAGACAGTTAGGTAGGAAGGATACACAGTTTTGACATTAGGAACACATGATTTTGATTTGGAATGAAGGGTAGTCTTCACTTAGCCACACAAAAACAGAGTTGGTTTTTTCCCCCGTTGGGAGAATATCAATGGTAGCATTCATTAGAAAAAGAGCAATTTAGAGTCAAAGATCGAGTTTGGAGTAACTTCTGCACTGTTTATTGTTGGTGTGAAACTCAACCAGAGGTTGCACATTCCTTTGAGATGAGGTTAGAGAAGATGCCATTCTGGTGTAATCCACTGGAAAGTGGCAAGGATTGGGGAACCAGGTGTGGAAGACGTGCGAATTCAAATTTAAAGTATGAAAATACAGTTCAGACTTAAAGACTGCAAATCCAAGACTACAAAGTGAGATTTAAGTTTTGACTTAAACTCACAATAGACTTACCCAGAGCCACCTTACTCTGCTTTAAGAGAGGATGAGAAACAAGTTGTTGGTTAAACAAAACATCATAGCAACTGTATATGATAAGAATGTGATAGTGCCATATGTACTCATAGAAATCATTTATAATATATATTGCAAAACAGGAAACATGCATGTCCATGTAGATTTAGCCCATACACACTTGTCTGAATGTAGTCTATGGTAAATCCTTATAATGCTGGTCACCTATAAGTGGGAATTGGAAGAACAGTTAAAAAGTGAAAAAGTTATCTTTTCCGCTCATCTCTCTTCTTCCGCCCTCAAGTAGAACCCAATGTCTGTTGTTTCCTTCTTTATGTTCAGGAGTTCTCATTATTTAGCTCCCACTTATAAGTGAGAGCATGTGGTAATTGGTTTTCTGTTTCTGAATTAGTTTGCTAAGGATGATGGTTTCTAGCTCCATCCATGTCCCCACAAAAGTCAGGATCTCATTCTTTTTCATGGCTGCATAGTATTCCATGGTGTATCTGTACCACATTTTCTTTATCCAGTCTGCCATTGATGGGCATTTAGGCTGATTTCATGTCTTTGCTCTTGTGAATGGTGCTGCAATGAGCATTCATGTGCATGTGTCTTTATAGCAGAATGATTTCTATTTCTCTGGATATATAGCCAGTAATGGGATTGCTGGGTTGAATGGTAGCTCACCTTTTAGCTCTTTGAGGAATCGCTATACTGTTTTCCACAGTGATTTAATTAATTTACTCCCCAACCAACAGTGTATAAATGTTCCCTTTTCTCTGTAACCTTGCCACTATCTGTTATTTTATGACTTTTTATTAGTAGCCAGTCTGATTAGTGTGAGATGGTATCTCATTGTGGTTTTGATTTGCATTTCTCCAATGATCAGTGATATTGAGCTTTTTTACTTAATATGTTTGTTGGCTGCATGAATGTCTTGTTTTGAAAAGTGTCTTTTCTTGTCCTTTGCCCACTTTTTTAATAGGGTTGCTTGTTTTTCTCTTATAAATTTGTTTAAGTCCCTTATAAATGCTGGATATTAGACCTTTTAAAAGTATATTAATTAACTTAAAAAATAAAAGGAAAACCTACAGGAAAAAAAACAACCACTCATCTATCTTCAGTCCAAATCAATCACATTCATGAGTTTAATTCAGACCATGAGCCACCAATTCACAAATCTGAATTCTTTTCCAAATCTCAATATATTTGTTCTTTAAATGGGTAACCATTCCTTGCTTACCTGATAGTGTTACTTCTTAATTAAATATAAATAATGTGCAATATATAGAAAACACTTTAAAAAGTGTAAATAATTATGTATTTGCAAAAGATAACGGTGTCTCATCTGCAATAGCAGCAATGTTACCCTGACCTAGCCCCCGATCTAACTCTGGGAAACAGACACAATACATGTGATGCTTTTTACTTCAAGGCTTTAGCATTAGTGAATGTGGCCCCATTATGTTCCACTATAATTTCTTGATACTAATTCATATTTCAAAATATCCCATAAATCAGATCATTGCTTTAGAAATAATATTAAATATGGCACAGAAATAGAAAACCCGAGATGCTACAAAGCTTACAGTGTCTTTAACTCGGGGGGTCCTGGCGTGTTGTCTTCGGTTTCTGGATTTCTTGCTGAGAAGTTAGTAGGAATCCCTGCTGAGCTCTTTCTCTTTGATTTTTATTACTTAAATTGAAACTTTTATTCACACATGCAGATATAATAAAAAAAAATTACTGAAGAAGTGAGCAGTGAATGAGCAGATTGATGGGTCCTCCCCATCCTTCTGTTCCCTGTGGTCAATTGGTCTCAGGAGCCCTTCTCTCTACGAGGACAATCATCTAAGCAAGCTGCCCACAGGAGGCAAAGCCCTTGTGGATGACAGGGATCAATACTGTCTCGCCATCTGTCACTCAGTCACAGGACTCTGTCAAGATCCTCCAGCTGGATCCTCGTTCCAACAGCTCCGTGTCTCGCCCAGAGTCTTCCGCTCGGGCATGATGGAATGAGTGAAGTAAAAGAGCAGATAGCAACGCATGTTCTTTTTGGTTCCGTTTGTTTTTCTTGAGACAGGGTCTTGTTCTGTCACCCAGGCCAGAGTGCAATGGCGCAATCAGAGCTCATTGCAGCCTCCATCTGCCAGGCTCAGGTGATCCTGCCACCTCAGCCTCCCTGAGTAGCTGGGAGTACAGGTGTGCACTACCATGCTTGGCTAATTTTTGTGTGTGTTTTTTTTTTTCTTTTCTTTTTCTTTTTTTTTTATTTGAGGTGGAATCTCGCTCTGTCATGCCCAGGCTTGAGGGCAATGGCAAGGTCTTGGCTCACTGCAGCTCCGTCTCTTGGGTTCAAGCAATTCTCCTTCTTCAGCCTCCCGAGTAGCTTGGATTACAGGAATGCATCACCACGCGTGGCTAATTTTTGTATTTTTAGTACAAACTGGGTTTCACCATGTTGGCCAGGCTGGTCTCGAACTCCTGACCTTAGGTGATCCAACTGCCTTGGCCTCCCAAAGTGCTAGAATTACAGGCATGAGCCACTGCGCCTGGCCATTTTTTTGTGTGTTTTTTCGTAGAGACAACGTCTTGCCTTGCTGAGGCTGGCCTTGAATTCAAACAGTCCACCTGCCTCTGCCTCCAATGTGCTGGGATGGCAGGTGTGAGCCCTGAGCCTCACCCCAGTGCATATCCTAAGTTCTGTAGATGACGATGAGCTCTTAGTCAAAGAACGTTTGGAAGAGGACAACACAAGAAGTAATAATAGTACAAAGATTTAGACATTTTTATCAGTTCCAAGTCCCACATTTCTTAACACCTAGACCCCAAGCAGACACAACTCTGTGTGTCCAGATGCAACATGGGAAACAGAAATCGCATCAAGTTATGGAAAAAATCCCAATCTGGAATTTCGGTCAGAGGTCTGGTCACATTTCTGTCACTGATTTCCGAAGGGGGAGCTGAACTTCCTCTTCTGTAAACTAAGAGGTTTAGAATAATAGGATCTCTTTTCTTCGTTCTCACTTCTACTATCCTCTGTCAGACTCTGTTTTAATTTCTAATACTCTAAATTCACTTCCACCTTTCTACACCCCATTACGTTCTATTATAATATCTTGATACTAATTCGTATTTCAAAATATCCCATAAATCAGATCATTGCTTTAGAAATAATATTAAAAGTCTGTGACGTCGCCACAATCTCTGATGATACCAACAGATGTTTTGAACAGGGTTGGCAAACTGATTCCCATGGCCCAAATCTGGCTCTCTGTCTGCTTTGACACCACAAGGACAGAGCTGACTAGTGTTGAGGAAGATGCTATGGCCAGCAAAGGCTGAAATATTTAGGATCTGGCCCTTTCCAAAAATGTTTGCCAACCCCTGTTTTAAATGATCAGGGCATAGGTGTTCTTTTGTCTTGTCTAGGGCTGATGCTATGAGTTTAATTTGATCTCACCTGTTTGAGAATCGGCAAACCTCATTCTGAATGTGGAGGTCTGGAGTTCAGTGATTGCCCAAAAGAGACCAGCACAGCTGAAAAGTTTGTGCTCAAAGGTCCAGCTTAGAGCTTCACGTTTCTAGCTGCATGGGTAAATAACTTTACTCTCCTGTGTCTCGATTCTCTAACCTGGAAAATGCGTGTCATAGCAATACCACCTGATAGGATTCTTTCGAGAATCATATAGAATAATGTACACACATCTATAGCACAGTGTGAGGCACACAGTACAGGTTTTAAGTTGTTAGTTTATTTCTCATGACACACACACACACACACACACTGCACATGCCACCTATTTAAACAGAAAGTGAATAATCTCCCAATTGCATAAGATGACGACATTAAGAAAGTAAATGTATATACTCTTTTTGCTGAGAGTCTCAGGAACAGGTCTGTCCTGGCTTTGTCATCAAAATATCATCCCTGAGTCAGATAAGTTTCAGTACAAGAGAAATCAAGAAGCAAAACTAAAGAAAAAAATTAGACTGAAATTAATACAAAAAATATGCATAAAGAAAGACAGAAAATGTTGTTGTCTAGTATTATTTTATATTAGGCTAGAAAGCAAGTTAAGAATTTAAAGAAGCAAATTGTACAGAAAGTCTCATTATTTTGTAGTAACATGGCATATTCTCTACCTAATGAGCAATTGCGTTTGATTCTTCACAGCAAATGGTACAGTAATTGAAATGGAAAGACTTAGAATATAAGATAAATTCTGCATGTTGATTCTTGTAAAAGTAGTAATATTTTTCTTGTTGTATACTCCGAAGATCTGCATTCTAAGACAATAAAAGAGGAAAAAACACAAAGAACATTTAAAAAACACTTTTAGGAATGCTGAAGACGTGCCTTGCTTTCGGTTTTATTGATTTTTATTCTTTAAAACAAGCTTTTTTAAAATTTTCAAATATGACATAGTCATTGTTCAGCCACACCCAAGCACAGTACCATTTATTGTCAACCGTATCATCAATTTCATTTTAATCTTCCCCGAGTACTGAAGTAAAACATGCTGAGCCGTAGCTTTCCTTTGCTGTGGCAGGAGAAAATGTACTAAGCACTGTTGCTCTTTTTCCTGTCAGTTTTCAGACCCACCTTCCCTCGAGGGCAAACCCCTCTGCAGTCAGGATGCAGCTCTGTGTCTGGGAAGCAGGGTATGTCACAGTGTGTGCTCCATTGATTAACCATGAAAACAGTAATGGAACTGCCACTGATCCCTGAAATGGCTCCACCGAAATCCGTTAGGACATCTGCAGGGTCACTACTCATGTTCCATGGCGAGGATAAGCTTCAAGCTCTCTGACTGCTTGCTAACTGCCGTCTGCAATAAACTGCTTACCTTTCCATTACCACCTGAACAATTGCCTGCCAGAGTGGATTGCATGGAAAATAGATAAAGAAGCTTCCAAACTTCACAACTGCAGGAAGAATCATTTGCACGACTGGGTTTGAGAATTTTCAGTCTGGAAAATAACCGTCCTGTACGCCAGAGAGTATGAAACGACTCCATTTCAAAGTTCCAGAGTCAAACAACAAAATATCTGGCTACTTCTTATATTACACTTAACTTCTTAAAGTACTTTCATATTTCCATTACTTGTTTGTTTCTCAGGATTGTATATAAGGATTACTTCTAAAAATGGAGAAAATCTTGATGAAACCATGACTAAAAAGTATTAAATGACTATGTGAGTGTTACTAAAGGCAAGACTCTAAGTTAGCTCCCTAGCCACCCACCCACTCATCTATTCATTCACCCACCCACCCACATACTCAACCATGCACCCATCCATTTTCTCACCCATCCACCTACCCACCCACCCATCCACCCATCCATCCACTCATCTATCCATCCATCCATCCATCCACTCACCCATCCATCCATCCATCTATCCATCCATCCACTCACCCATTCTTTATCCATCTTCTCATCCAACCACCCATCCACTCATCCATCCATCCATCTATCCATCCACTCATCCATCTATCCATTCATGCATCCATCCATCCAGCCACTCATCCATCCATCCATCCATTCATCCAACCACCCATCTGTCCACCTATCCACCCATCCTTCCACCTGTCCTTCCATCCATTTATCCACCTATCTATCCGTTCAACCATCCCAGCAAGGTTCTTGCCACTGAGTCACTGAAAGATACAGTGATGTATATAATTTTTATTGTTCTATTATTTCAATCAAATTCAGGGAGTCTAACAAGAGAAAAACTTATGCATGATCTGTGAAAATTCAGAAAAAGTGCCTTATCTATACAAAAATGTGTATGTATCACCATTTCTCTCCATCACCAGATGAGACTATTTTGTGTGAGGCTTGAGAGAAATGGTGTTTATTCCTATTGAGCATGATGCATGTTTGGAGTAACATAAATTTAAATTAGAAGTGTTATTTTTCCCAGTAAACTGTAGAGAAGAGGACTTGCTAGACCATGGTGGATGGTCCTACTCAATACACACGTGTAAACCACACTGCCCGTGAATGAACCTCACTCACCATTCCTACTTTTTTCCCAGGGGAGCTGAGATGTGAATGTTAACACCTCTCAAGAGACTTCCTAATCTATCCAGGCCTCTCTCTTGATTCAGGCAGCAAACAAGCCTTCGATTATTGTGTGTTCCCTGAATGCTGCAGGAACCCCATGTTCTGAGGAGGTGGCTGCCAATTGGGACCAGCAGGCCATCACAGCAAATCACAGGAAAGCGGTACAAAATAACAGAGACATCCTAGCCCGAGATACACATGTAAAGGAAGTCACTGGAGAAAATGTCAAAAAGAGCTGAGGTGGGCAGATCACTTGAGGTCAGGAGTTCGAGACCAGACCAGCCTGACCAACATAGTGAAACCTCGTCTCTACTAAAAATACAAAAATTAGCCAAGCATGGTAGTGTGTGCCTGTAATCCCAACTACTCAGGAGGCCAAGGTGGGAGAATCACTTGAACCTGGGAGATGGAGGTTGCAGTGAGCCGAGATCACACCACTGCACTTCACCCTGGGCAACAGAGTGAAACTCCGTCTCAAAAAAATAAATAAATAAAATAAAATAGAATAAAAATAATTTTAAAATGCCAAAAACAACAATTAAAAAAAAAAACAGAAGAATGAAGTGTTCACAAACCTAACCTAGAAATATGTTTGCTGAAAGAATACCAGGTAAAAATAGGCCAAACTGTGCCAGCTTAACAGGCAAAACTTCTGAATGAGCAAGATAATTTTTTTTTTTATCCAGTGGTGTCAATAACCCTCCTCATCTAGCTCTATGAGCAATGGGAAGAAAACAAAGATAAAGAATCTTATTTCAAAATTCCTCCCATAACCATATGCTGAAAAAAATTTATTTCCCATAATACTTGAAATATATATTTGAAAACAAAAGGATAGAGATGAAATCTGCTATGAGGGCTTTATAGGGATTATTTAATGATGTAATTTCTATAAAACCAGGAATTACAACAATAGATTAACTATAGAAATCTAAAGGCATTTTCTTCAGAATTACTTACAATAAATACAATTTCCATTTTTATCAAACTTTGAGACATTAAAAATCTCACTCTTAATTTCCTAATGGCATCAGTTTTAATGATT
>NW_016814304.1:868455-876289 GCF_001698545.2 Rhinopithecus bieti
AAGATAATTTTTTTTTTTTATCCAGTGGTGTCAATAACCCTCCTCATCTAGCTCTATGAGCAATGGGAAGAAAACAAAGATAAAGAATCTTATTTCAAAATTCCTCCCATAACCATATGCTGAAAAAAATTTATTTCCCATAATACTTGAAATATATATTTGAAAAACAAAAAGGATAGAGATGAAATCTACTATGAGGGCTTTATAGGGATTATTTAATGATGTAATTTCTATAAAACCAGGAATTACAACAATAGATTAACTATAGAAATCTAAAGGCATTTTCTTCAGAATTACTTACAATAAATACAATCCATTTTATCAAACTTTGAGACATTAAAATCTCACTCTTAATTTCCTAATGGCATCAGTTTTAATGATTTATATAATTTGAAGTGGTTATTTTCCATACTTCATTACTTCCTCCAAAATGATCATTGATTTGATAATTACTTGATATTTTAAGGCCTGAAGACATAATGTCCTTGAAAATGTTTTAAATGTCTTCCTCTAAGCAAAAATAAATTACAGGAACTTAGAGATGATTTATTTTTTCAACAAAGATAAAGATCATTTTATTTTATCTTAATTATGACTGTGTAGCAACATGTCTTATTGAAGAAATCAACTTAAAGCTTGTTAACAGAGCATAAAGTAAGGCATTTCTCTATAGAGTATGCAAATATTGTTGTATTTTATTAGAATGACCGAACATTACCTGCAGACAACATTTTACCAACTGATCATGTGTTTACATGAGTCAGTCTTAAGAAAAAAATTTGAGTACAACTCCATTCACAGGCATTATCTAGGAATATTTGCCAGGACAAGTTTATCCTACAGCGTTCCGCATATCTCCAACATTACTGTCATCGACATACAAAAAACAACGCATAAATAACTTCACTCTGCAGAACACACAGCTCTCCTTTCAATGCCTTCAAATTGCTACTATTACAAATCATCAAGTTATCTTCCAAATGGATAAAAACAACACAGTGAGCCAAGGTTCACATGTAACCATTAGGATTTTTTTATGAAATAAAATTAGGTATAGTTTATGAGGAAATGTATCAATATGAAGCCGGGAAAAGTTCTACTCAAGTGGTTTAACTTTGCTCCACTGAAGAATCTTCAACTCCAAGACTTTGGCTATGTTCCCCAAGTTACTGAAAATATGTTTATGTTAGCCTGGTGCAAACTGTTAATTAAGAAACAGGTACAAATAGGTGTTCGGGTTTTGTTTTCTTTGAATATAAACAGAATGGAGTTCCAGCACTTTAGGTGGGATTCACATGCTCTGGGCCCATGTCTGCTTCAGAAACAGGACAGGGAAACAGGGCAGGGCTCTGGCTCCCAGGACAGGTGAGGAATGAGGGAGAAAGGGCATTTGGGGAGCACTCCCCAAAACTGTGCTGAGGGAATGAGCAAAGCACAGGGATGAGAACAGCAGGTGCACTGGTTCACAGGGCATTGGGGTTGCCTGGAGGATCTGCCTCACAACTACTTGAAAGACTGAGGTGGAGACTGCTCTGGACTGGGAGCCAGGAAAATCTAAAATCTGCAAGAATCCTGGCCAGTTCTGCCACTAATAGTTTCTCCCCATAGGTGATTTCATTCAACTGCATGGTTTTAAATGTGTCAGTGAGTTGGTGGAAACTCTGAAAGATTTCAATTTGTCTGTCCATAAAAAGAACTGATAAAAGAGCAACCTATAAAGACATAAGTTTATTTTCTGTCATCTAAAAGAATTCCAGAGACAGCATGCAGGATGGGATGTGATCATTAAGGGATGTGTATTAGTTGTTCTCATGCTGCCAATAAAGACATACCTGAGACTGAGTAATTTATACAGGAAAGAGATTTAATGGACTTACAGTTCCACATGGCTGGGGAGGCCTCACAATCATGGCAGAAGGCAAAGAGGAGCAAGTCACATCTTACATGGATGGCAGCAGGCAAGAGGGCATGTGCAGGCAAACTGGCCTTTATAAAACCATTAGATCTCGTGAGACTTACTCACTATCATGAGAACAGCACAGGAAAAACCCATCTCCAATGTTCAATTACCTCTCACCAGGTCCCTCCCACAACATGTGGGGATTATGAGAGCTACAATTCAAGATGAGATTTGGGTGGGGACACACCCAAACCATATCAGGATGCAAGATCCAAGGAACAAGGCAATTGTCAAAGATACAGGATTTCTCCATTGAACCCTGGTATCCACCCACACATCCCTTGGGCAGACCAAGTTTCATAGTAAGTGCTCAATAAATTGAATGTTTGTTGAATTAACTAAATATTTTAAACTGCAGAATCAGACATAGGGTTAAAGAGCTGAACCCCAGTGTTGCCCCTAACTAATCAGGTAACATGATGCATGCTACTTGATCTCTGCAGGTCAATTTATTGTTCCAGGGTTTTCTGGTGATGATGTGATGAAGACAGGCATGTAGAGTGGCCGGCAATGCTGCTAGTCTCCTGACCTCTGAGTTGGGTTCACTTCACTCTTCACTTTCGAATTCACCTTGAACCACTATTTGCTGTTTTCCATCCTTGATCCATGAGATCAATTGCTGACTGGTCTACATTTCAACATGCATCCTGGCTGTGTTTCAGTAAATCCTAATAAATAAATATGGACACTCAATACCAGAAATAGAACTAAGTTGAAAAGAAGAAAGCAGAGTGAGCTTGAAAGCCATTCTTCTCCCCCAGCCACCTTCACCAACACCTGTGCACTCAGTCCAAGGCCTACTCTTCACCCTCTGTCCTGGCCATTCTGACAACACCATGAATTGTAGCGTCTACCCGAGATCTGCATAGAAATTAACGGGACAGCTCGGAAAAGTGTACATTATTCTCTACCTTCTCCTCCATTCCTTAATGTACATATTCTCTGGAAATACATCCTTTTAAGAAGCTATAGATATTCTGCTTATAACACAGATTAAAATTATTTCACAGAATAAATGAGAATGATGAAATTTGGATTACTTAATTACTCTAAATGCCAAAATAAAAGTTCCTTATCTTTCTGAAGAATAAATGTATAAACTTATTCAAAATTATGTATATTCTTTTATAGTGAGATACTACATTATAAAATGCTTTTAAATCTTTTTTAAAAAAGAGGAAATCTTCAATTTTGATATATTTCTGATAATATAATAAAAACATCACTGCAGTAAGACAAACACAGGATTATTGGAGGAGGAAAGCCTTATTAATTATGGGAGCAGGAGCGCTATCAAATTACTTTATTAAGGCATTTTGATTCTTTGTATGTTTAATCAAAATTAATAATAATATATGTATTAATAATATTTTTAGTGCTCTCACTTTATGCTGTCCTGTCACATCCTTTCTCAAGATGGCCTGCCATTCATTATAAAATCAGGGAAACACACAAGTGAGCATGTACACACAGGTGGGCATGTACACAGAGATGAATATACACACACAGGTGACCATGTGCACACAGGTGAATAGGTGCACACAGGTGAGCATGTACACATAGGTGAGTATGCATGCACAGGTGACCATGGATTGTGTACACACCCAAAGCATACATAAGCCATATGGAGGATGTGTAAATATACATATCTAGTTTCTGCCATACCTTCATCCTCCTTCATTTATTGGACAGTCTACACATTTATCTCTCATTATATAATGCTGTATAGGATCAATTAATGTTTGATGCGTTCCTCAATCAACAAGTTTTAACCTACTTTCCAGAAAGTATCACATCATATTTCTTGTATTTTTGTCTGGATTAATTACAATATCTTACATGTCATATATTCTCAGTCGTGTCTGCTGAATCATTGATATGGAACTACATTTCTGAATATCCTATTTTTATCTTGAGAAATTTTAAAAACTTTTCATAACTTACTATTTTTTAAAAATTCAGTTTGCTAATAATTCCCATATTTCTAGGCTTATTGGACACCTGAAAAATCCATCAGGGACCCTGAATTAAGGTCAAGCATGCTGTTTAAAGACTCAGAACCAGGGTAGCTGATGATGGTTACAAATCATGCCCACCTTACACACAGGCAGGTGGGTAGCAACCTTGGAAGCTCTGATTTTACAGGGAAGTACATTCTCTGCTGGCAGTTTGCTATAACTCCATCCTCAGAATTCAATCTTTCCCACATAGATTGATAGCCCTGCTAAAAGGCAAAGCAAAACAAAAGAATAATAAACAAAGCCACTGTATGCAGTAAGACATAGATTCTAACAGAAGAAACTGTTTTTTCTGACGGTTGGAGAAATGAGAAGTGTTATACCACTGACAAGAAATAAAACCATATGTGTAAACTTTCATTCACCTTTGTGCTTATGTTTTATGTTGAACTTTCCTGCTACTAGACTTTAATGGGTGTTTTCTATGATGGTTACAATGAGGTTTCGAATATTGAAACCACTAATATTCTCAGTGACATCACTGTGCCACCATGCTATCAAAATAATTAGAACGGGAGCATGACATGGAGAGAAAAGGCTCATGGTTGAAATTCCGGGAAGCTGGGTTCCAGTATTAACTCTCATTTACTTGCTGCAGAACGATGGGAAAGCCAAGAAAAGTAATTTTAACTTTCTTTGTTTTGCCAAGAGTTCCTCAATTAACAGGAAGTGTTTTTACAAGAAACATGGCTTTGTTTGGAAAGCAAATGGCAGTTGTAAGCAAAGTGATGAGGACGAGCCACTCTGGATGTGGGGCCGATGGGGTGGGTGGGTGGTGTCACTCGAAAAATGACAGCTCTGGATTTTAAGTGCCAGCCTAACACCATGTTCCTAAATTGGAAAGACTGTTAAGATCAAAGAAAACATTTGAATGCAACATATTCTTTTTTAAATTCTAAATGATCTATTTTTCCCTTGTTTTAAATGATCAGCTGCTTCATTTAAATGAACTTGCTAGAAACATGTCTAAAAACTGCATTATGCTTTTCCGTAACTTCTGACTTGAGTGAGCTCAGCACTGGGCTCAGAATGATATTAATTTAAAAAGAGAAAAAAGATAGGACGTAATGAGCTGTAAAAAGACTGCAACTCTGGAAAGAATAACACTGAAAGATACTTAATATGGGGGCAATTATTTGACTGGCACTTGGATCTTGCCTTTTGTAATAACTTCAACAGAGAAAGAAATTTCAACATAGAGATTTTTATTTACAGTATATATGGCATACATGAGAATACAGGATAACAGTTTCGAGCCAGGATATCTCCAGACCCACATACAATCTGTAGAGTATATCCAGGCTAGTTACAATCTCTCTGTGTCATGTTCCTTACATCTAAAAATGGTGAGTGGAAATAATTGTATTTATATATCAGGATATGAAAACACTCTGATACATAACAGGCTGATACAGGTTAAAAGAGTATCTGGAACAAACAAATATTAACTATTATTACCAATAATAATAATTTTGTTATTGCATTGGGTATCAGAAAAACACTGGTAGTATATAAGAATGCATTAAATAAACCAGGAAATGAACACATGATGATGTAATCTATATTTACAATAGCTATAAAAAGGTATTTTATTAAAAGGCGTATGCAAAGTTACTGTTTGGAGAATTCCCAAAAGATGTATCACAGAGCATGTCTCTTATTCTAGGCAAACCAGAACACATAATAAAGAGGTGGAGAGCGATATATTCTAGGGCTGTACGATGATGAATTGAAATCTGTTTCCTGAAATAACTTGAACAAGACTGTCTCATATGTTGAATTTCAATGAAACTATGATGCATTATTATTGACAGAAAAAAAAAATACTGCCAATAAAAGCATGACATGGCCAGGTGGTGGCACGTAATAGCTAGACCCTGGTGGGTGTAACTAAGATGGGCTGGGGAAAGGGTAGTAGAGGCATGATCTACAGAAAGCTCTGAGGCTGGTTAACTGAATACATTTCCAGGGGCAACATGGATGGGCAGCCCACAAAGCACACTCAATTTGTACCAAGTAAAGAAATCAAGACACCGTGAGCATAAAACTGAGAGCAGGCACTGCCATAAAGTCTGATTCCTCATTCAGTTTCCTGGCCTAACCCAGTTTTGAGACCTGGAGCCCCCTCGAGGAGGAAGAGTTGGACCCCCGCAGGAATTGCATAGATCCTAGAGAGAGTGCAGACTGCCACAAGCTCAAAATATCAGTAACCTCCATTGCTACCACCACCCCAGGCATGGTCATTATTCCTAGAGTTAATTCTCACGGTTCCTATTATGTGACATATGGCCACTGGTTTCATGAAAATCTTTGTTTTTATTCTTATCAGATAGGAGGGGCAAACGCAATGAACCTGAACATCATATAGAACATGGAATAGCACATACATACAGTTCTGTCTCACACGGATGCTAACACCTTTGCCTTCTTTTGTAATATAGTCCAAAGGGACCTGGGCCACTTGAACTTCCCTCAGCACATCCCATCAAACAACCGTACAGATGACATCCAGCAAATTGGATGGATTGGATGGGATGGCCAACACCTTGGAGCCCTGGATAGGACACATGAGCTTTAGAGGGTGATAACTGAACCCTACGAAGACCCAGGAGACACCCATGTCAGTGGGGTGTTTGAAGTTTCAATGGCCCAGGGGCATGTGAGGACACCCCATCTAAATAAAGGGAAATGGTCGCATCTTGCACCTCTTGTAACCAAGATGGAAGCATGGTGTCTGGTAAGCCTCTATGGGTTCTGAAATCTCCACACCTGAGAGCACAACTCAAACATTACAGTGGTTGGGGCGGGGGGGCGGGGTGGTCTCCAAAGGCCATGGTCACTTTTGTGTGGAGCTCACAGCAGGAAGAGGCTCTGCATGTGCAGCTAAGGTGGAAGCAGCCCTGTCTCTTAGTCCACATGGCCCAAAGACCGCATGGCATCAGAGTGGTGGGAGAGACACCCTTTAGGGTTTGTGGGAGAACTCAGTGGCTGGATCACAATGCAGATCTCTAGAGTTCTGGAGGACAACCATGCCATCTGAATCAAGGAACTACACAGCTTTTGTAAAAGAATGCATAGAATACCACCAGTCCCTGGTAGAGAAGGACCACATGGGGACCATGGACCATGAGGCACAAGCGCCTATTCTGAGCTGGGTTCCATCCACCTACCAAGTCACAGGGGTGGGTGTGCCCTGCAACAGGCCCTCCTAGACAGACGTGGCATGCTAGGGCTCAAGCTCATGGCACACTTAGGTCACACAGACACCAGGCCACCTGCCAAGGTTGTCCACCACTTCCTCTCTCAGCTCACCCCTGGGCTTTGAGGGGAATCCCCAACATCTGGTGAGGGAGAAACTGTGGAGAACTTGGTCCGTGATTATTTGACCTCCTAATTCTCTAAACTTGAACCTCAGCATATCCCAGTTTACATCACATTATTACTTTGGGGCCCTAATCTAGCCTTTTTCCCGAAAATATTCAAATGCAAGCATAATATATGTGATGCACACAGTTGATGCCTAAATTCAAAGCACCCAGAAAGCAGAAGCAATTGCGGCTTGCTTGATTTCAATGCCGCAGAATCTATCCCCTAAAACCTCCACACAGGAGCTAAGAGAATGATCACCGCTACCTTAAAATCTTCTTGTAAACAAAATTTATCAAGAGTAACTGTGTCATGATAACGAGAGCAAGGGGAAACTTTGTGAGAGGAGCTCTTACTTTAGAGACCACCCCGTCACTTTTAAATGATCCTCCGTTGGCCTCCAACACCATAGTAGCTAAGAAAGAAAGAAAGAAAGAGAGAGAGAGAGGGAGGGAGGGAGGGAGGGAGGGAGGAAGGAAGGAAGGAAGGA
>NW_016814304.1:877599-893124 GCF_001698545.2 Rhinopithecus bieti
AAAAAAAAAAAAAAAAGCATCAATAGAGAAACTCAAAACTTAATTTTTATCATATTGGTTAATTCAAATTTTATCTTTGAGTAGCCAATAACATCATGTTTCTCACATATACTTTTTTCCATCTGGTCATCTTTTCTTAGCTTTCAAGAAGCAAAATGGTGATCTTTCTCCTCCAAATTACATTATCCTGAGTGGGTTACTCTAAGTGTCTTTAGACCATTTTAAAAGCATAGATGATTCTGTTGTTTTTAATAACTGCCTTAAAGAAGTGTTACCATGTATACAGGGCTGTGAAGACTCCTTTGAGTCTTTAGAGACCTTCCTGATTCTTTCCAGCCTGCAAAAGATTTAAATATCTATCAAAACAGCAGAGAGGTCAGGACAAGAAATAACTCAGCATTTTTTTTTTTAAAGGCGCAAACCATACAAATTGAACTGGAATATTTTTTTAAATGAACTAAAATGGTGTATGAACACAATCAAAATTTGCATTTTAGCTGTTCTATTGGTAGTTTGGGATTCACTGCAGACTTGTCTGTTTCTGATAAGGATTGGGGGAATGTCTCTGTTCTTTATAATCCACTTTTAGAAAGCCTTAACATTGCAAGTAAAATGCAAAGCTCCAACTCTAAATACTCACAGTTTCAACCAGACAAAGATGTCATTGCCCACCTAACATGGTGTAATTAATCCCTCCTCATTTTCCCCATCTACACAGTACAATATAACTATGGGTTGTCCAACACCTCCCACGTCCACAGTTGAGCAATTATTATGATAATTAACACTTATGGAAATTACCCGAACCAACCTATCCTGCATTACAAAAGGAGAAGATGCTGTTTGGCTGTGCGTTTAGCTGTGTGCATGTGTGTCTGCGTGTGCATGCACAGGTGTGTGTGTCTGTGCATGTCTGGTGTCTAACATGCATGCATGCTCCATATTAAAGACGCTCCATATTAAAGAAACAGATTTGGGTTGCTTTCTTTCAAATCTGAATTTCTGAGGGTCTTGCATGTTCGGAAAGAGAACTGCATCTGTTCGAATCTCAGTCAAATAAACAAATATTTAAATGTAAGCAATGTTGGGAAGATTGCTTTAAGCACTGAAGCAGAGCTTGGCATTTAGGAGGAGAAAACGGGGCCAGAGTCAATGTAACTGACTAGAGATTACTGAAGCAGGAAGCTCGGGGACACAGTCGACGCATCCCTAAGGCTTCTGTAGACAAAGACTGTGGCTTATTGACTTGCAGGGTTCACGCATAAGATAATTGAGGGAAAGTGACTTCACCAGTACACACTAGAACTCAGCATCCGAGAATCCTCAAAGTGAAGCATGTTGCCTGTTTCCAGACCATCCCACTGTCTCTCCCATGAGCACTTCCCTTCCTGTTCTCTTTTCTTGGTAACATGGGTTTACGTCCTATTTAAAGTCAATTCTGATGCACTATACGTTTTTCCACATTAATAACTCCAATCTCATTGGACTTTGGACTCAGTGACACTAAGATGAAATGGATAGTTAGTAAATAGAATGGCAGAAACATATTTTAAAATTTTTCAACTAAAAATAATTACAGTGAAACTTAAAATAGATAAATAAAAAAGATTTTGTGTTCTTATTCAGGAAATCAGTTTTATATATGATGTAAGGGAGAGTTGCTTGAAACATGTTTTGTGTAAAATAGACTTAGGGATTTTAAGCAACTGTAAGGGCAAGACAAACATGGGCAAGATGCGGGAATCTGGAACAAGAAGTTCATTGCCACACCTAGGGCTTATTAGCATGCACCTCCTTATGAAGAAGCTCCCCTCTCAGAGGTCCTCATGGATCTAACAGTATCCTACACATTCACATCATGTTCAAAACATTTCTTTGTCTCCAGAACAATAGACAGCCTGTCTGATGCACATGTCCCTTACAAAAAAAAAAAGGGGGCATCTCTTTCTCTTACCACACACTCCCCATCCCTAAACTCACAACCAACAGGCTGAAAAATTCTGGGGTAGACTTGTATGATGGGAATGAGTTCACCACATCACTCCACCTACACCCAACCACACTTACAAGTGAGCCATGCTTTCACTGACCGGAGGGTGCACTGCAGATGCAGAGCCCAGTGCAAAGGAAAACCGTGAGGCCTGTGGCCCAAAACTTATTAAGAACTTCAGGACCATGACAGAAGAAAGACCAAGTGGCCTTCTGAGCATGCTCAGGTCTTGTGCCCATGGAGCCAGCCCCTTGCCCAAGCAAACCCAGTTAAATTCATCAAGGTCTGGCTCAGAAGAGAACAGACCAATACCAATGGATTTATAGGGTTTACTCATGAATGAAAATAAATTTGTGTTATTTTTCTTCTCGAAGTCATTTTATTTAATTTTCTTTTGAAATATACATAATATAAAATTTACCATTTTAGCCATTTTTAAGTGTATGATTCAATGACATTCATTGTATTCACAAAGTTGTGCAACCATCACCACCACTCAATCACAGAATGTTATGGCTTGAAAACTCAAGCTCTGTCTCCATTAAACAATTACCCCCCAACTTCCCCTCACACCAGCCCCTGGCAAACACCATTCTATTTTCCGTTTTTATCAATTTCACCACTCTATGCATCTATTGTAAGTGGATTCTTAAGAGATTTCACTGATGTACTTCACTGAAAGTCATGTCTTCAAGATGCATCCGTGCCGTAGAATGTGCCAAAATTTTATGCTGATAATATTCCACTGTGTGTATGTTTATACCCCAGTTTGTTAATTCATTCATCTATCGATGGACATAGGTTGCTTCAACGCTTTAGCAACCATAAATAATACTGCTATGAACATGTGTGTGCAATGTCTTTTTGAGTCCCTGCTTTTAGTTCTTTTAGATATATACCCCTAAATAGAACTGTTGGATCTTATAGGAATCCTAAGATTTACTTTTTTGAAAGGCTGCCATACTATTTCCACAGCAGCAGCACTATTGTTCATCCCCACCAGTGGTATACAAGGGTTCCAATTTTGTCACATCCTCAACAACAATTTTTTTTTAACTAATACTCAACCTAATCAGTGTAAACTGGCATTTCATTATGGGGTTGATTGGCATTTGCCTGATGATTAGTGATATTCAGCATCTTTTCATGTGTTTATCAGCCATTTGTGTACCTTTGCAGAAATGTCTATTCCAATATTTTGCCAGTTTTGAAATTAGAATTTTTTTATTGTTTTTTTTTTTTTTTTTTTTTTTTTTTTTTGAGACAGAGTCTCATTCATTCTGTCACCCAGACTGGAGCACAGTGACATGATCTCAGCTCACTGCAACCTCTGCCTCCCTGGTTCAAATGATTCTCCTGCCTCAATCACCTGAGTAGCTGGGATTATAGTCACCATGCTTGACTAATTTTTGTACATTTAGTAAAGATGAGATTTCCCTATGCTGGACAGGCTGGTTTCAAACTCTTGAGCTCAAGTGATCCACCTACCTCAGCATATCAAAATGTTGGAATTACAGGGATGAGCCACCATGCCAGCTATATTTTCAAAGAATCCCTCTGCCCACTGCCCCTCTCTTTTCTTTCTGGGACTCCAAAAATACAATAATTGGTTCACTTCATGGTGTCCCATATGTTTCTTACAATGTTCACTTTATAAAATTGTTTTCTTATTCTTTCTCTTCAGGAGTCATCATTTCAAATAACTTGTTTTCAAGTTCATGGATTATTTATTCTACCTATTCAAATCTGATGTTGAACTCCTCCATGTATATTTGCAAAGCAGTTTAACTTTTCAGCTCCAGAATTTCTATTTTTAAAAAATTTAAATCTCTTTGTTGGTATTCTCATTTTCTGTAGATACAGTTTTCATGATTTATTTTAGCTCTTCGTCTATGTTTTCCTTTAGCTCTTTGAGTATATTTAAGATCATTGTTTTAAAGTCTTTGTCTTTCATGTTTAAAGCCTATGTTTCTTTAGATATATTTTAGACACATTTCATTCTCTAGATGGGCCATGTTTCCCTGTTTCTTTGTATGCTTTGTGATGTTTTGTGGAAAATTGGATGTTTGACAAAACAGTCAGCAGTCACTTCTCCCAGGTTTTGCAAAACTGATGTGGAAGTTCTGCAAAACTTAATTAATCAGCAGGCCTCTGAGCCTTGCGAACAGCCTGGAATGAAGGCCTAGTGTCTTCTCCAGCCTCTTTTGGGCACGTGTCTTCCCTGGGTCTGGGAGTGTGCTTTTTCCCAATTCCTCCACATATGGCTGCTTTAAAAGTCTTTATGTCTCTAAAATAAAGACTTACCCTGCCGGGCATGGTGGCTCACGCCTGTAATCCCAGCACTTTGGGAGGCCGAGGCGGGCGGATCATGAGGTCAGGAGATTGAGACCATCCTGGCTAACACAGTGAAACCCCGTCTCTACTAAAAATGCAAAAAAATTAGCCGGGCGTGGCGGCGGGTGCCTGTAGTCCCAGCTACTTGGGAGGCTGAGGCAGGAGAATGGCGGGAACCGGGAGGTGGAGCTTGCAGTGAGCCAAGATCGCGCCACTGCACTCCAAACTGGGTGACCGAGCAAGACTCTGTCTCAAAAAATAAAATAAAATAAAATAAAGACTTACCCTGCCTTAGGAGTTTTGTTTTATTTCTCTGTTTGCAATCTCTGGCTTCCAGACATCTGTAGGTCTCCCATCCTCCAGATGTTTGCATCCACCACAGCAGCTGCCACTACCTTCCACAGGGTCCAACCTGACGTCCAAGCTCTGCTGGCATTTCTGTCTGATTTGTAAGTCAGGCAAGACAGAAAACAGCCCCTTAGGAACACCACAGAGTCCTAAACATTGGAAACAAATTCCACTGTGCTCTTTCCATCTTGGGCAATTGGATGACTTCCTCCTAACTATGCTAAGTAGAATAAAAATGCCTCAAAATTTTCTCCCATTTGAACATTCTTTTTTCTTAATTGTGTAACCATTTTGGTTGCTGTAAATCTTTGACTGGTTTCCATGGCTCCTATAAAGTTATTTGAGTCCATCTCTAGTTGATTATTTAATTTTCATGGGGGAGTGAGAACCTGGAACTTCCTGGTCTCTCATCCTGCTAACAACATTTCAACGGATTATTTTCACGAAGTGTTGTGGTAATGTGTTATGTAGCAACAAATAATGGACATATTAGTCTTAGGAGAAATGAAACACTTGACTTTTGAAGGATTTTCTGGTTTTCATTGCACGTGGGGTGAGAAAAATGACGCCAGGGGTATGATGGTCACTCTTTTCACATGGTGTGGCATCAAAGCAGCTGAGACCAGGGATCTCCTCCCTCTAGTGGAGTGAACAGCAGGTCTCAGTGTTCTGAAAGGGCCCAGGTGCTATCAGGTATGATATGCAAGATTCCAGCTGCAAGGTGCCAGTCACCACTACTCAGCCTCCTTTCCAAGCACCCCTACTTGACTATCCCCTTGTATTAACCCATTTTCATGCTACTGATGGAGACATACCTGAGACTGAGCAAGTGACAAAAGAAAGAGTGGACTTTCTTTTTAGTGGACTTACAGCTCCATGTGTCTGTGGATGCCTTACAATCATGGTGGAAGGTGAAAGGCATGTCTTACATGGTGGCAGACAAGAGAAGAGAGCTTGTGCAGGGAAACTCCCCTTGTTAAAACCATCAGCTCTCATGAGACTCATTCACTAGCAGGAGAAAAGCACAGGAAAGACCCGCCCCCATGATTCAATTACCTTCCACTGGGTCCCTCCCACGACATGTGGGAAGTGTGGGAGCTAAAATTCAAGGTGAGATTTGGGTGGGGACACAGCCAAACCACATCACCCCTCCTTGACCTACTTCTCCAGAGCACGGCAATACAGTGAGGACCACACGCATCCTGCTCCTGACCTGCTGTGAGCCCCAGTCTGCTATGTGCTGCCTCTGGAGCCTGCCCAAGGCCCTGGCTCAATAAACTTCTTTCAGACCATCTTTATGATTCCAGTGAAAGTTACCTTTTAATATACCTAGCTCATGGATTTCCTCTTCATCATGCTGCAGGCTGAAGTATGGAAAAGTGATCTGTCATGTAAAACCGAAATCTCTTCCTTTCCGAACTACGTCACCCACCTAAGCCCCTCCCTCCTCCAACCCACTAGCATTGATTCACTGATTCAGCAAAAGTCCTCCAAGTGCTTGCTGGCAATGGGTAGAGCAGAGGATGAGAAGCAGTAAAGCAAGGTGGTGGTGTAACACATTCAGGTAATCACAGTCAAACATGCAGGCTTCCGTTTCAGCTCTGCCACTTCCTCTGAGTTGGAAAGACATGAAGAGTCAAAGTTCTTTGTATTGTTCAATCAAAATAAGAGCAGTGCTGCCTGCACAAATTTTGAGGGATCACTACATGGAAAACAAAACAAAATTAAAAAAATGTAAACTTATGAACAGACTACAGGCATATCTCAGAGATATTGCGGGTTTGGCTCCAGAACACTGCAATAAAGTAAATATCACAGTAAAATGAGTCACATAAAATTTTTGGCTTCCTTGTGCATATGTGAGTTATATTTGTACCACACTACAGTCGATTAAGTGTGCAACACCATTATGCCTTTAAAAAGTATATATCTTAATTTTAAAATATTGTATTGCTAAAAATTGCTGACAAAGTGAGCACGTGATGTTGGAGAAGGGTCTGCATAAGCCTTCACTTTGTAAAATATAAATTATCTCTGAAATGCAATACAGCAAAATACAATACAATAAGGTATGCCTGTAAGTGGCCTGCAGTAACAGTCAATAAATGTGGTTGTCATTCTTATTAAGACAACATTTCTGCCT
This sequence comes from Rhinopithecus bieti, assembly GCF_001698545.2. Classification (NCBI taxonomy): domain Eukaryota; kingdom Metazoa; phylum Chordata; class Mammalia; order Primates; family Cercopithecidae; genus Rhinopithecus; species Rhinopithecus bieti. Next base: position 884,415 of record NW_016814304.1, read on the forward strand.
TTATGAACTTTCATTAAGTAGGCTCTAGACATTAATCAAATAATTATGAATATAATGAATGCTGCTTCCAATGGAGAAAAAGAGTGCTGTGTCCTCATGGGACATTATAGGGCTCGAGAGCGGCAAACTAACCTTCCTCTGCCCACACTTGAAGCCCATTGTTCAATAAACGGAATCAGCAGATGGATGTCTAACACTGGTAAAATTGATATGGAAAGCATACCTCATACCTGTAGACAAGTGTACTTTTTAATACTTAATTCTGAAATGAGATGGACTTAGTCAACCCATCTCAGGCTCCCCTGGACCCAGGCAGGAAGCTCTGGAAGGACCCAGGCAGGAAGCTCTGGAAGCACCCATGGCTTTGAGGAGCAGAATCAGAAGCTCCTTCCTGCAGGCAGCTCATTCCTAGGAAGAGGGGAAGGGAGCAGTATCCATGTTTACATCCCTTCCACACTCACCGAGTGGATGCTCCTGCCCTAGCAGGAAGCAGTGAGGCAGGGGTGAGGAAGAGAGTGGAGACACGCGCAGAGTGTTGGCCTCATGGGGAGAACATCTCACCATTGCTGTTTGCTCACTTAATTCATTTCACGTAGCCCTTAAGAGGATCGTGAAAGGATGTGGGCAGAGCAAATCATCTTGGTTTCAGCATCTGGAACACAGTTAGTCTCCAGTCTCTAAACTGGGATCATCAAACAAATCAGAGCTGTCCTACGAGGAGGTTAATTTGGGTGCCATGTTTCCGCCTCTGGCGGGGAGCCCATGTGTGATTGAGAGTGGGCTCTAACAGTGTGGGGGTCCTCACTCCCCACAGGCAGCATTGTCAGTTTTGTGCTATGGTGGCTCCCACAGCCTCTCACAGGGAACTGCTCAGAACTAGGAAGGTGACTTCCATAGGGATGTGTCCTCCTTCACCTGTAACTAACTAATCCAGGGTCCACTGGAGGCTCAGGATGCAGACCGGCACTTGAGCACATGAATCTAATGTAAAGCCTTCACGCCTCCTTCCTTGGCACAGAATGGAGAATGGAACGGGGGGCAGCAGCTCTGTCCCTGACCAGCTGGCCCTGGCTTAAACCATGTGGGGCAAAGCTCACTAATACAGGGAACATTGCAATGGTCTTGTAGTTTAAAACTAGCAAATCTCGTTTGATTCCTGAAAGGCCCTATAGTTGGAAAGCCTTTTTTCACCCCCTGTAGTCAGTCAGATCTCTGCCTCAGTTCCCTGCTTAAGAAGAGATGAGCCAGTGCCACCCAAAATCAGCACTCTAGCCAGCTCCGTGCCCATTTTGCAGTAAGGCTACCAGGAATCATTCCTATGTGCTCAAAGTTGCTACAAACTGCAATATTGTTTAAGGTAACAATTTTCATTGACCAGTCCCTGCAGTCCATGCTACCACTGTGCACCAGCTACTTGTGCCAAAGCCAGTCGCTGTGTACCACAGGGTCAGAATGCTCTGGGACCAATAAAGCCTTAACTTCCAGGCTTTTTTTTTTTTTTTTTTTTGAAACAGAGTTTTGCTCTGTCACCCAGGCTGGAGTGCAGTGGTGAGATCTCGGCTCACTGCAACCTCTGCCTCCCAGGTTCAAGTGATTCTCCTGCCTCAGCCTCCCAAGTAGCTGGGGTTACAGGCACCCAGCACCACACCAGGCTAATTTTTGTATTTTTAGTAGAGATGGGGTTTAGCCATGTTGGCCAAGCTGGTCTTGAACTCCTGTCCTCAAGTGATCCGCCCACCTTAGCTTCCAAAAGTACTGGGATTACAGGAATGCGCCACCACACCCGGCCAATTTCCGGGCTTTGATTTGTTTCTAAAACATGTACTTCTCAGTGTTTCTCAATGCTCTTAGCCAATGTATGAGGAAGAAAATAGTGGGGAAGGAGCTGCCCCTCTAACACAGACGGCATCACAGAGCTGGAAGAGCTCGCTGGAGCATCCAGCAGCAGGGGCACATATGGCAGCTCTGTCACCCCAAAGGATCCCAGCCCCAGTTCATCAACCCCTCAGCTAGAGAGGAGCAGGGAATGGAAGGAGATAGCGCCTCTCATTCAGATGCTAGGTCCATTGGAGGTGCCTTGAATCTATTTCTCTATTATACGTCGTCACCGATATACCTGTGGCATTCAATAATCATTATCATTGCAATAACTAGTTTAACGATGCAATCTTGAAATAACCGACTCCTGGAATGCCATTGCAGCTTCAAGACCAATAGAAAGCTAAATTGAGTGGTATTTCTGAGTTGACAAAAGAAAAATTTAATTAAAACTATAAGTGACCTTCAAATGTCAGAAGTAAATAAAACGATAACAACCACATTTCTGACAGCTGTCACCAGCTAATGGGAATGCCATAAAAACTCCTGATCAGGGAGCGCTGGCATATCCAATGTGTACTGGACTCATCACCATAAATTTTGTCAGATAAGTGCTCAACCCGATAATAATCTTACATCAATGTACTGAATTAGCCTCAGCTACACTGATAGAAAGACAGGTAGGGTAAGAGATCATCTCCATAACAATGACAACCTCCCATGCTGACAAATAGCTGGAAGAATGGCAATCATTTGCATAAAATGAAAAGCAAAGAACTTAAACAGACATGATAACGGAGCCTCAGGCCATTTGCATTCTGTGACCTTCCTTCTTTTTTAATTTGGGGTGTTTTTTTCTGATGTGCCCAGATGATTTCACATACACTCACATGCACACACATGCATGTGAATAAAGGAAAATACAACTCATACAGGCTTCTCCCTCTATAGGAGGGAAGATATATCTGTTCTGGCATGTACAAGGTTAGCTCTTTTAAAGCATGCTGGTGTCTGGACATGCAGAATTTTAAACTTTCCAGCTGATTCAGCTGGACAGTGACTGGCTTTGCTACTGAGGAGTCACAGAAACGCTCAACAAGATTGAGACTGCTGATTGGTTTTGCTGCTTTGTTGAATACTGCAAACCCTCCTGCCTCACAGCTTCTCAATTTCAAGTATTCTCTTGCATAACACCAAAGCAATGCTATAAGGAATACTAACAAATATGGTCATCATGCAGACACACTACCCAAACTTCTACTCGTTTTATAAATATTTTATAAGAATAAATTAAATGTTTGAGGAAAATATTGAAAACATATTTTCCACCAAAAGGAGGAAAACAAATAGTTCTGACATTAAATATAGTGCGATATTTAAAATAATTGTCGATATTTTCAAGCTGACACATATAAGAACATTGTATCCATATAAATAGTATGCATGATACTTTGGATTATAATAATCTGCAGAGGAAACATTAGGGCTTAGACCAATCATCCAATCCCAGTGTGGCCTCTATTTTTTATAGACATACAAGCTACAAACGGTTTTTAGACTTTTAAATGATGTGTATGTTTCTACACAGCACCTTACATTTTGCCTCTTGGTTGTCAAAGCCTAAAATATTTGCCATCTGTCTCTTGACTGAACAATATTGCTGACTTCTCTGATGAAGAGCAAAAAATTGTTCACAAACGTGAAATCGAATGCTGCATGCATGTGGTTTCAGTGACCAGTGTGTGAGGCAAATGGTGCCTAATGTGTGCATATAAATCCCTTGGAAAACAGACATTTCAGTCCTAGGCTGATACATATCAGGACGTTAAGGGTCTTCATCTGATATTAAGGGTGCTAGTGAGACCTTAAGGGTCATGCCATATGCATAAATGTCAATTTCTTATAAAAATATATTAAGAGTAGAAATGAGGCTGGGTGCAGTGGCTCACGCCTGTAATCCCAGCACTTTGGGAGCCTGAGGCGGGCAGATCACTAGGTCAGGAGATTGAGACCATCCTGGCTTACATGGTGAAACCCCGTCTCTACTAAAAATACAAAAAAACTAGCCAGGCGAGGTGGCGGCGCCTGTAGTCCCAGCTACTCCAGAGTGAGCCGAGGTCGCACCACTGCACTCCAGCCTGGGAGACAGAGCGAGACTCCATCTCAAAAAAAAAGAAAAAAAGGAAAAAAAAAGTAGAAATGTGAGGTTAACTTGTGATAAGCATAATCAGAGTGCATCTGCAGAGACTGGGCTATGTAGGCTCTACATACAGAAGAAGGCTCTGTATGCAGTCTGTGGGCATGGAGGAAACTTAAACTTAGCTTTTCCTTGAAACTCAAAGACCTTCTTTTTTCCTATTTTATATTGAGATAATTTCTGCCATGTTACATTTTCCCAGAACCGAAATGACCATGACATTGTTTCATAAGTACACAATTTTGTTTATACATTTTTGACTTTTTCTTATGAGGTTGCCCATTACAAAAGTATCCTTTTTTTGGGTGAAGGTAGAGTGAGCTGGGTTCGGGCTTCCACCTCCGCACTTTTCTAACATGCCAAGAGTATCTTTATTTGCCACATTGGTCTGTAACTGTTTTCATCTCTGCCGCCGGCTGGGATGCTTGAAGGAGAAGGCTTTGACTCATCGCACTGTCACTTTGGTACCTGAAATACTGTAACTGCTCAAAAAATATGAATTGCTATTCTAATGATTAGCATTGCTGTTATCAGCGTTATTCTTCTCCACGGTAGCATAATACTTGCCGTGATCCAGATCAGGTTTTTGAAGCAACTTCACGCTTGGCATTTCAGGGACAGAATCATTTAGAAGCAAACACATGTTTTAGCCTGCTTTAAAACAAAAGAAAAAGGGCGTGCTGCTCTGTGCTTGTCTGGAAGGCAAAACACAATGAAGCTCCAAAGTTTTCTGAAGAAACAACTGCAGACAAAGACCTTGCTACAATCCGATTTGATTAGTGTCGACATTAGCTGGAGGGGAAGACCAAGGATGTGACCAGGGAGTGAAATACAAGTTTTCCTGGTGCTTCCCTAACTAATATGCAGTTAGAGCTATGCCCTATGAGGACCATTAAGTAAGGCTTGGCTGAAAATGCTTTCAGGTAGTACTTGCTTTCACGCGTTAAAGAAGCAAAAGGGCAACTCCAATAATAATAATATTATATATATATATATTTTTTTTTTTTGAGACGGAGTCTCGTTCTATTGCCCAGGCTGGAGCACAATGGTGCATTCTCAGCTCACTGCAACCTCCGCCCAGGTTCAAGCAATTCTCCTGCCTCAGCCTCCCGAGTAGCTGGGATTACAGGTGCACACCACCATGCCTGGCCAATTTTTGTAGTTTGTGTTTTTTTTTTTTTTAGTACAGATGAGGTTTCACCATGTTAGTCAGGCTGGTCTCAAACTCCTGACCTCATGATCTGCAAGCCTTGACCTCCCAAAGTGCTGAGATTACAGGCGTGAGCCACCGTGCCTGGCCCAACAATAATATTTTTATTTTCTTTGCCTAAAACTAGCAGTCCAGGTAGATTGTACTCATCTGCATCTAAGAGAGTCAGTATAAATACATATTTAAGTTTCCTCCCCATTCTGAGGGGAGGGAACTTAAAGGATGGATCAGGTGTAGCAAACCACCATGCACCTGTACACCTGTGTCACAAACCTGCACGTTCTGCACATTTACCCCGGAACTTAAAGTAAAATTAAAAAGAAAAAAAAGAATCACTTTTAGCTGGATTGCAGCGCCTAGACCAGGGCCTAGCATGCATAGTAGGGGCTTAATAACTATTTCTTGAATGAATGAATAGAAAAATTACATCCAATCTGAGAATTAAAAAAAAAAATTCACTTTGGAAATTAATTTTGAATGATATATAATCAAATAAGTTATAATCCCATATGTATACTAAATTCAGAAAGAGTAGACAACACTTTTTTATTAGAATTATTGAGTGTAAGACCAGTAGATTTTTTTTTTAATTATACTTCAAGTTCTAGGGTACATGTGCATAAAGTGCAGGTTTGTTACATATGTATACTTGTGCCATGTTGGTGTGCTGCACCCATCAACTCGTCAGCACCCATCAATTCATCATTTATATCAGGTATAACTCCCCAATGCAATCAGTAGATTTTTTTAAATTAAAAACATGAAGATGAAAAGGCCGCTCCTTCTGCCATCAAGTATATCTGGAAGCAGATATTAAGTGACTACAAGGTTGACAAAGAGAAAGAAAGTTAAGAAATAACTTACGTTTCTGTATCTTCCTTGCGTCAGTGTGCATTTTGCTCTGGCTCTGTGAAACCCTGAACCTGACGATTGGTTTCACTGCACTGATTGGATGCAGGATCCAGCAGGTGAGGCTGTGGCTCCGCCCTGCCCGCCATGCTCCCAGCTAAAGCCCCCTAGGGATGGATGTGCTGATGCATTAGGCTATCCATGATGGCACCACTTACCATCCAGCCTAATGTGGACTCGGAATCCTTCTTCAGCCTCTGACACCCATTCATCTTGGGCCTAGAGTTGACATAAGGCATTTGGTTATGATTTTAGCCACAAAAGCTAGTACAGGAGAGGAAGCAGATGGTGTACTAAAATTTATTATGAAGCCACTACATATGTGTCAGGCAACTCTTAAATCCCAACCCCCCAATGTTCATCCATAGTAACACAGATCTCTACATTGTGGTACGTGCACGCAACAGAATAGTATGAAGTAGTGAGCATGAACACTCTGCCACTTCCTGGGCACTGAGAATGACACTCACAGGAGGGACCAGAGAAACCAGCACAGAAGGGTGCATACTGTAGGCTCATTTACAAAAACAGGAATAGGGACACCGTTACTCCATCTGTTAGATGTTAGGCAATGGTGAGGTGTGCTTGCGGTGGGCATGGCTGGAAAGGGACGTAAGAAATGCTTTTTGGCTGATAATAATCTCTGTCTTGTTCTAGGGGCTGATTAGAAGTGCTGTTCATTTGTGAAAGTTCTTTAAGTGATACACTAAAAAAATGGTACTGTTGAATTCTGCCAATTATATCCCAGGATTTTGGTGGATTTTATTATTTGCCTCTCCTCTTGTCTGTATAATAGGGCCATCTGGCCCGTTCTTGATCCTGTGTTTCACTTGCTGCCTTAAGGAGAGAAGATCTGCCACACGAATGCAGCACTTGGGCCGCATGACTGGTTTGACCACTGGAAGAGGGTCAGGTGTTATATAAATTCTGCCCATGTAGAAGACGCTTACATGATGGCCTGGCTTACTTGGCCTCTCTCCTCTTCTGCCTCCCTGCCACAAGGTGGGTGAGATTCAGATCAGAATGCAACTTCCTCTGAGTGCCAGAGTCCCACGAGAGCTGGGAACAGACCCACAATTTAGAGCAATCTACCAGTGAGCCTGGGCAGAGCCTCTGTCTGAAGTAGACCCATAGCCAACCCATGCCCCCATGTACAGCGAGTGAGAAATACATACAGATGTTGTTGAATGCCACTAAGATTTAGGTGTTGTTTGATACCAGAGTAAACCAACCTAATGTAAAAATTTGGTAATATGAATAGGATACTGATAAAACAAAGAAGCTACAATGTTGAGATTGGCTTCAGGGTCAGACAAAAGGTGGCAAAGAAACTATTATTAGAACCTAAACACTGACAACCAGGCAACAGAAAAATATTTGGTAAAATTGTCATGGGTGCTAACCAGGAAGGTAGACACTGTACCCAATTGACTTATGGATTTGGTTGAAGAGATTTTACAGACAGAATATTATTGCTACAATTAGTCAATATCAGCCATAGTAGTTAAGGTACTCCAAGAAATATGAACTCAGAAAAGAAGAAGCCTATTTGCAAGAAGAGATACATGGAAAACCAATTAGACGACTTAGAAACACTGGGAATTTCATAGTTGGAAAATGAAATTATCTCTAATAAGAAAATAAAATTAAATGAAATTGGGAATTCTTTGAGTCAAAAAGTCTGGCTAAGATTCAAATACAGACACAAGATTAAAGCAAAGAGCAATTCAAGGGTCTAGCTCTTGTATCTTTATTTAAGCATCTTTGTTTGAGGTGGTCCTCAGGAAGTACTTTCAACTGGAAAAAAGCAGCTCAAGCATTACAGTCTTATGCAAGTCTGATAAAGTCAAGAAAACTGTAATTAAAATGAGAGAGATAGAGAGAGACAGAAAGAATTATTGGAAAGAATTGTGATGGCAGACATTAGCACATAAAGCTGACTAGAATTGAACTAATTGACAGACCGAGAGAGTCACACTGTCAAAAACCTGGTTGTCCTTGATGAAATCATACTGCTGCTGTCTGAGCTCTAAATCAGGCGAATAAATCCTCTCAGCACCCACATAAAGCACGTTCTCCAACACACCCCTCAGATGTGCGCAAGCAGAACGATGACACCTGGGCCTCCGCAAGGAATATTCTCCAGAGTGCTCCAGTATGAAGGAGCAAAAGCCTTCAACGTTTTTCCCATCAGGAATTCATGAAGCTTCTATGGAGCAGTAACTATAGTGGTTCCACTCTTTCCCCCTCTGAATGAGCATCTATTGTGGTTGTTCTGGCTGTATTCCATCACTGTGTGCTGGGATGCAGGTAAGAAAGAGGATGCACAGAACCTGTCTATGTAGTTTGTGGGTTCTCAGATCAAACAGAGCCACATCTATCCCAATGCAGACATCAACATGAGATATGGGTTTTAAGCCAGACACTGACTTTTAATTTAATGTGACTTTTGGGGTTTCTTCCTTTGGAGGAGTGCATTTAATTTGCAAGTGGAAAGGAAGTAAATATCTGTGATAAAGGGAGGCCGAGGCAGGCAGATCACGAGGTCAGGAGATCGAGACCATCCTGGCTAACAC
>NW_016814304.1:893482-907618 GCF_001698545.2 Rhinopithecus bieti
AAAAAAAAAAAAAAAAAAAAAAAAAAGAAGGCAATGGTAGATTATAATATATTTCTTAAATATTCAATGACTTTCTACGAGGATTTTATATCCCATTACCATGTATAGTTGATTGTAAGGAGTGACCAGAAGATATTTGGTTTCCATCTGTGAATAGCCATCTACAATGGGTCTGGCAGCTCCTCCCATCATTTCCCACAGTTTCTCTGGGATGAACCATGTGACTTCCCCTGCTTAATGGAGCAATAGCAAGCACCACCCAAGCAGAGACGTGAAAGGAACTTGAGCTTTGGGGCTGTCTATTGTTGCTGTTTAAACACTGTTCCCAAGAGAAGAAGCCCAGGCTAACTTCCTGGGTGATGACAGTGCCCAGGTGTAGTAAATCCCTTGTCATAGCTGACAGCCAACCAAACACTAGAAATCTCAGGGAAGCCACGTGGGAATAGCCAGACATGCTAGACTGACCAAGTGAATACATATGCAAGAACCAAGGTTGGCCAAGTTTTGCCTGGAGAAGAACCACCCCGCTGAGCCCAACCAAATTGGCAACCTGAAGAACAGGGAAGTAAATGCATGGTTTTGTGTTAAGTTTGCTTTGCAACAAAATCTACCTTAGTAACTAAGTGACTTAGCTGCCCTATGGGTTGGTTGTATATACCTGCCCCATAGACTTTGGTCTGAGTTACATGGCTTGTTTTCACCAGTGGGTGAAGGACCATGGTGACATGGAGGACATGCCACGTGAATGTCTGTGTACTGACTCTACTTCTTTCTCCTTCTCCATCAAGAAAATGGGCCTGTCCTAGACCTAGGTCAGGGATGCTTTTTTTTTTTTTCTTTTAACCTAAGTCCCCAAATGAGAAGGCATGGGAGACCTAGAGTGCAATGCTGAGCCACAGTGAACCCACATTTCTCATGTAATATGAGAAATAAATGTTAAACTTGAAATTTGGGGATTTTGTTACTTATGCAAAGTTAAGTGATATATCATTTTTTAGTAGGGAATATTATCTCTATTTTAAATTTTTATGTATTTATTTTTAATTTTACTTTAAGTTCCTGGATACATGTGCAGAACGTGCAGGTTTGTTACATGGGTATATGTGTGCCATGGTGGTCTGCTGCACCTATTGACCCATCATCTAGGTTCCCTCACCTCGCCCCTCACCCTCGACCCCACAACACACCCCAGGGTGTGTTGTTTCCCTCCCTGTGTCCATGTGCTCTCATGGGGGAACACTACCTCTTTTATAACATAAAGAAGCGGAGACTCAAAGAAGTTAAGTAACAGACCTAAAATTATGCAGCCGATGAGTGACAAAGCGCTCTTTCTAACTCTGGAGTACGTGGTTTTACCATCCACACCGAAAAAGACAATCTCATGAAAATTACATTGAAATGTACTGCACGGATGAATGAATGGGTAATTTTTTTAAGTCTTCTTATAGTTGGTGTCTGCCTCTCACTCAGTTTTGAGCTCAAATCAGAGAACCAGTTAATTTTCTAGAAAAGTATCAAAAAATTTTAGGTTTCAGTAAGACTGGGGTTATACAGATTTTTTTATGGTTGAGTATCTTTTTTCAATCTGATAAGTCAATCTATCGAGTTAATATACAGGAGGAATCTGCAGCCTTATCCCCTCTCTCTGCCCTATTCCATTCTTGCTCCTCAAGCTGTTCTTTTGTGTATTAAAAAATCACCTCTTCTAATGACATTGTTTCTGAGAGTCATCAACATTAGGGCATTGACATAAACAAGATTAAAAGTGAAAACGGGAACTCCATCGGGTTACGTGGAACACAGGCATTAAGCCTATGTTGTGTGCTCCTGAGGCCCTCTTAACACATATCTATAAGGGTGAATGCTTTATTTTATTCTGCTTCATTTTATTTTATTTCATTGTGTGAGTGTTTCAAGGAAATCTGAGGGGAATTGGGCACAGAATAAATGCTTTCTTGTCAATATTAAGAAATCAAAAATGGTGAATAGACAATGGCTCAGTTTGATTCAGTGAACATGGATCGAGCAGCTGGGCCCCCACGTTCCTTCACACAGGCCTTGTACGAGATGTGGCTGGAGAAAATAATTCATTTTCCCTGCTCTTCAAAATGCTCCCAGTGTATGGAATAAGAGGTGCCATGGCCGACATCTTGAACATAAGCTATCAGTGCTGTTAACGCGTCTACGCCCGGTGCTGTTCCTGCACGCCTGCCCCAGTGAAGGATGAGCCCTGAGTGAGCCTGGAACAGGTGGTAAGTGGAATGCAGCAGGAATGAGATACGCGAGATTAAACTGTATAGATGATTTCCTCTCTTACTGGCCCTGAGGGTTGCTGTGTGTCCTGGGGCACTGCCATTTTCTGGGAGCAGCTTTACCACAGCAACAGCGGTCCACAAGCCACTTTAATACAGTTCTCGAAAAATCACGAAGCAACAACCAGCAAATCAGCCCATTTGCCCCATAGAACTGCCCTGTGAAATACAAAAATCTATTATTATTGTACTCATCTTACACCACCTTCCAGATGAGATTCTTGATTAGCTGAATCCATGCAATATGTGGTAGACAAATCACAGGGCCAGGCTTGCTGACCCTAAATATCACAGCGGTTCAGCCACATCCTTCTGTGAACAAAGCAGTTGAGGCTGGACGAACATGCCCGACCTCCAGCAAAATCCCCAGAAATTGCTTTTCAGACTTTCTAATATCCAGTCAATGACAATTATTTATTGAGAGCATGCTCTATGCCAGTGACTGCTCTAATGAGCAAACAGACAAAACCCCTTCCTTCAGAGAGTTCACATCCTTATGAGGAAGCAGAAACCCAGTTAGATAAATAAGCAATACAAATACCATATTAAATGTGACACATATTCCATATGAAAACAGTACATGGTGAGCTGATTGAGTTTATGGTCATGAGTAACTTTTTCCTAGCTACCCGGTGTGTGCATGTGAATGTGCATTATGTAGACAAATGTAAATGCATATTTATCTATCTCCCAGAGTCCAGTAACCATGGCGATCTGATGACGAGGATTCCAGTTCAGGGGATTTTTTTCATACTGTAAATACTTGTACACAACTGATATATAAATCAAAGTCTTAGACAAATCTGAACAACTAATTTCTTAACATATTTTGGTCCTGGAAGAAGAGATGCATGTCAACTTTAGTTCATTTTTTATTGCAACCACAGCTCTGACTCAGGTAAGAAATGCCCATCATTACAATATTCACCAGCATGAATTGCTCATTTCCTGTAAAACGCTCTGCAGTCAGGCCAGCCACATTATTCACACATATCCACTTGAATACGATAAAAGGGATTCCTCCTACAAGATCTAGAAAAGTTGAGCAATTAAAATTCTTTTATTTTATTTTATTTTACTTTAAGTTCTGGGATACATGTGAAGAACATGCAGGTTTGTTACATAGGTATACATGTGCCATGGTGGTTTGTCTGCACCTGTCAACCTATCATCTAGGTTTTAAGCCCTGCATGTATTAGCTATTTGTCCTAATGCTCTCCCTCCCCTTTCCCCCCACCTCCCAACAGACCCCAGTGTGTGATGTTCCCCTCCCTGTGTCCATGTGTTCTCCTTATTCAACTCCAACTTCTAAGTAAGAACATGCAGTGTTTGATTTTCTGTTCCTGTGTTAGTTTGCTGAGAATGATGGCTTCCAGTTTTATCCATGTCCCTGCAAAAGACATGAACTCATTCTTTTTTATGGACGCATAGTATTCCATGGTGTATATGTACCACATTTTCTTTATCCAGTCTATTGCTGATGGGCATTTGGGTTAGTTCCAAGTCTTTGCTATTGTAAATAGTGCTGCAATAAATATGCATGTTCATGTGTCTTTATAGTAGAATGATTTATAATCTTTTGGGTGTATAAACAGTAATGGGATTGCTGGGTCGAATGTATTTCTGACTCTAGATCCTTGAGGAATCACCACACTGTCTTCCACAATGGTTGAAATAATTTACACTCACACCAACAGTGTAAGAAGATACCATACATCTCCAGAGTAGAGTATAGCAGATGAATCATCCATAAAACAGAGCAAATGCTTATAGCCTCAAGAAGTAAAACAGAGTCCCATCAGAAACTCTGCTGTGGGTGTAAGGAACTTCAGTTAAGTCAACCCTATCTTTTCTCCTCTTTTTTGTTAGGTTTTTATGGGACAGTGTTTGTGAAGAGAATACCGAGTGTTTCCAAGAGACAGAACTCTATCTTTATTTCACACAGAAGAGCAACGCTGGACTTTGTCTACACATAAAAATTACCTTGGAAGCTTTAAAAATTGCCAGGCAGGCAGATTCAACTCCATAATCCCCAGTTGAGAATTAGATAGCTGTGGCCTTCTAAGCTCTCCAGGTTAAGAGTCACTGACTTAAACCAGGGGAATGATCATTTCCAATGACATGTAAAAGCTGGGTATTGCCCACAAAGCAGTACATGATTCAGATTTCTTTATCATCTTCTTGCATTTATGTATATCCCATTCGGATTTCACTGGAGGTATGGAATGTGTGACAATGGAAATTACCAGAGTAACTAGAATAGAAGATCGTTAGTAACCTCAGTTACCCCAGAGGCAGAGTGCACGTATATTCTATGTTCATGTTCATAGAAGGCATATGTGGGTGTCTTTGTTCTATATATGTTCTATAAAGTATATGTTCTATATGTGCCTTACATTCTAAAACAACTTTGATTTCAAGTCATACGCTCTATTACCCCCTTACAACCACCAATCACCCTGTATTTAATGTAGTTAATATTTTTCTTCCATATTATTTCTTTTATCACAAAATAAGCACAAAAATCCTGCTCTGGTCAGACCAGCTTCTTAATTTGGGGTGCAGAAAGCATGATTACCACCACTAACCATCTTCATGAGGATGCATGAGTGAAGAAGAAATTTCAGACAGTTTTGAAGGATGTAAGTTGAGATGGATTCAAGTTCTTTTTCATGGATATGAGAGCTCTTCTTTTTTTATTCCACAATCCAGGAAGGTCGTGACTCACCATCACCTGCTGAAAGTGGTGCAGAATGAAGTCAGCCTTGCTATAGTGGCAGCGATAGCTGTTAGTAATTTACAGCAGAGAAATCTAACTGGAGAGTTTCCTCTGAATGCTCTGGAGCTTACTATTTGGAGAATTCAGGAGTCTGAGTCTAGGACCCTTGGCTCCAAGTGGCTAGACTGCATTGCTTTGACACTAAAGCCCAACAGGAACATCTTGGTTCTACAAAGAAAAGGGGCAGGGATCAGATCACCTAAAAGCACGGATCTTGTCATGCAGTTATCAACCATGTGAACTATATCCTAAAGGTCAGACAGCACCAGAGGACCTCTGGGCTGTGATCTGACTAGAACTTGCATGCAAAACTTGAAACATAATTTGAGATAGTATAACTTGATCTCTGCTCGGGAAAGGTCAAAGTCATAGAATATCAACCCTGCAAGAGACTTAGGAGATGACCTTTCCAGTCCCTGCTTTCCTTTTTTTCTTCTTTATTAATACATAATAATTGCACATATTAAAGGCTGCATTTGATATTTCCATATTGTGATAAAATGTGAATCAAATTAGCATATTTAGAGTATCCATCACCTCAAACATCATTTCTTTGTGTTACAATCATTTCAAATGTTATCTTCTGGATATTTTGAAGTACACAGTAAATTACTGTTAACTATGGTCACCCTACTATGCTATTGAACCCCAGAACATATTCCTTCCATCTAACTGAATGTTTGTACCCATTCACCAGCCTCTACTCGTCTCTGACCCCACCCTTACCAGCGTCTGATCACCACCGTTCTGTTCACTATTTCCTTGAGATCAACTTTTTTAGTTCTCACATATGAGTGAGGACATAAGATATTTGTGTTTCTGCAGCTAGCTTATTTTAACATAATGACCTCCTGGTTCATCCATGTTGCTTTAAATGACAGAATTTCATTGTGTTTTTATGGCTGAATAGTAATTCATTATATATTTATGCCACATTTTCCTCATTCATTCATTTATTCATGGACACTTGGGTTGATTCTGCATTTTCACGACTGGGAATACTACCGTGATAAATGCACAAGTGCAGGTATCATTTTAGCAGAATGATTTCTTTTCCTTTGGGTAGATTCTAAGTAGCGGGATNTTTGCTATTGTAAATAGTGCTGCAATAAATATGCATGTTCATGTGTCTTTATAGTAGAATGATTTATAATCTTTTGGGTGTATAAACAGTAATGGGATTGCTGGGTCGAATGTATTTCTGACTCTAGATCCTTGAGGAATCACCACACTGTCTTCCACAATGGTTGAAATAATTTACACTCACACCAACAGTGTAAGAAGATACCATACATCTCCAGAGTAGAGTATAGCAGATGAATCATCCATAAAACAGAGCAAATGCTTATAGCCTCAAGAAGTAAAACAGAGTCCCATCAGAAACTCTGCTGTGGGTGTAAGGAACTTCAGTTAAGTCAACCCTATCTTTTCTCCTCTTTTTTGTTAGGTTTTATGGGACAGTGTTTGTGAAGAGAATACCGAGTGTTTCCAAGAGACAGAACTCTATCTTTATTTCACACAGAAGAGCAACGCTGGACTTTGTCTACACATAAAATTACCTTGGAAGCTTTAAAATTGCCAGGCAGGCAGATTCAACTCCATAATCCCCAGTTGAGAATTAGATAGCTGTGGCCTTCTAAGCTCTCCAGGTTAAGAGTCACTGACTTAAACCAGGGGAATGATCATTTCCAATGACATGTAAAAGCTGGGTATTGCCCACAAAGCAGTACATGATTCAGATTTCTTTATCATCTTCTTGCATTTATGTATATCCCATTCGGATTTCACTGGAGGTATGGAATGTGTGACAATGGAAATTACCAGAGTAACTAGAATAGAAGATCGTTAGTAACCTCAGTTACCCCAGAGGCAGAGTGCACGTATATTCTATGTTCATGTTCATAGAAGGCATATGTGGGTGTCTTTGTTCTATATATGTTCTATAAAGTATATGTTCTATATGTGCCTTACATTCTAAAACAACTTTGATTTCAAGTCATACGCTCTATTACCCCTTACAACCACCAATCACCCTGTATTTAATGTAGTTAATATTTTCTTCCATATTATTTCTTTTATCACAAAATAAGCACAAAATCCTGCTCTGGTCAGACCAGCTTCTTAATTTGGGGTGCAGAAAGCATGATTACCACCACTAACCATCTTCATGAGGATGCATGAGTGAAGAAGAAATTTCAGACAGTTTTGAAGGATGTAAGTTGAGATGGATTCAAGTTCTTTTCATGGATATGAGAGCTCTTCTTTTTTTATTCCACAATCCAGGAAGGTCGTGACTCACCATCACCTGCTGAAAGTGGTGCAGAATGAAGTCAGCCTTGCTATAGTGGCAGCGATAGCTGTTAGTAATTTACAGCAGAGAAATCTAACTGGAGAGTTTCCTCTGAATGCTCTGGAGCTTACTATTTGGAGAATTCAGGAGTCTGAGTCTAGGACCCTTGGCTCCAAGTGGCTAGACTGCATTGCTTTGACACTAAAGCCCAACAGGAACATCTTGGTTCTACAAAGAAAAGGGGCAGGGATCAGATCACCTAAAAGCACGGATCTTGTCATGCAGTTATCAACCATGTGAACTATATCCTAAAGGTCAGACAGCACCAGAGGACCTCTGGGCTGTGATCTGACTAGAACTTGCATGCAAAACTTGAAACATAATTTGAGATAGTATAACTTGATCTCTGCTCGGGAAAGGTCAAAGTCATAGAATATCAACCCTGCAAGAGACTTAGGAGATGACCTTTCCAGTCCCTGCTTTCCTTTTTTTCTTCTTTATTAATACATAATAATTGCACATATTAAAGGCTGCATTTGATATTTCCATATTGTGATAAAATGTGAATCAAATTAGCATATTTAGAGTATCCATCACCTCAAACATCATTTCTTTGTGTTACAATCATTTCAAATGTTATCTTCTGGATATTTTGAAGTACACAGTAAATTACTGTTAACTATGGTCACCCTACTATGCTATTGAACCCCAGAACATATTCCTTCCATCTAACTGAATGTTTGTACCCATTCACCAGCCTCTACTCGTCTCTGACCCCACCCTTACCAGCGTCTGATCACCACCGTTCTGTTCACTATTTCCTTGAGATCAACTTTTTTAGTTCTCACATATGAGTGAGGACATAAGATATTTGTGTTTCTGCAGCTAGCTTATTTTAACATAATGACCTCCTGGTTCATCCATGTTGCTTTAAATGACAGAATTTCATTGTGTTTTATGGCTGAATAGTAATTCATTATATATTTATGCCACATTTTCCTCATTCATTCATTTATTCATGGACACTTGGGTTGATTCTGCATTTTCACGACTGGGAATACTACCGTGATAAATGCACAAGTGCAGGTATCATTTTAGCAGAATGATTTCTTTTCCTTTGGGTAGATTCTAAGTAGCGGGATTGCTGGATTGAATGGTGGTTCTATTTAAGTTCTTTGAGAAATCTCCGCAGTTTCAGTTCCACAAAGTGTTTGGGAAATATCAGCTTTGAAGCCTTTGAAGCAGCAGTTTGGTCTTTCTGTTCAAGAAGCAAGCTGATCTTCCTTCATCAATATCTTAGGTGGTGCCTTTGCAAGGGGCAATGAGAGGTGGACCTAGAAGATATCAAGGGTCCCTCCCAGTTTTTTTCTTTTTTTCTTTTTTCTTTTTTTTTGAGATAGGGTCTCACTCTGTCCCAGGCTGGAGTGCAAGATATGATCTCGGCTCACTGCAACTTCCACCTCCCGGGTTCAAGTGATTCTCCTGCCTCAGCCTCCTGAGTAGCTGGGATTACAGGCATGTGCCACCATGCCAGGCTAATTTTTGCATTTTTAGTAGAGACGGGGTTTCATCATGTTGGTCAGACTGATCTCGAACTCCTGACCTCGTGATCCGCCCGCCTCGGCCTCCTAGATTCCCTCCCAATTTTAAGATCTTTAATTAGTTTCTGTCATAAATATTTAGAAGAGCTCATGGGTCATATGCTTGGTCCTCTTAGCAAGTAAACCTCTCTGCAAATGGTCATATACTTACCAGCAAAGCTCCCTGAGCCAAGAGAGTTCTCTTCCCAGTGACACTTCACTAAAGTAGAAAATGTTGCATTCGCTTACAACGAGACTTATTTTTCCTTGGGTTTTAATCATATGACAAATTAGGTTGAATTTGCATTTACACAGCATTTTATGATGTAAGCTTTCTAATAACGCTGCAGCCGGCACTGCAGTGAATTGCATTATCCCTAATGGTTCATCAGTTCTGAGATTTAGTATTTGATCTTGTTTTATTATCTTCTCCAGCTATATTCTATACCTAATTTTTCCCTGAAATGAACATTATTGATTTACTTATTAAATATTGTCTGCCTACTGTGAATTTTTCACATAAGCAGCATGATGAATCCTTCTTAAAAATAATGATTATCTGCAACACAATGCCAGAAATGCTGGTTTTATAAGGAAGGTTTGAATGAAGTTGAACTAAATACAGAGAATGAAAACCTTCCTGGGCTTTCTTAGATAAAGGCTTATACACTGATTCTATCTCCTTGAGAAAAAGAGTAATCAATAAGTGATTATATTCTTAAAATAAATTACATTTCGGGTTTGTTCTGTCCGGAGCAGTTAAGAAGTGATGATTACCATAGGTTAAGCCTGATGGCAAAAAAAGGGAACTTTATGAGTTATTTGTAATATCTAAGGAAATACTTCAGAATAATAATAAAGTCAAGAGTAAAATTAGCTTTACCTTTGGTTCACAGTATGTTTTTCCCTGAAGTATGCTTCTAGCTAAATCTAACCCTAAGTGAAATTGGAAAAAGAAGTCTGTTTAGCACCTTACCTGCTCCCAACTCGTGCCTGTCCCCTCAAAGCTTGGACTAATCTGGGGGTCTCCTGACATCCCCAGAGGTCCAGGGTCTTGTCCGCCACCCTCCCTCCCCTGAGACACATCTGTCACCTCCTCCCTCTTTTCCTCCTCCAGGATTGCATCCCCTCTCAGTCCGCTATTGCTGGCCCATGGACCACCCTTAAACCCAAGAGTCTAAAACACTCACGAGCACCTTTCTCCCGAGTCTGCACACAGACTGACTGGCCGATTGTAAGACCGAAAAAGTCACCTGCTCCCTTGGCCTCTTTGACCTATTCCAGGGATAGAAAAATCAAGTTACCTGGTTCATTTCAGAAAGATAATACATGCCTAACATTACCCCTGGTCACAGGGTATAAAAAAAAAAAGATATTTATTTTCTCCACTCTCCCTGGCAACTACCTATCCCTGGAGAGGACTCGAAAAACCTAGGCAGCTGTAAGCAGGGCCCGATGGCATCTAATCCTGGACCAACAGGCAGTGCACACCCATTGAGATTTTGCATCTATGACCGTGTGTGTGCATGTGTGTGCATGCGTGTATGTGCATGTGTGTGTACATGCGTGTTTGTGTGTGTGCATGTGTGTATGCATGTGTGTGTGTGCGCAGTATGTGTGTGCATGTGAGTGTGTGTCCCCATCAATTAGAAACTCAGCCAAGATGCTGCAACTTAATCACAAATAACAACAAGCAAGTTGGGAGGCAAGCAGTACAGACTGGGTGGGCTTATTTGCAGCAAATCCACACAAAAATAATTAACCATCATAATGTATTAAGTGTTCCCACAAAACAAAGGAAAAAAGAGTAAAAAAGAAAGAAAATAGTCAAAGTCTAAAAAGCATAATGAGAAAAAGAAATACAAACAGCCAATAAATACATGAAAGATGATCCAGGTCACCAATACAAAGGGGATTACAATTTCTTTGCCCAGAAATCTTTTCTCCCTCAAGATAACTCCTTGTTTGCTTTGGAAATATTATAATGCAAATGATGCTGAAATGTCTTCTTTTCTCTTTTTTGGAAATGACATAATTTTATATTAATATATATCTTTATGAGCACTTCACACACTGCATTTGGATTTGTTATGGTTTCCTGAAGATTTTTTATTATACTGATGGCTTCCTTAAGATGTGAAACATGTTAAGTCACTTCCGTACCTTAAAGTTGTGTCCATCATTGGATGGGCATTCAGGAAACGTCAGTTAAGAGAATGGGTGGATGCTAAGAAGGAAGGTAAGAAACTAATATCCATCATCTCCAGATGAGAGAAATAGAGGAAGAAAGGGAGGTTGGAGGAAGAGGGGAGGGAGAGAGAGAGACAAGGATGGCCAGAGGAGAGAAGTACCACCCACAGAAATGTTTTTGGATAATGTAGACAAAGCCATCTACTTTCTTTGCACCCTGCTTGCAGCAACATGCTGTCCCCCATATCCACATTTTTATTCAGAATGTGATAGGTTATCTTGTTTCAAAGTTAACAAATTAACCCAGAGATCTCAGTGATTTACAAGAAAGGCATGTTTCATGTTCACAGCTTGTCTCCAGTGGGAGCTGATGAGGAGGGCTCTGCTCCACACACTCTTGCAGGGATCCAGGCGGATGGGGATGCCACTGCCCAGTTAGGCCCATGAGAGTGTCTCTACTCTGTCCTATGCACATTTCTGCTCATGTCCACTGGCCAGAATTAGTCGCAGTGTCCCGCCCAAGTGCAAGGTGACTGGAGCTGGGTGTGGGGGGAGGGATGGGCATCCAGTCAGCACTGGGTGGTTCTTCCATGACTAAGTTCCTGGCACTCAGTTGGCTGCTACACCAACCATTGCTGAGGCCTGGGCTGTCAGCCAGGAGAGGTTTAGTGTAAAACACAGCTCTCCCAGCAGTCATTCACATGCTACAAGTGGGCCTGTGATGAAGAAGAAAGCAAAACAAAACTACAGCTCCAAATAACAAGAAGCCTGATGAAGGAACGGCAGGATATAGGGGTGCAGATCTGGGAGATCAAGCTGCTTCTCCTTAAGTCTCAACGCCCAAGCTGACTGCACCCGCGCCCACCTGTAAGTCCAGCTGTTCGTGTTTACATGAGACGATGAATGTGACAGGAAAACTAAGGTGACAAAGGGGCACAGATCGAGCTGTGATGCAAATTCTAAACGAAAATTCCATTTTATACTACCTTGTACCAAGGACTGCATCCTTTCATGGACATTAACTAATTAACTTGCTTGGCACCTCTATAAGATATCAATTATTAAGAGCTAAGCAATTAGTGTGCAGGAGAAGGAAGGCATTCAGCAAAAGCCCAGGCAGCGTGAAATTAAGGACCAGAGTAGAAGAGAACGTAATCCCTAATCCTTTCAAGAGAGCACTGAGGAAAAACACCCGAGCTATCAAAGACTCGGAAGAGATGCAGCTAATCTCCAAGCAATTCCACGACATGAAAGTGTATTTTAAGTTTACAGATCATCAAAGAGGAAAGACTATCTTTTGAGAACAGAATGGGACGTATCCTGTGCTTTTTCCACACCTATCTCCGAGATTGGAGCATCACCTACCAGTCTACATTCAGAGCCTGCTGGGCACATAGCACTATTTCCAGGAAGGACCAGCCCTCAGGAGCCACACATCCAGGGAAGACTTTCCATTCAGCACCCACACCTTTGTGAACCCGTCTCCGCCCCTTCCTGTCCCTTCATCCCAGCCCATCTCCTGCTTCCTGAAGGCCTCCAGTTTACTGAACTCTTCCTGGTGTCCTGCCACCCCCAGCATCACTCCCCACTTGAGGAAAGCAACATCCCAGAGAGAGAGACAGACGTCCCCACAGAGGGCCACTACTCATGCTGGGCGTAGTGAGGACACCCAGAGGACAGCGGTTACGCCGGGCTGAGGGTGACCAGTACCAAAGGGGTTTGAGTTTTATTCTGTAAATAGAGGAGTCTGCAGGCATCACCTGCTCTCAGGTAGGAAGAGCAATAACCTCAGTTTACCTGCCAAGGGTCACTCTCTGAAGGTGGGAAGGACCTGGCGCCTCTGAGACCCACCAGGGGTCTGAGGTGCCAGCCTCAGAGGGGTGGGGCAGCCCTGGAGAGGTCCCTGTGCATGAGGCCTGTGACGGACGCGGGAAGCAGGACCCTGGAGAGGGGGGTTCCGGGGTGCAGCTTGCGCGGAGGGGCTTCGAGAACAATCCGAGGCGTTTTCTGGGACAATTAGAAATAGCGGGCGCTAATGAAAGAGAAAGGACTGGACATGATTTCCACTTCCTCTGCGGCGCTGGCCTGCACTTTGCCCTCTGGCCTCTTTAGACCTCCGCTCCTTTCCCAGCTCTATGCTGGTGCCACGGTGCTAGGATCTCTCTCAGTTCCCTGGAATTTGGTCTGTTTTTACATATCCAGCTCCAGCAGAACATTAAAATTCTACCTGTCGTTTTTATTCCACACTCTCACCACGGCACCGAGCGTGGGCCTCAACCAGCCTCCGTGAGAAACGGCGTGAACGGTCTTCGCTTGACAGGCTGGATTTTGGGGGTCAAGAAGAGTCATCGGCGCGGATGAGGAGCGTTCCAGGACCTTCAACCCACTTGGTTGAAGACATCGATCTACAACCCTTAGTTATAGGAAACCGTTTGGAAATTATTCCGAGATAACCTTTTACGCACTCATTTGCACACCGAGGATGTGTATAGTTATGTGTATAGCTTGTAACTGTTAGTTACTTTCGTTGCTGTCTGTGGTGTGAGCGTACATTATGTTTGTACACTGACAGCGATTGATGTTTTGGTTTGGAAAACAATCTGAAGTTTCGGTGGATAAAAATGCAATTTTCTAATTAGGACTGAGCATTGCAATAGAGCCACCTCCGTTACAGTACTTATTTTACTGTGCAAAAATGTATGTTTGCAGTCCTATTGTGAATTTAAAATAAGAATGGCAAATCGATATTCTAAAAACCCACACACTGAGACATCCTGCATACTATTTTACACATATATGCAATCTAAAGAGTTTCTTCAAATTGTCTTGAAGATCTCCACAGCTTTTTGTTTCCAGAGACAAGGTTAAAAACAACTTAGTTATTGTTACAGGTCGTTTACAAAATGAGCCATTTAATTAAATGATCTAGGCAAATCCTTGTGGCTTACAGCTTCCCTGCAAAAAAAAAAAAAAAAAAAAAAAAAA
>NW_016814304.1:907896-928069 GCF_001698545.2 Rhinopithecus bieti
AAAAAAAAAAAAAAAAAAAAAAATCACTAAATGATGTGTAAAATGGAGGCCATATTATGTCATCAAAGAGAAATTAAAAGTGTATTGAATCTGTAAATAAAATGCAAGCTATTAGCCCATCAGGTACAGTTCTTGCTTTTAGGAAACTGCTACCTTCTGCAAAAAGCAAACCCGCCTCTCTGTGCCATCCATCTCTCAGCACAACAAAGCTGTCACAAGGACATTTTTCCTCCACCGTGGTACTTAGGGCCGTCTGTGTGGCTGACCCAGAGCCGCCGTGAGTAATTTTAAAAAGGCTTATCATTATCCTGACAAAATGCTATGTAGGTGTGCGTGATTCATTTTTTAATAGTGCAGTCAGGAAATAAAGAGCGGAGCCAGGGCGGACGATAACACCGGCCCCCGCGTCCCTGTGATATTAATTACTCAAGACACGTGCATGACATGCTGCTCATTTGTTCCTCACCGCCAGCTATCTTATCTCCACTGACGACTGCTGATGAGTGCGGGCAGACTCCAGACATCCTCAGACAGCCTTCGATCCTTCATTGTTTGTTGCATTGAGGGAAAATAGCAGAGGTTGCCTTTCCCCATGATGGACTGCATTCTAAAAACACAGTGGTGCTCTTTCGCCCTTGTTTGTGCTCTCCCTCCTTGTGTGTGTGTGTGTCTCTGTGTGTGTGTGTCTGTCTCTCTCTGTCTTTCTTGCGTCTTGTTCTCTTTCTCCCATGTCCTTTCCTGAATGTCCATCAGTGGAACTGCTACTCAGGGTGGATCTTAGGAGGGCCCTTTCTTGGAGGGTTCTGCCTTTCTCCTTCCTGTAAGATGACCTCAAAAGCCTTGCCTGTGGCCCATTACGGGACCACGGGTAATGCTGGAAGTTGCTGTTTTAAAAGATCTCCAGTCCCTTCATTTCCTCTCCAGAGAATATTATTTTCTTTGTAGTGTGTTCTGAGGATTTAAAACAATGTGTGTGAAACACTCAACACAAAACCTTAGTGTCAGAAGCACTCAGCACCTGAGAATCATTATTAGCTGTTATCGTCGGAAATTATCTGATTATGTGAAAATGTGTTCGTCCAAGTGACCTGTGTGTGATCATCGGTTTAACAGATGACCCGTGTAGAAGCCCAGCTCCATGAAGAGAAACTGACAACGGATTGTGGAGCGGTGCAATAAATGGACAAAAACCACTATTTGCCTCCCAATATTTGTGATAAATTCTAGACAATGTCCCGACATGCAGTGAATTGGTGCTGCTTACTTTTCTTACCAGACTCTGGAGTCAGGCTGCTGGGGTTCAAATCCCGATCTCCTGCTTAACTTTGGGATAAACAATCATTTTGTGCCTCCATATCTCATCTACGCAATGGAGACGGCAATGCTGCCCAACCCCGCAGGATGATTCGAGGATTAAGCGGCTCGATAGGATCCATGCGTGAGAGTGCAGAGGGAAGAACAGGTGTGATCGCTATGGCTGTTATTATTTCTGCTCAAAAGAAATCCTAAACGACAGTGGCCTCCAAGGCTGTGGTGTTCAGGCTGTGTGTGGAACTCATTCTCCTTCCCTATTTGCGCAATTTCTCCCATTTCACAGGGAAAGCAAGGAAAAATGGCAGTGGGCCTGCAGCTCTCCAACTGCCTGTCTCTTATCTTTTTTTCTCTTTAATAATACAGCAGTGAGGCCAGGCACGGTGGCTCATGCCTGTAATCCCAGCACTTTGGGAGGTCGAGGCAGACAGATCACTTGAGGTCAGGAGTTCGAGACAAGCCTGGCCAACATGGTGAAACCCCGTCTCTACTTAAAATACAAAAGTTAGCTGGGCATGGCGGCAGGCACCTGTAATCCCAGCTACTCAGGAGGCTGAGGCAAGAGAATTGCTTGAACCTGGGAGGCGGAGGTTGCAGTGAGCTGAGATCACTCCACTGCCCTCCAGTCTGGTGGACAAGAGCTAGACTTTGTCTGAAAAAAAAAAAAAAAAGAAGAAGAAGAATATAGCAGTGAAGACAGGAAAATGAAGTGAGAGAAAGGGCTAATAACTAATGCCACAACTCTGTACTAGCCCAAAGTTCATAAATCAGTGACACACTCTTTTTCTGGGGTTGTATTTTTATTCAGGAATCCAGGAAGTTAGCCACTTATGGAGCTGCTCATGTACAGTTGAGCAGGTTGTGGCCTGTCCAAGGACACCTGGTTGAAGGAGGGAGTGGCTATGGAATTCCTTTCTGCAACTGACTGATGGAGGAGCTCTGGCACGGACCTGTAGCTGACTGGAGGAAGAGGGGCCTGCGGAGATGGGGCAGCCCACAAACCTAACCTGAAGTAGGGAAGACACTGACCCTGGGATCAACAACTTGCTCCAGTGTGCACAGTCATGTAACTCAGCAGCTCAGTGTGGGTCGGAATTTGTAAGAAGTGTAGCAAAAAAGTGGTAATAAATAAAGCAAAGATGTTTGAATGCAAAGTCTATACGATATAAGGGATAAAATGAAATTTTAAAAAGAAAAGAAAGGAAAAAGAAAAGAAATTAAATCAGCAAAACCGAGGAGAAAGAGAGCACTGTAAGCAAGGACTCACATCTCTGGAGGATGCACAATCTTTTTGTTAATGTGCACTAAATAATTACAATAAATGCATTGTGTAGAACAATTGGCAGAAATATTAGAAAACACAGCATTACCTATTAGATCTAATATGGCCTATACCTTTTGAAATTCCCATGATTACTAGGGTAAAATTCCAAAATAACTTTTTTAATGAGCTAGGAAACTACACAGCTACAAGAAAAAGGTATTAACAATATTCAGAAGAAAAAACCAAATGGCCAACACACAAAGGAAAAGTAGTCATAACTCACTGTTTCTCAAATAAACAAAAACTGAAGTTAATAGTTAGAGATAAGTTTTCACTGAAGAAAGTCACAGAAGTATTAGAAAAGTCATGAGATTCATTAGAGACAAGGTTATAACCAAAACTGTACTCTCATACTTGATACCTGACATGGCGACGGGGAAAATTGGTGTAACCTTTCAGGAAAGTCACGTGAGGACAGCTATTATAAAGGGAAGTAGACTGATCCTTTGACTCAACCATCCAACTTTTAGTAGACTCTTGCACAGAAGAACAAAACAAAACAAAAGAAAACAAAAAGCTACAGGTATAAGGACACATGCGTGCTCATTATACCATTATTTTTTAACAGCAAACAAAACAAAAACAAAACCAGAAACATCTATCAATAGAGAGGGAGTACAATAATCTGAATCTTCCATATTGTAAAAATTATTACGTAGGTATTTCAAAATGAATTGTATATTAATAACATGGGGAAAGGTAAGTGGGTGGGTGGGTGGATAGATATGGACTGATGGATGGATGGAAGGAAGCTGTAGTTAAGTGAAAAACAGAGCGAAGAATAATCTGTACGTTCTCTCATTTGCAGAACCAATGGTAATAAAAGCTGTGTATGTGTGTGCATGTGTTTGTATATTTATGTTTAATGAATGGTAAATATTTGGAGTATAAAAAGCAGGTTGGTAAACTTGGCTACGTCGGAAGACTAAAACTCATAAAAGTTACTCTTGTATAATAATCTTTTGCATTTTTTCTATAGTTCATGATTCTATTCTAGTTAAAATTTTAAGACTAACTCATTTAAAAAAATGAAAGTTGCAAGTTCTTTTGTTTTCAGAAGTTACATTGTCAATTCTCAATTTTCAACCACGGCTCCATCAAGAGCTGGGCTGTGGGCTGCCTGCTGGATTAAACTTTTCCTGAATGCTGTGGGCCTTCCCACAGCTGGAGCTGCACAGCCCTCTGAAGACCCCTGAAATCATAGCTCCTAGAATGGAATTCCAGAGGCAGCAACAGAGTGAAACAAGGAGCTGCATGGTGATTTTTTTTCCTTCAGTTATTGAAACCAGTAGTCACAAAGTAGAAATCATTAACTATTGAATCTTAAAACAATGGCAATGAATACATTGTTTCTGTTTTCTTTTAAAAGTAGAAAGTGGAAGGTTATCTGCAGCTCTGGGATACAGTCTTATCAGATGTTGTCAAGCATCTCCCATACACTCACATGATAGAAGACTGATATTTGACAGCACTCTACCCTTTATCACACCTTCCCTAACACACCGCAGTGCAAAGACCAGGTGGAATGAGTTGAGAAGGTGCTTGGAATGATCCCAAGGCAGATGCAAAGAGAAAAAGTTGAATATGAAAGACAAAACAATGTTGCTAAATTTACATAGGCAAACCGTTCATTTTCTTATGGTGAAACAGCTACAACAAAGACACTTAAGAAGAAATGCAAGGCCTTCTGGAAGGGATTGACTTAGCCCCATTCTCTTCCCCATGCAGAAGCATCCAACATGACTCCACCCAGGGCCAGAAGCTGCACCAGCACCTTTTGGAAGACTCAAGTGTTCTTGAAGGTGACATATTAAATCAGTGTCAACCATTAACATCTTAATGTGGATTAATAGTTTGACAAGGGAGCCCATTCTATGATAAATTACCCTCTGCAAGCCAGTAGAGGGAGACATGTGTGATGGGGGTCTTGGTGGAACTGAGACCCCCAAGCAGTGTCAGAGAGGAAGGACGTGGTTGGAGAGAGCGGGGAAACATACAACACAGGGTGCTCTCCTGGAAGGCAAGAACGTTGCTTGACAGCCCTGTTATGTCCCTCACCTCTCCAAGCCTAATCTTACACCCATAGCAGATGCCCAGTAAATGCTTGTGGACGAACCCATTAATTATTGGTGATTCTGTTTTGCTAACTTCTCTTGACGAGGGTTATACTACCAGTTAAAAATTGGTCCTATGTTTTGCTTCTTTTTTGTTTCGTTTTGTTGTTTGAGACAGAGCCTCATTCTGTCTCCCAGGCTGCAGTGCACTGGCACGATCTCAGTTCACTGCAGCCTCGACCTTCTGGGCTCAAGAGATCCTCTTACCTCAGCCTCCTGAATAGCTGGGACTGCAGGCACATACCACCACACCCAGCTAATTTTTGTATTTTCTGTAGAGATGGGGTTTCGCCATGTTGCCTAGGCTGATCTCAAACTCCTGGGCTCAAGCGATCCTCCTAACTCAGCTGCCTATGTCATTACAAGATAATTTAGACAATATATTTTCAAACATAATCAATTTTTACTGTAGTAATATTTCAAAATTAAAATATATTTTTCTTATTGGGACTTTTATTCAGAGGTGTTGTTTAGAGGCCACAAACTGGAAGCTAGAAGTCATGTAAAACCTAAAGACAAGTTTGTTTAACATGCATGTGTTTTACAAAATAAAGCCAGCAATTTTCATTTTTATGCAGAAAACCTAAATGTCTGGCTTCTCTTTAAAAATTGAGTCTGACCACAGGAAACCATTCCTTCATGGTTGAAGTCTGCAGGGGTTGATTGACTGACCAGGTGGGATGAGACTCCTGGCGTCTCAGCCCCCCGCCGCACATGATTTCTGTGTGGGCGCTGGTTTCTGACTTGATTTCTCATGTCGCCTTTGAGGCTGGCTGTGCTGGACACAGAACAACTCTCTGAATAGCCAAGTGTGCCTTTTACCCTGCACCTCACTCTGCAAAACTGTTCTGTGCACGCATTTTACATATACAATAGTCCTTGGAAATGGCCGCATTAAATAATTTCAAAATATTTTTAATTTATCCTCTTCTGAATGTGAGTAGTGAGATTACAAGTCCATTATTAGTCTGGCATATATCTAAGTGGCTACTTAATAAAATAGTACAAGTTCCTCAAAGATCCTGGCAGGATTACGATTGTAATTTAGTCAGAATTCACAGCCTCCTGTGATTTTCAGTGATATTTCCAAAGTATTCTCACACAGTAATATGCAGTAGATGGCATCACATTGCAGTACAATTTGCAATTTAAGACTTAGGGCACAATAAGAATTCCACCTGGAAGATCTACACAAATGCTTTAGAATAGTAGTCTGTCAACTTTCAGTGAGAAAACACATCTTAGAAGCTTCTGACTAATAAAAATCAACCAATATATTTCCAAGGTTTTAATTCAGTTTTCCTGACACATCTCTGCTTTTTTGAAACCTAAGATGTGAAACGTGTGATTAAATACTTTTCTGTGACAACAAAGCCATATTATTTTGTGAGTGTGTATTCACATTTATATGTAAGGTAGGAAGAAAAAAAGAGATATTTGTGAGCTTATTTTAAGGAAAGAAACAACTTGAAATAACAATTAGCATTTGACAGTTTATGTTCTATTGGAGAGATAGATCACCCGCTGGAAAAAACTCATGAAAATAATTTATAGCCTTATTTTGAAATTCACACGTTTCCCAGTGTGCTCGTAAGACTAACAAGGGGAATGTTTGTGACATTTAATCATTACTCAAGTACCCAGTCATTACAGAGAAATGTTTATGAAAAATGGATGCAAAGAGGCTCAGCGCGTTGCCTCCAGCAACAATATTTATAAGGGACAGGTAGAAGAAAAAGCATAAAATAATGTATCCAGGACCCTTTAGCATACAGCAGGATGAAGGGACATTTTTGTTGTTGTTGTTATTGATCTGAATACATCCTATTTTTTGAAATTACTCTTGTAAATATCATTGTTAGTTCTACAAATGGCATTCTTTTAAACTGGCTAAGAAATAGACTGGAAGCTAATAAATATGAAAAAGGAATAATTGTTAGAAAATATATAAATTAGGTTCACATACAGATGACCATCATGGGCTGATACAGTCTTTTAAAATGTATTTTAATTTAATTTGTATATATTTATGGGGTACAAGTGCAATTTTGTACATGCATAGATTGTGTAATGCTGAAGTGGGGGCTTTTAGGATAGTCTTCACCCAAATTATGCAAATTGTGCCCATTGAGTCATTTCTGGTCATCCACCCCTCCACCCCCTCATCTTCCCATGTCTCCATTGCTTATGATTCTACACTCTACATCCATGTGCACACATTATTTAGCTCCCACTTACAAGTGAGAACATGCAATATTTGTGATATGGTTTAGTTCTATGTCCTGTGTCCCCACACAAATCTCATCTCAACTTGTAATCCCCACATGTCAAACGAGGAGGGTGATTGGATCATGGAGGTGGTTATCCCCATGCTGTCCTCATGATAGTGAGTGAGTTCTCACAAGATTCACTGGTTTTAATAAGGGACTCTTCTACTTCAGCTTCTCCTCTGTCTCTCCTGCCGCCATGTAAGATGTGCCTGCTTCCCAGACCACCATGATTGTAAGTTTCCTGAGGCCTCCCCAGCCATGTGGAACGGTGAGTCTATTCAGTCTCTTTCCTCTATAAATTACCCAGTCTCGAGTAGTATCTTTATAGCAGTGTGAAAATATACTAATACAATTTGCCTTTCTGTGTCGGTCTTGTTTCACTTAAAATAACGACCTCCAGTTTCATCCATGTTGTTACAAAAGATATTATTTCATTCTTTTTTATGGAGAACTAGTATTCTACAGTGTAAATATACCACATTTTCTTTATTCATTCATTCATGGACACTTAGGTTGATTCCCTATCTTTGCTCTTGTGAATAGTGCTGTGATAAACATACAAATGGCTGGTGTCTTTCTGATAGAATGATTTCTTTTCTTTTGGGTAGATACCCATCAGTGAGATTGCTGGATTGAATGGTAGCTCTATTTAAGGCTCCTTGAGAAATTTCCATGCTGTTTACCATAGAGGTTAAACTAAATGACATCCCCACCAACAGCGTGTAAGTGTTCCCTCTTCTCTGCACTCTCTCCAACATGTTTCTTTTTGACTTTTTTTTTTAAGACAGGGTCTCACTGTGTTGCCCAGGCTGAAGTGCAGTGGTTCAATCATAGTGCACCACAGCCTTGACCTGCTGGGTTCAAATGATTGTCCCTCCTCAGCGTCTCAAGTAGCTGGGACTACAGGCATGTGCCACCACACTTGGCTAATTTTTGAATTTTTTGTAGAGATAGAGTCTCATCATGTTGCCCATGCTTTTTTTTATTTTTAGTAGTTGGACTGATAAATTATTTATCTACAATCATTACTGTCAGCAATAGAAAGTATTCTTGAACTATAGAAATATACATGATTTACAGATAACACCATTTTCTTCTGAAATGGTGTTTTGTATTTTGTTTGTTTGCTTGTTCTTTGGGGAAGATTATAAAGGACAGTGTCCTTATAACACCATTATCTACTAGATGAAAGCATCCTGGTTTCTCTCTAGAAATGGTTGTGCTCCTAAAAGGATGATGGCTCTCAAATTTAAAATATGTAAAATAAAATGTAATAACACTTAAAAATTACCTTCATGAAGAAAGCTGGAATTATTTTGTAAAATCATTTCCTAAACCAAAACTTAATAAAATGTGAACAACTATGTGGACTACTAATTTGGAAGAAAAAATATTTCTTTAAGAAGCTAAAGTAATGCCCCGACTTCCTAGTCATTTGATCTGAGAGAGTGAAGTTCCTTAGGGAAGATCTGGAGAATACAGGACAATGAGCAATATTCATGTCTTTTATTATTTCTCTCAAAGACTGAAAGTGTTTATCAGGCTCTTGACAGAAGATAGTTAGCTAAATAGTTAAGTCAAAGTTATTGAAGAAAGTATGCATGATAAATATTTGATATTGCTCGTCAATAGTAAGTTTCCAGTTTTGATTATCTAGGACTTGCCAGACAATTCTCTTGCCCTCACCGAGGGCAGAGCTGTCTTGTGTGGACACCGGCTACAGGAGAACCTACAGACAATGCTGAGGCGTTCATGAGGAAATCGCTCCCATTCTATTCTCAGGCCTGAATCCCGTTTGTAACCCAGTTCTTAGGCCTATTTAGTACTTTGACCTGGAAATACCTCCTCTTTAAACTACCAAAAACTGATTATTAGACTAATGCTGCAAATAATTGTAAAACTTTCTTAGCCATAGTCCCAATTTTTAAAAAATAATGTGATAATAATAAAGAGTAGAAAAGGTTTTACTAAATATTTTCTGTTTCTATATAGGTTATTTGACAAAGAATTATCATTATTTAGAATACAGCTGGATTGACTGAGCACGGACGCTGGCTTATGCCTATAATCTTAGCACTTTGAGAGGCTGGGACAGGAGAACGGCTTGAGTCCAGGAGTTCGAGACCATCCTAGGCAACACAGGGAGACCATGTCTCGATAAATAAAGAAATACAATTTAAAAATTTGTTAAATGTTTATTTTTTATTTTTATATTTTATTTTTTTGCGATGGAGTCTCACTCTGTCACCCAGGCTGGAGTGCAGTGGCGCAATCACCATCGCTACAGCCTTGACCTCTGGGCTCATGCCATCCTCCTACCTCAGCCTCCTAAGTAGCTGGGACCACGGGCGTGTGCCACCATACCCAGCTAATTTTTGTATTTTTTTGTAGAGACAGGGTGTTGCCGTGTTGCCCAGACTGATCTTGAATTCCTGGGCCTAAGTAATCCTCCCGCATCAACCTCTCAAAGTGTTGGGATTACAGGAGTGAGCCACTGCGCCCAGTCGAATTTTTTTTTTTTTTTAAGAATAAATCTGACTTAAAATGTGAGGAAACAATGGCATATTATGTATAATTCTGGATCACAAAGGAGGAGCATTGTTAAAATGTATGTCCACCTAGGGAATATATTTTGAGGATTTTGAAAAACTGATTTTAGGAGTTGGGGCTCATCTTTCGGAGTATTAATTGAATTGTTTCTCATCAAAAGGCATTTTCTGAGGTGTTCTCAGGAATGTGATTTAATCACAGGCTAACATAAGGTTGCTGGGTCACACGGAGTTTTCTGAAGCCTTTAACTGTGTTTCAAAGCCTGTTAAATGTAAGAGGCAAATTCCCCAATCATGAAAGTCTCCGTCCTTCCTTCTCTGAAAACTTGCTGTGTCTAATTTGCCAAAATGATCAAAGTATTCTTATTCATGATAGATGCTAGAACCCACCATTTCATTTGGATCTCTATTTTTAAGTGCTCATCAAATATTTTACAAATTTAGATTTTTCAATGGGATGTAAATTATTACCTGTACCAGAAATAACTGGTTGAACATACTGAATGCGCCCTACATGTACTCCAAACCATTCAAATGCAAGCTTTGCTTTCATTTGCTTTACACAAGTATGTCATGAAACCAGCCTTGAAAGCAAGGCTCTCCATAGCCTTATAAAATATATGAGATGAAGTAATTTACAACACATAATTTATTGCCATTCTTCTTATTTTGTATTTTGTTTGGAATTATTTATTGGTCAGAAAATAAGTGCCTGACATAGAGCAGGCAGTTGAGTCAGCGTTAGCGGGTTGAAAACAGTACACATGTCTGAGTTAATACTGCTGCTTGTCAAGTTCACAGAGAAACACCAATGATATTTGATTCCTTCCCAAACCAGAAGCCTCTGGAGTGAAGGCTGTCCTTCCAAGAGGGTACCTGGAGCAGTGGCGAGAAAACAGTGACTTGTCAGAGGGGTGGCAGAAGAAATCTCTTCCAGATGGCTGGGATTCTGGACTTGGGAGTAATTTCCATCGATTACACGTGTAGGAAACACACAGGCAGATATCCTGTTTTCAACAGTTCTCACTAAAGAAACTTGACTTACACTTACAGAGCAATTGCTGAAGCCATGGTTTTAAAAATCACCTACTAAACCCGGATATGTTTTTGTGGTTTTTTGTTTGTTTGTTTGTTTGTTTTTCTACAGAGTCTCACTGTGTCGCCAGGCTGGAGTGCAATGGCAAGATCTCTGATCACTGCAACCTCCGACTCCCTGGTTCAAGCTATTCTCCTGCCTCAGCCTTCTGAGTATCTAGGATTACAGGTATGTGCCACCACATTCAGCTAATTTTTGTATTTTTAGTAGAGACAGGGTTTCACCACATTGGCCAGGATGCTCTCAATCTCCTGACCTTGTGATCTGCCTGCCTTGGCCTCCCAAAGTGCTGAGATTACAGACGTGAGTCACCGTGCCTGGCCATGATGTGTATTTTTAATATTAACTATACTTTTTTTTTCATTGACTCACTAAAAAATATCCCAGCCTGAAATTTGCTGTTTTAATATTTTTAAGAAAACCCAAACCAGAAAATGCAGAGTGGACCACTCATTTAAAAACTATCAATATGTTCTGTAATCGATTGCATCAGGAAGAAACAGAGATACGTACCTTGCTTGTTTTTCTGACATCCACTGTACAAACCACACAGCTAAATCTCTGACAGAGTGTCACTTAGAATACTTTTTCCTTAAAGATGACAGCCTTCTCCTTATGTGTCATTGTGCACACTCTGAAGTTCTTCCCGCTTAGCCAGAAACTGGCATGACACGCAGCTACGTCGGTGATTTTCCATAGATGGTTATTTGAAATGGTTTAAGATGCTGAAGCTCATTGAGAATTTTAATAAACTTCCTAGGCAGGACGTGACCCCCTGGACTGTTTATTCTTGACATGAAAAATGTTGCCTTCCATCAATAGCTGACCTTTCTCTCATTGTTCTTTCTTTTATTCATTTTCCTCTGCTGCTTTATGGAAAACTTTTTCCTGAAATTATTTCCTTATAATAGAGATGTCACCTCTCAAGATCAAACACAGCTAACGTCTACCCAGTGGTAGAACAAATGGAAGATTATTCTGCTTCTGTTGATGACACTTCTAAGACTAAATATTAATTTATAGAAGGTTATTTGCCTTTTATTCTCCTCTTTTGCAATGGTGATGTTACTGCTAACACTAATAACCAGCACGCATTTGGCTTCTGCCAAGTCAGGTGATGTTCTTAATGCTTCATGGGAATTAGTCCCCTGAATCCTCAGAAGAACTCTCCAAGGTGAGTAATGTGACCCCCCACATTTCATAACTGAGGAAACTAAGGCATGTTGGATTTCCACAAATATCTGTCTTTATATATTTCTTTATATACATAGGGCCAGGCTACTGGGACATTCATTCATCCAAGAGAAGCAGGTTGCATTCCTGGAAATGGTTTACCTATTGACCCGAGTTTACAAAGATCAGCAGCTCCCTGCTGTCCACGTTCAGGGATGAAGGTTGGAGATTCCTTTCCTTTGCAAATATTGGCCTGGAAGAGAGAGAGTCTTGAGAACACAGTTCTCACCGTTCCATGAACACAGTCAGTGTGTGCGCATTCATCTTACCAGTGGGACTCCTGATGACATCAGCCTATGCATATATTGTTCTCATTTCACTTCAATGATAGATCTTACTGGAATATTGGTGATCTCCCTTTTTAGAAAGTTTTCTTTCAATTTAATTATCTTGACTTCTTTTAATATTATTTTTATATGGTTTACTTTTTGCATTATTTAAAGCTCAGAAACCTGGGACTGGTCTCTCTGCAATGCAGGTCTGAGTGCATTACCCCAGGTTTGGTCATTTAGTCCCCACACGACTCAGTCCATCCTACATCACTCCTCAGAGCCTCTGATCTCTCTGCTCTGATGATAAGGTCCTACTGTGTGACCAGGCCTTGCAGTCCCTCTGAGGGAGGAGCCACACTCACTCCATCTCCATGTCTCTGACATTTCCTCTTGTACCAGGAACACCTACTTCCCCTCTCGACCTAGATAGTGCCTTCATCTGTTGACATTCAGATGAATTATTGCCTCCTTGGAAAAGTGTTTCCTGACGCCAAGCCAGGTGCCCCCATCTGTTTCTGTAGAAAGATGTTCCTATTTCTACTAGAGTACTCTTTCCTCCTCACTAGACTGAGGTTGCATTGGGGGAAAGCATTCTCCTTCTCTTCTATTATTCCCAGCACAGAAGATTATTATGAAGACTCAAAGATATCTGAGCATGTAATGATTCAGTATTACATATCTGAATACATGTATTCAATACATCTTTGAATGTGTATTGAATAAATAAAATACCACGTTGAAGAGAAGCAACCCTCTAATACTTGGAGGTCTCTCGCTTAAGGGCTGAGATGCCGCGTGTCCATTGTCCAGTCCATAAGGACCGTGGGGGGAGTTAATAGACTCAGATCTAAAATCGTCACCCGAAGTAATGCTGAATTATCAGAACTAAAAGCAGCAATAATTAAAACCACAGCCTCAAGATCAGCTCAAGAAAAATCCAGAAATGAGGTCATTTTGTCATGCCTCATGTTTAATATGAAGGTAGTAAAGAATTAAAGCCATGTTGTTCAATAAACATGTCTTTGAGCACTGATAAATCTTTCCCATTTCAGAGGTGAGAACAAGGGATATGAGAAAACACTCACGCACATTTCCAGTTGCAAGTTCATTATAATTTAATATTAAGTAGGATTGCAATGTTCATTTTTACATTCTACAAATAATTTATAAGGCTTTTCTATTTCTATGTATTTCCATAAGGTTTCTGAGAAGGAAACACAAAACCTCTATATTCTGCTGTTTCTATAATAAATCATCTATATCTTTTGTGAGATGGAGTCTTGCTCTGTCACGGGGCTGGAGCGCAGTGGAGCGATCTCAGCTTACTGCAACCTCCGCCTCCTGGGTTCAAGCGATTCTCATGCCTCAGTCTCCCAAGTAACTGGGATTGCAGGTATGCACCACCACATGCAGCTAATTTTTGTATTTTTAGTAGAGACAGGTTTCACCAGGTTGGCCGGGATGTTCTCGATCTCTTGACCTTGTGATCCACCTGCCTTGGCCTCCCAAAGAGCTGGGATTACAGGTTTGAGCCATTGCACCTGGCCAAATCATCTGTATCTATACCTACATTTATCTCAATGAGGGCAAAATTTTTAGAATTCTCTTATTGTGCAATACTTCTCAATCAGTTTCACTTACAAAATTAGCCAGAGAAAATATGGAGAATTTAGCCAGGGTCAACTTTACCTCCAGCACTTCCTAAAGTGGCCAACGCCAAGCCCAGTTTTCTAAGGGATTAAATCACTATTTTAATAGTCAGTCTTTCTTTCCTGTTCCCAGGTAGGAAAGCAAAACACACAATCCCTCTCATTAGGACATCCTTTCGTGATTTCTTTTCTGGTTTTTTGTTTTGTTTTGTTTTGTTTTGAAATGGAGTCTTGCTCTCTTGCCCAGGCTGGAGTGCACTGGTGCAATCTTGGCTCACTGCAAGCTCTGACTCTGGGATTCACACCATTCTCCTGCCTCAGCCCCCCGAGTAGCCAGGACTACAGGCGCCCACCACCACGCCGGCTAATTTTTTTTTTTTTGTATTTTTAGGAGAGACGGTGTTTCACCATGTTAGCCAGGATGGTCTGGATCTCCTGACCTCGTGATCCACCTGCCTCGGCCTCCTAAAGTGCTGGGATTACAGGCGTGAGCCACCGCGCCCGGCCAGGACACCATTTTGTGATTTCAACATTTTATTTAAAAGGATATTCCATTAAAAATGAAT
The DNA here is from genome assembly GCF_001698545.2 of Rhinopithecus bieti. NCBI lineage: Eukaryota > Metazoa > Chordata > Mammalia > Primates > Cercopithecidae > Rhinopithecus > Rhinopithecus bieti. The sequence continues at coordinate 922,281 of NW_016814304.1, forward strand.
GATTATTGTTTAGAACTGTTTAAAGGATGGGAGGAAGAGCCAAGACAAGGTACTTCTTCAAGTCACGTCTCCAACGTAGAATAGTATAGGGGACACCAAATTGATTGTAAAGAGATAAATAGGATTTGGCCAGGCAAAGTTACTGAGTCTCAGAATCCTGAGGTGTGAATTTCCCAGTTGAAATTAGAGAGCGGTTAAATCATTGCTCAGCATTACATTTAGAATTAATGACTTCATGGAAGCAGGAGTCCTTTGCACCTAGAAAACACTTCCCAAACTAGCTAATGACAGCTGCGCAAAATTACAATCTATCTTTCCTGATAAAGTGTTCACTCTTCAAATAGTACGAAAATAATTTCACATTTTCTTTTCTGACAAGCTTTTCAAACTTTACATATTAATGTGGATTAGGAACCTACAAAATTAAGATATAACATATTTTTCCCAATTTATACCTGATCACAGACAACTTTTCACAGGGTATGTTTAAGGATGAATTGAGGAAAGGGGCAACCCAGTTTAGGAAGCTTGGGGATTTAAGACATAAGATGTTTGAGTTTTTGAAAAGTATTTATTTATGTATTTATGTATTTGTAGAGATGGGGTCTCACTATGTTGTCCGGCCTATTCACAGATGCTATCATAGTGCATTGTAGGCTTGAATTCCTGTGGTCTCAAGCAATCCTCCCACCTCAGTCTCTCAAACCACTGGGACTATAAGCTCATAAATATAAGAGGAAACTAAGTGTAGGAAATTGAATAAGGATAAATTAAAAATTGCTACCTAGGGCTGGTCACAGTGGCTCACACCTGCAATCCCAACACTTTGGGAGGCCTAGGTTGGTGGATCACTTAGGTCAGGAGTTCAAGACCAGTCTGACCAACATAGTGAAATCCCATCTCTACTAAAAATACAAAATTAGCTGGGTATGGTGGCACATGCCTGTAGTCCCACCTACTTGGGAGGCTGAGGCAGGAGAATCACTTGAACCTGGAAGGTGGAGGTTGCAGTGAGCTGAGATCATGCCATTGCACTCCAGCCTGAGCAACAAGAGCAAAACTCCATCTCAAAAAAAACATAAATGAATAATGCTACCTAAGAATTTAAAAAATGTTCTTAGTGGCCGGGCATGATGGCTCACTCCTGTAATCCTAGCACTTTGGGAGACTGAGGAGGGCTGATCACTTGAGGTTAGGAGTTTGCAACCAGCCTGGCCAACATGGTGTAACCTGTCTCTACTAAAAATACAAAAAATTAGCCAGGTGTGGTGGTGAGCACCTGTAATCTCAGCTACTTGGGAAGCTGAGGAAGAAGAATTGCTTGAACCCGGGAGGCAGAGCTTACAGTAAGATAAGATCACGCCACTGCACTCCAGCCTGGGTGACAAAGCGAGACTCCATCTCAAAAAAAAAAAAACATTCTTAGAACTGCATTTTTGTGGCTCCTCCATGTGTGATATTTTGTAAGCTGAGTCAATTTCTTTTCAGGGGAATAAAAAATTCTAGTAGCTTCAGACTGAAAAGTGTCTTTATAAAATTTAGATGTGCACCAGTCAGAGGTAGCCTGTGTTTCACCCTTTGCTTCATTTGTAGAAAGGCATAAATCAAAGTAAGAAAAAGAAAGTCAGACACCTATAGCTGTACATTTTACACAGAAACTCCTGACCTAAGAGAAAATTCAGTGGATTGTTTTATGGCATAGCCTTACATTTCCAATTTGTGGTATTGCCATGTCTGTTTTCACCTTGTTTTCTTGTCAAAAATTAATTAGAAAATAATATAGAGAAATTGTTAAGTCCTTAAGGAATTTTTTGCAATTGCCTGCTGCTAAGGGGAAGTGAAGAATCGTGGTATAAATGTTCACAGCTACTTCTATGAGCAAGTATAGGTGAGGTGTTAAGAACAATTTTTCCCATAACTATAGATTTTTCCATAGTAAGACATTTTTATTGTAGCAATTCAAGACACGATAGATATACACAGATATTCTTTAATTCAGTCTGCTGCTACTACAGTGAAGTTGTTAATCTTCACTTAACCTATTTGTGAAACGAGCAAAGTGTAAATTCAATTCAATTCAATTCAATTCATATTTATTGAGAACCCATGGTGGGGTAGAACTGCACAAAGAATTGTGAGGTCACTTGATGAATCAGACAGAGACTTTTTGACAAGCTTTATGTCTTCCATCTCTGGGGAACATTTACTCTGGCTTAGAAAAATATGAACAATCAAAATCAGAGACATGTCAGAAAAGAATACCAGTGCATAAAATCAGGGCAGAATGACCTAAAATCATTTACATACAAAAGGAATAGAATGGTACCCATTCCAGGAGCACTGGGCCCTTATTCTATAGCACAGGCTGGGCTCAGAAGTGGACTGAGGAGTTAGGCAACAAAAAACTGTGATTGAAGGATATTCCATGGTCTCCCCAAATGCTTTTCTCCAATGACCAGGTGCATGGTATTAAATTAAACAATCCCTTTGACTCGAAGTTTTCTTGATCCTCAAAGACACCTATTCAAATACAAATAGTTGGAGAGTCTTGGTTTTTGCTTCAATCTGTTTCTCCCCAGAGAATGAGAGAGGAGCTAGAATACCAAAACCTTATATCCACAGGCAGCAGCTTCAACAGAGCTAAGTGTCGAACCCCAGTTACAGCAGATGGAAAGAGCAGCAACCTCAAATCCTCCAAGGTTTAGCAACTGTGTCGAGAGGGCAGAGGAGGCTCCAGGTGTCACATGAACCTGGCAGCCCCCAGATGCCCCCCTGGAAGCCATGGCAGCCACCTTAAGAACAAGAGCTGAAAATGGGTCAGTTTTCAAACTCCAACAGCAGCTGTGCACGGAGTATCCCAGGATGGCTGGAAAAGGCTGGAGCTGTCTGTGTCTCACAGAGACACAAAATTGGATCTTCTGCTTTTGACTACAACGTATTGGAGCTGTCACAGCAGCCCTTGGCACAAAAACAAAACAAAACAAAAGCTGGATGCATTAAAAATCAGTGACTTTCTTGGACCCATCAGAAAACTGAGGTCTCAGAGCCATTCACCACCTGGAAATCAAGAGTCAGCCCATACCTGCTCACCTGGAGCAGAAGACTCTGGGCCATCGCAGGCAGAGGCCCTCGAGTGGGCACTTTGATGGATTGCTGGAGGCTGAGTGTGGACTAGCTCCAGTGTAAGAAACTCCACAGCTGCTGTTTTAGGGGAAGCTTCACTTTCACAAGCTGTACCTCCAGGAACCCCAGCAGGTGTTTCCATGGTAAAGATCTGAGAAAGATCCCTCATTTTGAAAACTTCCAGAGCCGACTCTGTGGCAGAGGCCAGGTCTCTAGAGAAAGACTGCCAGAGCCTTACCCCAGCTGGGCAGGAGCACTGGTGTGCCCCCCACTACCCCCAGGCTTCCCAGGTGTCCTAAGGAAAGAGAAACCACAGTCAACAGGCCCAAGGCTTCATGCCCTGATTGGAACAGAGCAGCCAGGAAGAAAGCAGAGAGTAGAAGGAAAGAAATTCTACCACTGGAGAAGTATTCATGAGGGTCACATCCCCAAGACACGGACCCAATGAAACACCAAGATCTGCTCAGAAAAGTCTGCGAGGCTGCCCTCCCAACAGCTGAGCACCCCAGTAGAATGGCAGGGCTCTACAGCTGATCACACTGCAAGACAGACTCTCTCAGAGGAGGAAGACTAAGGATGCCCAAAATCAAGACGGGAGACAAATGGGGACTCGAGGGAAATGGAGCCCCTGGCACCTGTAACTAGAGTTAACAATGTCAGAGTCCACTCCTGGCCATAAATCCTTGCATTAAATGCCCATTTCTCTCAGTTCCTATCACCTGATATAGGATGTTTGACTTTTCTCAAAAAATTACCAGGTGTAATGAAAGACAAGAAATAGCGGAGCTTGAAGAGACCCAGCCCTTGGACGTGATGCCCACGGTGAGGCAGTCAGATGGGATTGTGAGTGGGAAATGGAAGCTCAGAGACAGAAACTCTGGGAAAGAAAGAAAAGAAAATTCTACACATGGATTCCCAAAATTAATCCATCTAACTCACTTCCGGGACAGAGCTCCAAATTAAAAAAAAACTCGATCTGAAGAGAACTGAAATTGAGCAGGGCATTGATAGAGACACAGTAAGAAAACATTTGGCCGAAAGCAGGGTCACAGAAACAGCCCGGGGCCGGGCAAAGCCGGCCGCCACGTTTTTTGAAAGCAGACGAACACACAGGGAAGTCAACTGCCATGAAGGAAGAACAGGCATCCTGAGTCTTCAGCTCTTCGGAAGTTCAGAAAACATCCTGTTAGGTGAAGTAAGCGACAGAAAACGATGGAGCATGAATCCTATGAGACATTCCTAAATGAAGAAAGAGTGAAAGCCAAAAAGATGTCCTGTTGTCACCAAAAGCACACTAGAAAGGCATGCCTACAAAATAAATAAAAGGTGTAACCTACTGTTTCAAAACAAAAAAGGGAGACATTAAGAGACTAGTATAAGATTTGATATAATAATATAAATCAGAATCAGAAATAATCAGGAATAAAATGATAGAGTAAGGAAAGAACTAGACATGTAGAAAGAAATTACTTCAGAAGTATTGACTCACTAAAAGGAACACAAGAGGAAATAAATACAACAGATAATGTCTTGAAATAACTCAGATTAAAAATGAAATTAAAAAGAATCAAAGGAAGCGATTAAAAAATTTCAAGAGCAAATTACTCACTTAACTGATAAAAGTTTCAACATGCCTGTAATAGGAATCGCCAATATCCAAAACAAAATAAAACAAAGAAGTAGAACAAAAATTAAAACCTGGTCAGGTGTGGTGGTTGGCTCACGCCTATAATCCCAGCACTTTGTGAGGCCGAGGTGGGTGGATCACCTGAGGTCAGGAGTTCGAGACCAGCCTGGGCAACATGGTGAAACCTTGTCTCTACTAAAAACACAAAAATTAGCCAGGTGTGGTGGCGTGCACCTGTAATCCCAGCTACTAGTGAGGCTGAGGCACAGAATTGCTTGAACCGAGGAGGAAGAGGTTTCAATGAGCCAAGATGGCGCCAATGCACTCCAGCTTGAGCGACAGAGTGAGACTCCATCTCAGAAAAAACAAACAAAAAACCCGTCAATCTTTTCTAAAGTAATCATCATAAAAATGAAACTGTTGAAGGGACACAAAGAGTGCGTGAGACACTTGGTTTAGAATCACACACAGCAAGATATTGTAGTAAAATTGTGGAGGCTTAAAGAAAAAATAAATCTGTGAAAAGTCACACAAAAAGACTAAGTTACTCAAAAGGAAAAGAAAATCAGATTGTTATCAGACTTTTAACGGCATTATTTTAAGCCAGAGAAAATTAAGAAATCTTTTAAAATATTCTGGTAAGAAAGCGTGAGCCTGAGATACCTGGCTATCTACAGCACCATCCGGGCCTGTGTCTGTCCCCTCTCCCTGGGGCGCTTCCCAGACACATCATGTTTTTACCTTGTGCCATCACAATCTAACCTGGTGCCCAGCAAAAAGAAGAGGCTGAAATGACATCAGTTGAATTCGTGAGTGAATTCAGTTCAGCTGACTGGGTCATTCACAGGTGAGTTTTCCAGCTTTCTACAGGAATGTAACTCTCCCTCCCCATTTCCCATCTTCATCCTCATTATACCCCTAAATACTTATCTCATCATGTTTTCTTGCATCTCAGAAAACACCTGTCCCTTGATGCCCACCAAATCAAGCCAGAATATATATAATATATAATAAAATAATTATATAATTATTTTTAAAT
>NW_016814304.1:928421-930061 GCF_001698545.2 Rhinopithecus bieti
TATTTTAATTAATTAGCTATTAATAAAATTACATATTTTATATATATAATCTCCCACCTATTTTTCCAACCCTCTCTCTGGTATTTGTACCAATTTTTCTTATTTTCTGTCTTCTTTCATGACTTCTTTCTTTCTTCACCCCAGCTGCTGCCTGTGATGTTCATCTACCCAATTGCACCTCGTCTGAATCCTGTTCATGGCTCAAAGTCTCACTAAACATCCCCCTACTGACATGCTTTCTGTATTTCCTACCCATCAACAGGATAATTTTTTCATGCTGCATGTATTATGTGTCCTTCCTGGATTATAAACTCCCTGACCTTTATGTCACTCTTCCCGAGACCTCAAATATCTTGAGATCCTGTATGCCTTGCACGTCAAAGTCCTTGAGTTATTATTTGTTGTACCTGATACCCATTTCCTGTATGACAGTTTTGACATCTGCATCACCTTTGAGTACTTGGTGTCTTCTGGCTGGGTTTTTTCTTGCCTTTCAGCAAGCCTGTGCTAAAATAATGCTCAAAGGAGGGAAAATAGAATCTTAATAGATCTTAATTTTTATCAGGTCAAGAACCTATATAGATTTGATGAAATGTATGGTCCCTTTTATCAAGAAAAATACACACTCAAACACACACACACACAGAGGCAATGTTTTTGATATAATGACAAGATGGTCACACTTGTCCCTAAACCTAAGTGAGTATTTTCTTCGGGGTAGATTCATGGTTTCCCATGTAACTGCTCTAACTAAAGCAATGGCCGAGCATGCAGGGAGCCAGACCCCACAATAACTCCTGCCCGTCTACACATTGCCCAGAGGATGCTGCCCCTCCCCCACCTCCCTCCTACCACCGGACACACAGCTCGTGGTGTATTTTAGCACTGGGAAAAGGGGAAAAGTTTTAGCACTAACTTCTCATCGATATTCCTGCCTTCTATCATCAATCACTCAATCACAGTTACCAAGTAGAGAGTGGAAGAGATAACATCTAAAACATGAGAAAGCACTGGATTCTCCAGGTGGGTGTTATTGTTTCAACTTTCAGTATTTTCCCATTTTATCTTTATTTTTTAATTTTTGAAAAAAATCAATACTTCTATTTTATGGACCCAGAAAATCTGAGTATTGTGTTGCTTAAACACAGGAGCTGTGTGGGATAATTTCCAGATTTGGTACCAGAAAACCTCAATTTCCTTTGTTGTTTTTGCTTTTTATACCAACTAAATAAACTAAGTAATTTGTGAGGGTATCTGAGATGCTTCTTCATTTATAAAAATAAATGATCTTTTCTATCTCCAAATCATTGGAAAATAAAACAAAATAGTATAAAAGAGAATTTTTGTGTTAAGTGTTATACAAAACTTAGACGCTAAAATCAGGCACATGAATCTAGTAGCTGGATATTGTCAGCCATCGACAGTCCTCAACTGTGGCTTTTATTTTCACTCACTGTTTTCAGTCACTTAAAAGTGACCTCTAATGAGCAGAAGTTCTTAATTTTGATAAATTACAATTTGTTATTGTTTTTTATTGTGTGTCCACTTAGTGTTGCATTTAAGAAACTGAAACCTCTTCCTCCTCGGTTCAAGCAATTCTTTTTTTTTTTTATTTTTTGAGACGGAGTCTCGCTCTGTCT
>NW_016814304.1:930072-932377 GCF_001698545.2 Rhinopithecus bieti
GTTAGCCAGGATGGTCTCGATCTCCTGACCTCGTGATCCACCCGTCTCGGCCTCCCAAAGTGCTGGGATTACAGGCTTGAGCCACCGCGCCCGGCGGTTCAAGCAATTCTGTGCCTCAGCCTCACAAGTAGCTGGGATTACAGGTGCACGCCACCACACCTGGCTAATTTTTGTGTTTTTAGTAGAGACAAGGTTTCACCATGTTGCCCAGGCTGGTCTCGAACTCCTGACCTCAGGTGATCCACCCACCTCTGCCTCACAAAGTGCTGGGATTATAGGCGTGAGCCAACCACCACACCTGACCAGGTTTTAATTTTTGTTCTATTTCTTTGTTTTATTTTGTTTTGGATATTGGCGATTCCTATTACAGGCATGTTGAAACTTTTATCAGTTAAGTGAGTAATTTGCTCTTGAAATTTTTTGATCTCTTCCTTTGATTCTTTTTAATTTCAATGTATCAATTTTTATAGTAACTGTTTTGTGTTTGATTCATTTTATGATTTATTTAATTTTTTTCAGAGACAGGGTCTTGCTCTGTCACAAAGGCTTGAGTGCAGTTGCATAATCATAGCTTGCTGCTTCCTCCATGTCCTGGGCATGTGACCCTCCTGCCTCAACATCCTGAGTAGGTGGGACTATAGGCACACACCATGATGACTGGCATATATATATGCCCAGGCTCATCTCAAACTCCTAGCCTCAAGCAATCCTCTCAACTCAGCCTCCGAAATGCTACTATTAAAGGCATGAGCCATCATGCTCAGCCTATTTGATTTTGCACATTGCTTTCTATATTATTACTTGTGCTTTTATCTTTATTTTATTTTACATATTTTGGGTTATAGTTCCTTTTTTTATTTGCTTTGTTAAGTAGAATATTAGGTCATTAATTTGAGACCTTTCTACTTTCCTAATGCAGACGTTTAGTGCTATAAGTATCCTTCTAAGCCCCTTTGTAGTTACATCCCATAAATCTGATATCTGCATTTATGTTCATTCTGCTTAAAACACTTCCTGATTTGCTTTTTGTCTTAGATCGCGGGTTGGTTAGAGACGCTTCATTTCTTATATTTGGAAATTTTAAAAATATCTTGTTATTCATTTTAAATTTAATGATCTTGCAGAAAGCTTACTTTACATAGTTTGAATCCTTTTAAATCCACTGAGCACAATTTTGTTTCTCAGAATATGGTCTATCCTGGTAACAGTTTCATGGGGCCTTGAAGAGAATGAATGAATGGTCATTCTACATTGTTGAGTGGCATAGTTGACCAATAGCAAGCTGGTTAGTTGATAGACTGTTTAAGCCTTCTATCTTATTACTGATTTGGTGTCAAAATTTTCTATCGCTTATTGAGAGAAGAGTGTTGATGTCTCCAACTATAACTGTGAATTTGTGTATTTATTTTTGCAGCCTCTGAGTTTGTGCTTTGTAAATCTGTGAGTCTTGTTACTGAGTTTATTGTCAGGGTTTTTAGGTCCTTTTGATAAACTTCTGAAGTGACAGTCTTTATCCATGTTAGAATATTTTTCTCTGCAATACAGTTCATTTTATTTTAATATAACTCCTTTAGTTTTGATTACTTTTGGCATGGTAGATATTTTCCCACCTTTTCACTTTATACCTTTAAATTTAATTGGGCTTCTTATATTCAACACATGATCAGGTATAGATTTTTGTAATCTGATAATCTCTTTCTCTCAACTGGATTATGTGCCATTTGAATTCAATGTGGTTATTGACATGGTTGGACTTAAATCTACCATATTACTGTTTTCTATTATCCAAATGCCCCTCTGTCCCTGTTTTCCCTATTTTCTGTTTTTCTATAGAATAAATGAGTATTTTCTATCATTCCATTTTACAAACTTGCCTTTTTGCTCTGTTCTTTTCTTCTAGTTCATTTAATGGTTAGTTAGGTTTTATATTATACATCCTCAACTGATCACAGTCAATCTTCAAATGATATTACACCACTTCATATCTAGTATAAGAACCATCCATGAGCATCCTTCTGTTTTGTCTCTGAGGTTTTTGCTGTTGCTACCATACATTTTGCTTCTAAGATTTAACCTCACAAATATTTTTATTACTTTTGCTTCACACATTATATTTTAAAGAGATTAAAAGAAAAAATTTTATATTTGCCTCATATTTGCCATTCTTTTGCTCTTTATTCTATTGCTTGAGTTCTGTTTTCCACCTGGCCACAGTTTTCTTCTGCAGAAAACATTTTAATATTTCTTAATTTTAAATATCTTACTTCCTTTATCATCTTTTGATAATTTTTTTCCGGTTTTGGTA
>NW_016814305.1:0-765 GCF_001698545.2 Rhinopithecus bieti
AAAAAAACAACAACAAAAAAAACGGAGAACATGGCAGTTCTTCAATACAATAAATAGCATTGCTAAATAAAATGTAAGACATTTAATCTATAAAATACGAATTATATATGTAGATACTCTCACGGATAGATTTTCTTTTTTTTTTTTTTTTTTATTATACTTTAAGTTCTAGGGTACATGTGCATAACGTGCAGGTTTGTTACATATGTATACTTGTGCCATGTTGGTGTGCTGCACCCATCAACTCATCAGCACCCATCAGGTCATCATTTATATCATGTATAACTGCCCAATGAAATTCCTCCCCCCTCCCCCCTCCCCATGATAGATTAATGTTTTCTTATATCTGTTTTAGCAGAGCTTCCTTTTTTACCTCCAAAAGTATAATCTAAAATTGAATTATGGATGTAGTTTTAAAACCACTTACTTTTCAAACATAAATTTTTTAGGGTAAAGCCATGATAGAACTAATTTACACTTGGAATTTCAAAGCTATTATCTTGTTTTTTGAAAGGGAGGAAGGGAAAAGGAAATGAAAAGGGAAGGGGAAAGGGGAAAACTAAAAGCAAGACAGGCAATGCAGCAGCATCTGCTGTCAGGGAAGGCTGAGGAGGGAGGGGCTGTTATCTTATTTATAGTCAATATAGACTTTAATTCTCTTGTCATTGTATGTAGTTTTCCTTTCGTTTGTTTCTTAAGGAAAACTTAGAGTTGAATAGTTTAGGTCTTTCTATTCTTACTTTTCTGACTAAATTGACTATGAAC
>NW_016814306.1:0-1066 GCF_001698545.2 Rhinopithecus bieti
CCAGTCACTGGTGCTTTCCCTGCCTCGCTGGCCCTCTTGGCTCCCACTTGTGCTCGCTCTAGACCCTCAGCTTCCCCCTCCATGCCATCAGCCTGCCACTGACCTGGGCCACCTGGTGACCAGAGTTGCCATCGGCATTCACCAGCACTAGGGGTGGGGTCCCTTTACCGATTCTCAGGGTCGCTCCAGGCCGAGCGGTCAGGACTCCCTCCCCCTTGCGCAGGGGTCGGGGTGGGGGCGGATGCCTTTGCTTTGTTGCTAGGGCTTCATCTCCAGGCTCGGGGTGCCAGTGTCTCCCACTTTGGCCTTGCCCTTGGACTCGGCCTGCCGTCGGATTCTGTTTCCTTACAGGATCCAGACCCTGCCCCCAAAGCAGAGCTGGGAAAGGGGCTGGGTGGGTGAAGGAGACATGCCCCCCGCGCCCCACAATAACTGGGAGGAGGGGTGGGGCATGAGCAAGCCGGCTGCCCCGGGGGTGTGCTGTCTGACCCTGCCCCGCGCCTCCTCTCGCCCCCAGATCTAGCACAGCTGCGCAAGAAGTTCGAGGAGGACAAGCAGAGGATCGAGCTGCTGCGGGCCCAGCGCAAATTCCGACCCTACTGAGCCGCGAGAGCCGCAGTGGATGGCTGGAGGTGCAGGGCCAGGAGGAACATGAGGTGAGGCAGGGCCTGCAGCCGTCTCCGAGAGGCCGAGCTCTGGGAAACGGTCCCCAGGCTGAGGCCACCACGTCCGACAGCCCCATGAAAGTCCACACAGGCCAGGAGTAAGGGCCAGGCCACCCCTCGGGTCTTGGGCTTCAGCAGTCCTGGGGACCTGGACGTGCGCAGAGGACGACTTGCCCCTTCCGCCTCCTGCCTCCACACCCTCCTGTCAAGGACCCTGCATGAATCCGCTCTGTTTTCCCTTTTCCCTCAATGGAAAAGCCCTTGCTGGCAACGAAACAGCCTCGAAAGCAGTGAGAATGCAGCAGTGAGAATGCAGCAGCTTTCATTTTCCACCCAGTTGGGCAGCAGGGAAAGGCTCGGTGGCCCCAGCCCGCCCTTCCTTCCTGCAGCTGGCTGGAGAT
>NW_016814307.1:0-1468 GCF_001698545.2 Rhinopithecus bieti
AAAAAAAAAAAAAACACAAAAAAAAGTAAAAAAAAAAAAAAACCTATTAATTTGTGAAACTTGTTCCATTTCATATATGTGTGCATTAGATTTAGATGTAAACTTCATTTCCTACTGTGAGTTGTAGATAACCTTTTCAATTCACTGCTCTAGGTGGCTGATTAAAATGCCCCAGCCTTCTGCAAAGCCATTTCTGTAACCATGTGCTTCCTAAGCAGAACTGCTATGAATAACTGTGACAGGAGGTGACTACTATTGAGAGGTGAAGCCAGCTGGACTTCCTGAGTGGAGTGCGGACTTGGAGAACTTTTCTGTCTTACAAGAGGATTGTAAAATGCACTAATCAGTGCTCTGTAAAAATGCACCAATCAGCACTCTGTAGCTAGCAAGATGACTGTAAAATGCACCAATCAGTGCTCTGTAAAATGCACCAACCAGCACTCTGTAAAACACACCAATCAGCAGGATCTTAAAAGTAGCCAGTCCAGGGAGGATTGATAGGACAAAAATAGAACCCGGGAGGGGACAAATAAGGGAATAAAAGCTGGCCACCTCAGCCAGCAGCAGCAACCCCCTGGGGCCCCCTTCTACACTGTGGAAGCTTTGTTCTTTTGCTCTTTATACTAAATCTTGCTGCTGCTCACTCTTGGGGTCCATGCCACCTTTAATAGCTGTAACACTCACCGCGAAGGTCTGCGGCTTCATTCTTGAAGTCAGCGAGACCACGAACCCACCGGCAGCAACCAACTCTGGACACACTATCATCTGAATGTTTGTGTTCCCCAAAAATTCATATGTTGAAATCCTAACCCCCAAGGTGATGGTATTGGGAGAGAGGCTTTCCGGGGTGATTATGTGATGAGGATAAAGCCCCCATGAATGGGATTAGTGCCTTAGGAAAGGGGCCTAGACCCCTCACTCCTTCTGCCATGTGAGGACACAGCAGGAAGGTGCCATCTATGAACCAGAAATTGGGCCCCCACCAGACACCGAGTCTGTCAGCACCTTGATCTTGGACTTCCTAGACTCCAGAACCATGAGAAACAAATGTCTGGTGTTGAATTAAGCCACCCAGTTTATGGCATTTTGTGACAGCAGCCCCAACAGACTAAGACAGTGACCTAAAGCAGAGAACCACCCAGGACCTTCCCAGCATGGCAGAGTCTTAGACACTCTCTAGTCCAAGCCCTCAGCACACAGTTTTATAGGCAAAAAGGCTGAATCTCAGGCAATTCAAGTTCATGGTAGAACAAGGAGTCCGATCCAGTTTCCCTGACCCTGCTTTCTGAGTTCTTCTCTTTATTTTCTTGTGGTCCTCTGTTGTCATACAGCAAAGAATAGCGGAAAGGATTTGGATTTAGATCAGAAAACCTGGATTTTAGTTCCAACTCCATCACTTGTTAAACGTGTGATCTTGGCCGGGCGCAGTGGCTCAAGCCTGTAATCCCAGCACTTTGGGAGGCTGAGA
>NW_016814308.1:0-1315 GCF_001698545.2 Rhinopithecus bieti
GAGGTTTGGAAATATTTTTCTGACTGAAAAATTAGCATTATGGGGCTACTCCTAAAAAATATAATATTTTATGTGATGAATTCTTTCTTTCCTGCTTCTCTTAATGCAATACACAGTAAATAGCCGAAAATACCATATACTAAATGCCAATTTTAACTTTTTTCCTTTATAGAGATTTATGTTTTTTATTTTATTTTAATTTTTTTAAGTGGAAAACATCAGAATTTTAATAATCATTTTAGGTAAGTGTGTACCTTATTTTTGACACTGCACAAAACTCAAAACATCGTTGTTTTTCAAAGTTAAGTTGCAATCTGAACTTGAAATTATATCAGTGAACTTTATGTTCTGTTAGTTTGAAATCCATTGGTCTCTCTGCAACTTTGAATCAGTCTTTATTCATGCATAATTTTGAAACCTCATTCATTCGTTATTTGCAAAATCAAGTTGTGAGAGTTACAAAGATCTTTTAAATGTCAGTACATTTCATTAAACAATATCAAAAAATTGATTTGTCAGTGTCACCAGCAATCTCGTCAGAAAAAGCCTTTGAACAATAGCAGTCACATAAAAGTCCCTTGAAATTATAACCTTATGGGTTCAAATTTTATTATTAGCCAGTTTTCCCAGCACCATTTAACATGGGAAGTTGTTTTTCTTGAAGTGATGGGCTTATTTTGTTATTTTTAAGCAAGCACGAAATACTTGTTTGAATATCCATAATTTGCTTAGCAGTTATTTTTTCAAGGAGAAATGGAAAAAGCAGCTGATTCATTTGCATCTAAAAAACAAACAAGGGCTGTGCCCTGGTAAAAACCATCATGTTTTAGTATTTAGCAGAAATGGTTTATAAATTCCCTTCTCTTTCCACCGAATATTAAAAACATGTACCCACGGAGTGAGGTTTGGTTTTGCTTTTGTTTTTTGTATCAAACATGGGAGATAATGTGTCTTTTTATTATTGTTATTTTAGTTTAATTTATGGGATACATGTGCTGAACATGCAGGTTTGTTACATACATATAGATGTGCCATGGTGGTTTGCTTCACCTATCAACCGGTCATCTAGGTTTTAAGGCCCGCATGTGTTAGGTATTTGTCCTAATGCTCTCCCTCCCCTTGCCCCCAACAGGCCCCAGTGTGTGATGTTCTCCTCCCTGTGTCCATGTGTTCTTATTGTTCAAATCCCACTTAGGAGTGAGAGCATGTGCTGTTTGGTTTTCTGTTCCTGTGTTAGTTTGTTGAGGATGGTGGTTTCCAGAATCATTCATGTCCCTGCAAAGGACATGAATTCATTCTTTTTTATGGCTGCGTC
>NW_016814309.1:0-1014 GCF_001698545.2 Rhinopithecus bieti
TAAAAAATCAGCCTTATCCAGAAATATAGTAGGAAAAGGAATAATTATTTCAATAATGTCAAAGATAAACTTAAATTTGAGACAAAATTAGTAAATGCTGCTTATTCTTGATCTTGCAGCCTTAAAGGAAACTATCTGTGGCCATACTCTTTTCAGCAGGATTCAAAGGTATTTGAAGTTTTGGTTTTATAGAGGAAAAGGAGTAAATCCTGAGATAGATGGACTCTGATTAGCAAGTTTTCTTAACACTCAAATGGGATTTTGAAAGTGGTAGAGACTTTCTAATTGCTCTTCAGGTAAATTTTTAAGTCCTTGTGTTGTAGGACTTTTTCCTTAGTTCAGCTAAGAACGGTTTCTTGTCACATGGCCATGAGAGATTAGACTCGCAGACACTTTGAAGGTTGGAAAAAAATGGAATTTTTGGGCAAAAATGGACAAAAAAGGAAACAGGACTCTCTACAAAGCCAGGGTCCTGCAAGTGTGTGTCCTGCCTCACAGACTGAATTCCAGGTTCCACCGAGGAAGAGGAAGGGCCAAGCTCCTCCCCACTGCAAACGCGCAAACTTCCCGAGGCTCCGTCACAGTGTGCACTTCTTCCAGGGACAGGTGGGTTGGGGGTTCTCTGGGGACCTCTTTATAATCAGCTCTCTCACTTGGTTGGCTGCAAGTGGGTAGATAAGCGATTTGGGGAGATTTCAAAACAGGAAAAACTTGTTTTATCATAAGAGTGACGGCCAGGTGCGGTGGCTCAAGCCTGTAATCCCAGCACTTTGGGAGGCCGAGACGGGCGGATCACGAGATCAGGAGATCGAGACCATCCTGGCTAACACGGTGAAACCCCGTCTCTACTAAAAAAATACAAAAAACTAGCCGGGCAAGGTGGCGGGCGCCTGTAGTCCCAGCTACTGCGGAGGCTGAGGCAGGAGAATGGCGTGAACCCGGGAGGCCGAGCTTGCAGTGAGCTTAGCGCCGGCCATTGCACTCCACTACGGGCGACAGAGCAAGCCTCCGTCC
>NW_016814310.1:0-213 GCF_001698545.2 Rhinopithecus bieti
TGCTCTGAGTCACCAGCGCACACATCATTTCTACATAAAGAACCCTGTGAGTCTGTCCCAGGACTTTTTAGCCTAGACCTAAAAATTCACAGCTCAGAAAACCCTAACCATTTTGGGAACCTGAGGGGTGGGCCAAAGGAATCTCACAGAGTGTGGTGCTGGCGGTGGGGTCAGCAAAGGGCGGCTGGGGCTTCCCGCAAGCACTGCCGGGAG
>NW_016814311.1:0-1013 GCF_001698545.2 Rhinopithecus bieti
AAAAAAAAAAAAAAAAAAAGCTAAATTCCACGTATCCGAGTGTTTCCTAGTCATTCTCTAAATGACTTATTTGCCATAAAACAGTTCATTATAGCTCAAGAAAATTACAAATATTAAAGTTGCTTTTAATTGAGTTGGGATTAGTAGTTTCTAAATGTAAACTTTAATCTACAGGAAGAGCTGAGAATGTTTACATCTTCATTTTAAATGTCTACAGCTGCAAATAAATATAATTTGCAGGCCATGCATGATGGCTCACACCTACAATTCCAGCGCTTTGGGAGGATGAGGCAGGAGAATGTCTTAAACCGACGAGTTCCAGACCAGCCTGGGCAACACAGTGAGACCCTATCTCAACAAAAAATTAAAAAATAAGTCGGGCATGGTGGCACACACCTACAGACCTAGCTACTTGGGAGACTGAGGCAGGAAGATTGCTTGAGCCCAGGAGGTAGAAGCTGCAGTGAGCCATGATCACACTACTGCACTCCAGCCTGGGCAATGGGGTAAGACTCTGTCAGTCCGTCCGTCCGTCCGTCCATCCATCCATCCAATTTGTTTCCCCCATAGACTTACATTAATAAATTCATAGTATCTTCAAATGTGCTTAATACCATTTGACTTCAGCTGGGTAACCCAAAACTAGAAAAACATGTAACGCTCAAAGAAAAGTATCAGTTTAAAAATCAAACTCACCACACAATTTCTGTACTATTGCAGGTTATTAACTTTTTAAAAAATATGCTCAAAGATCACAAGGTGGAGCTCTCTCCTAGTGTCTAGAAAAAACTTTTGAGGTTTTTATCATATGTACCAATTCTCTATACCTACTATAAAAGAGTTAACATTCTAACAGCTTTGGAGGATGAAGCACAGAAATAAAATTTGCATTAAGTCTCAATCACTATTTTCCTTCTGGGAAAAAAAACGTATCCAGCTACAACTAGCTTCTGCTTCTCCTTACCGAAAACCAAGCAACTCCGTTTGTAGATAAGCTAAACAATACATATTAA
>NW_016814312.1:0-778 GCF_001698545.2 Rhinopithecus bieti
GAAGTAGAAAGAAACTTTCTGAGAAACTGCTTTGTGATTTGTGAATTCATCTTGGAGAGTTACACCTTTCTTTTCATTGAGTAGTTTGATAGCACTCTTTTTGGGGAATCTGAGAAGGGATATTTTTTATTACATCGAAGCCTATATTGACAAAGGAAATATCCTCAGATAAAAACTAGAAAGAAACTTTCTGGGAAACTCCTTCATTTTGTGTGAATTCATCTCTTTGAATTACACTTTTCTTTTCTTGGAATAGTTTGCTAACAGTGTTTTCGTGGAATCTGCAAAGTGATATTTGGGAGCACATTGAGACCTATGGTGAAATTTAAAATATTCTGAGATAAAAATTAGAAAGACGTTTTATGAGAAACTGCTTTGTGATGTGTGAATTCATCTCACAGCATTACACTGTTCGTTTCATTGAGCAGTTTGCTATCACTTTATTCATGGAATCTGCAATGGTGTATTTTGGAGCATATTGAAGATTATAGTGACAAAGGGAATATCCTCAGAAAAAAACTAGAAAGAAGTTTTCTTAGAAACTGCTTTCTTATTTGTGAATTCATCTCACAACGTTACACAATTTTTTTTATGGAGCATTTTGGTAGCACTGTTTTTGAGGAATCTGAGAAGGGATCTTTTGGATCACATTAAAGCCTCTGGTGACAATAGAAATATCCCCAGATAAACACGAGAAATAAGTTTTCTGAGAAACTTCTTTGTGATGTGTGAATTCATCTCACACAGTTACAGCTCTCTTTTCTTAGAGCAGTTTGCT
>NW_016814313.1:0-2708 GCF_001698545.2 Rhinopithecus bieti
GGGAGGGGGGAGCTTTGGGAGTTTTACCTGATGTAAATGACAAGTTGATGGGTGCTGATGAGTTGATGGGTGCTGACGAGTTAATGGGTGCAGCACAGCAACATGGCACAAGTATACATATGTAACAAACCTGCACATTATGCACATGTACCCTAGAACTTAAAGTATAATAATAATAAAATAGTAAAAAAAAAAAAAGAAAGAAAGAAAATCCAGTTGTTGGCTGGGCATGAAGGCTAATGCCTGTAATCCCAACACTTTGGGAGGTGAGGTAGACAGATTACTTGAGGTCAGGAGTTTAAGACCAGCCTGGCCAACATGGTGAAACCCCATCTCTACTGAAAAAAAAAAAAGAAAAGAAAAAAGAAAAAAAAATTAGCTAGGCATGGTGGTGCATTCCTGTAATCCCAGCTACTTGGGAGGCTGAAGCAGGAGGATTGCTTGAACTGAGAGGCAGAGGTTGCAGTGAGCCGAGATTATGCCACTGCACTACAGCCTGGGTGAGAGTCTGTCTCAATAAATAAGTTAATTAAATTAAACACATAAAATTAAAACACATAAAATTAAAACAACAAAAAGGAAAATCCAGCTGTCTATTAAGCCACACACTGGGGAGTTTTTGTTTGTTTTTGTTTTGTTTTTTTTGAGACAGAGTTTCACTCTTGTTGACCAGGCTGCAATGCAGTGACACCATCTCAGCTCACTGCAGCCTCTGCCTCCCAGGTTCAAGCGATTCTCCTGTCTCAACCTCTTGAGTAGCTGGGATTACAGGTGCGCACCACTATGCCTGGCTAATTTTTTGTATTTTTGGTAGAGATGGGGTTTCCCCATGTTGGTCAGGCTGGTCTCAAACTCCTGACTTCAGGTGATTCACCCACCTCGGCATCCCAAAGTGCTGGCATTACAGGCGTGAGCCACTGCACACAGCCTGTATAAGTGTTATTTATGTTAACATGCCATTATTAATATTTTAAAATAAATGAATATTGAAAATTTTTTCCACTTGAACTTCTACTACCGTAAATATCAATAGATAAAACTCGTATGAATGAAAGCCCGCTGAAACCCTCAGCCATTTCTGAGAGGGTGAAGGGTTCCTGAGTCCAGTGTGTTTGCGATCTGTCGGTCTCAACCAATCGTTCTTGCTGTGCATAGTAGTTCTTGCACACAACTAAACCGCCACTGTCTGACAACCCTGGCACCACTGGGCACTTGTGGTCATGGAGACAGGCCAGGAGGTTGCAAAGGCAGAGTGCCTTCCTGGGCCTCTGATCTGGGCCACTCTCCCTGTCAGTGTGGCTGATGGTGCCTGGCAGTCACCTGGGCAGTCCCCTGCTTCTCTCTTTGGGCCAGTGTTGGCTCTGGAGGCTCCTGGTGCATCTTTGTCTTCAGTCTGAATGCTGCACTCACACTTTACCCTGAGGCAGGCAGGACACTGCCTCAGCCACCTGGGTAGCCCTTTGTGTGATTACCCCATCCAGGCTCCATGAGTCATTCCTTCTCCACTGCCCCCACCCTACCCCATTTCCAGACTTGAGAGTTTTTAAGATGGTCTCCCACCTGCATGCCATTGGCTCTATTGCGTTTCACCAAGAATCTGATCTCCTCTGCTTTATATCTTCCAGAAATTCTCCAATGTTCTGGTCTGTTGGTGGCATTTTTCCTGGTTTTCAAGGGCTTCTTAAGTGTTTTTATATTTATCTTACCACATCAGATGGCGGGGGAGATGGGTAGGAGAGGTGCAGTTGAACCTTGAACAATGTGATGGTTGGAGAGCCAAGCCCTCACGCAGTCAGAAACCCTTGTATAACTTCAGGCTCCCTCCAAACTTAACTAATAAAGAGCCTACTGTTAACTGGAAGCCTTACTGGTAACATTAAAAAATCAGTTAACACATACTTTGTATATGTATTTATATAGTATTCTTACAATAAACTAAGCTAGGGAAAATAAAATGTCATTAACATCATAAGAGAAAGTATTTACTAAGTGGAAGTGCATTATCATAAAAGTCTTCATCCTAGTTATCTTCACGTTGAGTGGCTGAGGAGGAGGGGCTGGTCTTGATGCCTCAGGGTGGCAGAGAGGAAGAAGTGGAGGAGGTGGGAAAGGAGGCAGGAGAGGCAGGGACACTCTGGCCTGTATAACTCTGATTGAAAAGCCTCCCTGTGGGTGGACCCGCACAGTTTGCACCTGCTTGTTCAAGGGTCCGCTGTGCTTGAAAGTGTTAGTCAGCAGTCCTGACAAATGTAAACAATGGTTGAATGAATGAGCAAGGGAGCCTTAAGGGTGGGGAGGGGCGGGTGTCGGCAAGGACCTTCCTCCAGGACAGGGTTGTTGCGAGGGGCAAATGGTGACTGATGATCCACAAGAAGGCGTACCTGTGTGACAGCACCTGTCAGCCAGGTGGGATCAGGGTGCAGCCTGTCGTCTGCTATTGTCGTCAGGAGCTCAGCAATGGATGGAAGTCCTAGGGGGACAACACACACAGCTTAGCAGCAGGTGCCTCTCCCTTTGGGCCTAATTTAGCCGATGGGAGTTTAATTTAGCCACGGGGACGTAATTGCTAGAAGAAAAGGGAAGAAAAAACCTGATGCCCTCACCGCCTTCCAACCTTCCAATCCTGACTCTTCAGGAAAAGCCTGGCTCTCAGACGTCTCCAGAGCGCCTGGCCAAGAGTGAGAAGGCGAGGGCTGGTGTGTGTGTGT
>NW_016814314.1:0-1013 GCF_001698545.2 Rhinopithecus bieti
AAATTTAAAGTTTTAAAATAAATCAGGATTTGATAAAAACAAAAGCAAAAACAAAAAACCTAGTAAAACATAAACCTGCCAGTCAAGAATATTCTATTGTCTTTGTGAAATAACTTAGATGACAGCAGTCATTGTTATGGGGAAGCTGGATATAATGTAAGAATGTGGAATAAAACTATTAATTTGCTTTAATATGTATAACGTAGGCAGAAAATATCTAACAGAGATCTCCTGAAAATAGTACAAAATGGAATTGAAAAAATTGATTTAAAAATTCAGTTGTAGATTGATACCCTCCAATTTTCTCTTTGCTGTTTACGTGCCAAGTCTAAGCCATTAAAATGCTTTACTAATTGAACACTATAAGAACCTAACTGGCCAGGTTATCAATCTAGTCCTACTATAATCTACCCGTAAGAGGGCATTCAGGCCAGGCACGGTGGCTTACAACTATAATCCCAGCACGTTGGGAGGCCGAGGGGAGCGGATCACCTGAGGTCAGGAGTTTGAGACCAGCCTGGCCAACATGGTGAATCCCTGTCTCTACTAAAAATACAAAAATTAGCCAGACTTGGTGGCATGTACCTGTAGTCTCAGCTACTCAGGAGGCTGAGGCAGGAAATGGCTTGAACCCAGGAGATGGAGGTTGCAGTGAGCCAAGATGGCATCACTGCACTCCAGCCTTGGCAATAGAGTAAGACTCCACCTCACAAAAAAAAAAAAGAAAAAAAAAAGTACATTCAAAATGATTGTCCTAAAGTAGAAAGTCTAATCATACTGTGGAACTTCTGTAGCTAATTTTTATTATTATTATACTTCAAGTTCTAGGGTACATGTGCACAATGTGCAGGTTTGTTACATATGTATACATGTGCCATATTGGTATGCTGCACCCATTAACTCATCATTTACATTAGGTATATCTCCTAATGTTATCCCTCCCCCCTCCCCCAACCCTACGACAGGCCCCGGCGTGTGATGTTCCCCTTCCTGTGTCAAAGTGTTCTCTTTGT
>NW_016814315.1:0-775 GCF_001698545.2 Rhinopithecus bieti
CTTTAATAGAAGTGTGTTTTAATACATGTTGTTCACTGCTTTACTCAATTTTAGAGTGATCTGTGGTTTTCCTCAACATGTATTTGATGTTTCTTTAGGGCAAAGTTCTGCCACTCAAAAATGGTATAATTGAAAGTGTATTATATTCCAAATGGGGTAGAAATTAAGTTGCTTCTTAGATCTGGGCCATTTGATCCCTTCCTTCATCCCTATTAACTTACAGTATATAAATATACTCTGTGAGGTGGGTTCAGACTGATGTTGGAGGGAATATGCTACAGTTCCTGCCTCTGCATTTAAGTGCATAAGTGTCTCACAGGAATGGCCAAAGTGTCCCACTCTGGGAAAAGAAGAAAAAACTGGCCAAAGAAGGTTTTCTTTTGTCTGATACATTTTTAAAAATTCCAATGTAATATATTTAACAGATTTGTTGTACTGAATTGTTTTTGTGTATGTGTGTGGTTTGCTTGATTTTGAGATTTCATAGTCTTGTAAAAAGACGGAGGTGTGTGACCTTCAAAGCCTTTTCTCATTTTATTAGTAGGTGTTGTCAGCTTGAGTACTTTCCATGCAGAGCCTATCTTACATACCACTTACTAATCTCTTTGGTTATGAGACATTTAATTTGGTTTTAGGGGTAGAATTTTCTTGATGCCTATGAAAAGTAAGTTAAAAGACAATGTCAACAACAAACTTCACCTCTCTCTTTCTCTCTTTCTCTCTCTCTCTCTCTCTCTCTCTCACACACACACACACTCACACACACACACACAAA
>NW_016814316.1:0-1391 GCF_001698545.2 Rhinopithecus bieti
TCATGCCTCTTTAATATTCTGTTTCTTTTACCTCACTGACCTTCTTTTTTGTTCTCCTACCTTTTACTGTGGGTGTCTTATTACCCTGCTTTGGGAGTTTATCCTTTAGCATGTCATAGACCACTATCTTCAGGCAGAGGACCCCACGTAGTCTCTAGTCCTGATTGTCTACCCTCTCTCAAGTTCTGTAACTTCAGTTGCCTCTGGGACACCTTCACTGGGTTTTACAAAACCCTGTTACCTGGAACTGAACATATTAAAAGCTAAGATTCCTCCCCAAATCTGCATGTTGTGCCAATTTTCCTGGCCAACTATCTTATCTGTCCCCTGGTTTTGCGACCTTATTTAAACCTTTAAATCAATGTTTTTAAAATTGGAATCTTGATGAATGGTGCAAAAATCAATGGATACAAAGGATATGCCGAGATATGTAAGTCTTCTGCCCACTGGTTCCCTAGGCACTCAGTTCCCCTCCCAGGAGGTAACCACTGTTGCCAGCTCTTAAGAGTGATTTTTGATTCCTTCTTCTGCCGGCTCTATCTCAAGTCCTTCCCTGTCTGTGAGATGTGTGCCCTTTCCTTTCCAGGCCCTAGTGCACTGATATCTGGTTGAGTTTATATATAAATATTTATATGTGTATATTTTGTATACATATATAACATCTCTCCCTATGGCCTTCCGGCCTGGAGTTTTCATCACGTCGCTTCCTGGATGAAGGAACCTCGAGGGGTGAGGGGCAGGGGTTGGGGGTGATGGAGAAGAGAACCTAAAGGGGACTTAGGTAGGGGGTTCAGAGTGGCCAACTGGCGTGACGCTCTGGCAGGATTCCTATTCCTATTCCTCCCACCTCAGGCCCGCTTCTAGTCCTCTCATCCAAAAGCCTCTCGTTTCCAAGGGCCGAGACAGAGACAGAGACAGCGAGATACACAGAGACAGAGACGCCGAGGCACCAGCATCCCTCTCCCCCTTCTGTCCCGCCCCATCTCTCTGACGGACACCATGGCTCAGCCAATGGCACTCACGATATGCCCCTGAAGGGCCAATGAACGCCAGAGGAGGGCGGAAGATTCCCCGCCCCCACTTCTAGGCTTGGTTGAACCGTGCAGGTAGGTCCGGAGCTGGGGGAGCTGTCTTTGGCACTGGTGCCCCTGGGGGTGGGGGCACGAGTGGACAGGGGTGATGGTGAGGTAGAGGAGGCGGCCCCGACACGACGAGCTCGAGGGAGCGGCCCGGCTGGGAGGCGGGGGGCAGCGGGGCCCGGGGAGCGGGCGCCGCCGAGGGCCCTGGAAGCTGCGTGGCTCGGGGAGAGGGACGCGTGTGTGGGGCACTGGGACCCCCGCCCAGCGCCCACTCGTAGGCCTGGGCCGCAGGCTGCCGACCGAGTGGCCGGG
>NW_016814317.1:0-2864 GCF_001698545.2 Rhinopithecus bieti
AAAAAAAACTATGAAAAAAAAAGATTATTCTTTTACAAAGTTAATACTCTTTGAATAGTTAAATATTCAAATAGTGTAATTTCAGAAAACACAATTGTATGCAGCAAAAAGTCTCCTTACTACTTCTGTCTCCAGGCCACTTAGGTCCTCTTTCAAATACTAAAAGTTTGGGACTATTTGCAAACATCTCTCCATTGATAAAAACTTAGCCTTAAGTTACTAATGTTATTGGAGTTTCCACAGCAGCATTTTATTTTTGTTTTGGGTAGTATCTGTTGTTTACACATATATGCAAATTTGCACATATATGTAAATATTTACACATATGCAAATATATAATTTGGTTTAAAAAGTACTATGTATAGAAACATAAGAAAATAAGAAGAAAATCAATACCTGATCATCTTAACAATAACCAGAATAATGAGTTTAATGTATAATAATTCTTCCCCAAGTTTAAATTCTTGGTAGGTAGTAATTCTACATATTTTCAAAAACCTTAATCACAGGAATTTCACACTGAGCATACTGGAAATCTGACTCATTTCTTAGGAGGGAAATGAATCTCTTAGTACTGTTGCTTTTGGAAAAGGAGTGGGGAACTAACCTTTTGGAAGGAGAGAGGAAACCAGGGATTGGCAAAAAGAGTAGAGAGGTTTAATAAGGGTACATATTTTTATACTACAGCCTTGAGAAAATAAGGAAAAGTCCAGTTGCAGTAATTCTGGGTCCTTAGAATACTGCTTTTCTTTTTTCTTTTTTAAATGTAAGGAATGGATTGGAAGATGTATAGAGAAGATAAGCTCACAGTCAGGTTACACTATTCTGTTATGTTTTGATGTGGGTAGCAGGGAGGATTAACTTAAGGAAAGAAAAAGAACTTTCCACGTCATGCATTCAGTTTTTGTCTGTTATGACAATGGAGTATGAGCAGCAAGAGTCAGAAACTCCCAAGTTGTAAAATGTGGCCAGGTGGGGTGGCTCACTCCTGTAATCCGAGCACTTTGGGAGTCTGAGGGAGCAGATCACTAGAGGCCAGGAGTTTGAGACCAGCCTGGCCAACATGGTGAAACTCTGTCTTTACTAAAAATATAAAAATTAGCCGGGTGTGGTGGCACACGCCTGTGTTCCCAGCTACTCGGGAGGCTAAGGCAGGAGAATCACTTGAACCCGGGAGGTGGAGGTTGCAGTGAGCCAAGATGGCACCACTGCACTCCAGCCTGGGTGACAGAGTGAGTCTCAGCCTCAAAACAACAACAACAACAAAATTGGGAATGTTTAACCCTTTTCAGGGATGTCCCTTCTTTATTTTCAATGGAATAGCCTAGCAGAATAAGCCAAATCTCCTATAGAGATGCTGTTAGCAAGAGACCAGTTTTGCTAGCTATACCATGTTACTACATAGTATGTTTCATTGCTCCAATGTACCATAGCTTTAATTACTAACATTTGGGTTCTTTATAATTTTTTGAATATTCAATAACGCACAATTCAGACAGTCCCTTAGGACAGAGTGATAGAAATGTAATTCTTAAGGGTACAAGCTTTGTAAAAACACTTTTTTTTTTCTTTTTTTGTTTTTGAGACGGAGTCTGGCTCTGTCGCCCAGGCTGGAGTGCAGTGGCCAGATCTCAGCTCACTGCAAGCTCCGCCTCCCGGGTTCACGCCATTCTCCTGCCTCAGCCTCCCGAGTAGCTGGGACTACAGGTGCCCGCCACCTCGCCTGGCTAGTTTTTTGTATTTTTTAGTAGAGACGGGGTTTCACCGTGTTAGCCAGGATGGTCTCGATCTCCTGACCTCGTGATCCACCCGTCTCGGCCTCCCAGAGTGCTGGGATTACAGGCTTGAGCCACCGCGCCCGGCCTCCTGGCCAGTCTTGTTTCATTGATCCACATCCAGTTTTTTAGTTTATTTTTTTAAATGTCATTTTTTTTTTTTTTAGAGCAGTTTTAGGTTCACAGGATAATTGAACAGAAAGTATAGAGTTTTCGCGGGGCACGGTGGCTCAAGCCTGTAATCCCAGCACTTTGGGAGGCCGAGATGGGCAGATCACGAGGTCAGGAGATCGAGAGCACCCTAGCTAACACGGTGAAACCCCGTCTCTACTAAAAATACAAAAAAATTAGCTGGGCCGGTGGCGGGCGCCTGTAGTCCCAGCTACATGGGAGGCTCAGGCAGGAGAATGGCGTGAACCCGGGAGGCGGAGCTTGCAGTGAGCTGAGATTGCGCCACTGCACTCCAGCCTGGGCGACAGAGTGAGACTCCGTATCGGAAAAAAAAAAAAAAAAGTATAGAGTTCTTATATATCCCCTGCCCCCACACATGAATATATTCCCTACTATCAGACACCAGAGTGTTAACCTTTGTTATAGTCAACAAACCAAACATTGAAAAGTCGTTGTTACCTAAAGTCATAGTTTACATTAGGGTTCACTCTTGGTGTTGTACATCCTATGGAGTTTGACAAATGTATAATGACATGTATCTACCACTGTAGTAGTATACAGAATTGTTTCATTGCCCTAAAAATCCCCCCATCCATTTATTTTTTAAAGGTCTGTTGGACTTGACATTTTTTAAGTAAATATTTTTATTTTGGGATAAATTTAGACTTACAGAAAAGTTGCAAAGGTAATACAAAGTTACTGTATACTCCTCACCCAGCTTCCTCTAATATTAATGTCTTACTTTAGGGCCGGACGTCGTGCCTCACGCCTGTAATCCCAATGCTTCGGGAGGCCAAAGTGGGAAGATCACTTGAGCTCAGGAGTTCAAGATCAGCCTGGGCAACATAGCAAGACTTTGTCTCTATAAATAAATTAAAAAAAATAAAAAAAAACAGGCCGGGCGCGGTGGCTCAAGCC
>NW_016814318.1:0-1014 GCF_001698545.2 Rhinopithecus bieti
TAGGTGCTAAAGGAAATTTCTCAGTAGAAAGGCACCAAGGACTGTAAAGTCCACTGCTGATGTCCTCACCTTAAAACAAAAGGTCAATTTCTTAAAAGTTATATACTTGGTTTATCTTCCACTTTCCTTTCCCTCAAAACTAAAAGTCTTTTAGCACATGTATCACCCCTAGAATTTCCAGTAAACCAGCACCAGCCTGAAGATCACATTCTCATCAAAGGGTGAAAAGAAGGGAAACTCAAGCCATTCTGGGAAGAACTCTACCTTGTGCTGCTAACCACGGAGACTGCTGTTCGTTCAGTGGAAAAGGAATGGACTCATCACATCCGAGTCAAGAAAGCGGCAACCCCTCCAGAGTCATGGGCCATAGTCCCGGGGGAAAACCCTACCAAACTAAAGCTAAGACAAATTTAACTCTTCAATGTATTCTATTACTCTTTCTTCTTTCCTCGGTCAATTGCTGCCCATCTAGTTATTAATGTAACCAAGTCAATTTCACCTTAAACTATTGCATTTAATGCTTGCCTTGTTATACCCTGTGAGGACTTGCCAAGTCAAAGACAGCTCTCTACTTTAGAAAAGTACCTCTGTTCCTTCTGACTCTCCTCAGACTGGACATTAGTAAATTAGGACCATTTAATCTGGGGAGATTTCAACAAAGACCCCAGTGTCAACCAGGAGTCTTTCCCCCCGATGTAAAGCTTTTATGCTGTAGTTGGTCCAACGTTCTGCAGACCACTAAAAAGCAAGAATAAACTGCCCCAACTGGTTTTTGTAACTTCCTAAAACCATATATTCATTTTACTAAAGAATTATAGGGGCCGGGTGCGGTGGCTCAAGCCTGTAATCCCAGCACTTTGGGAGGCCAAGGTGGGTGGATCACGAGGTCAGGAGATCGAGACCCTCCTGGCTAACACGGTGAAACCCCATCTCTACTAAAATACAAAAAACTAGCCGGGCGCGGTGGCGGGCGCCTGTAGTCCCAGCTACTCGGAGGCTGAGGCGGGAGAATGG
>NW_016814320.1:0-34561 GCF_001698545.2 Rhinopithecus bieti
ACTTGGACTCGGGAAGGGGAACACCACACACTGGGGCCTATCACGGGGGGGGCGGGTAGGGATTGCATTGGGAGTTATACCTGATGTAAATGACGAGTTGATGGATGCTGACGAGTTGATGGGTGCAGCACACCAACATGGCACAAGTATACATATGTAACAAACCTGCACGTTATGCACATGTACCCTAGAACTTAAAGTATAATAATAAAAAAAAAGAGCCTAATACAGTGCCCAGCATGTTGTATATACTCAATAAAAGGCTATTATTTTTATTGTTTTACTATCAGATTTATTGGCTCAAAATCTTTCATCTTTCTGCACATCTTGACAATTTGACAGTGATGTTTCTTTATTGTAATAAAACAGATAATGGCTATCATACACTTCTTTGAGAGGACAGAGGCAACTAATTTCCATCCAGTGTTCTACTGCTTTCTCTTTCCAAGTATGTAAAAGCAGTTGCTGCTTGACAGTGAACACTGACATAATGAGTTCTATGGTGACTGGACTGGTGTTTTTAACTACTAAACATTGTTTTGACAATATCAACTGCAGGGCTAATTGTGCTCTACCCCTTTAACTGGAGGAGAAAATATTTGATCAAGACTACCTTGGATCTTGAAGGGCAGTTAAGTTTGCTAGATGAGATGCTGTTCTAAATGCTCAAAGTCTGGTAAAAATATTCCCTCATATTTGGCTTAATCCTGATTCCTCCATAAATCCCCAGTTAACTTTTGGGCTGCCTTAAGTGTTTTTCTGCAATAATCTCACACTACCCCAGAACTTAGATCAGAACATCTGCCAGACCGAACAATACAGTTCCCTTTTGCCTCAGCTGCAGCTCTCAGCTTTTTGAGATGACTGTTTCCGTCTTTCTCTGTCTGGCTATAATCATTTTGGATGCTGTCTCACATTGGTCCTTGACATTTCCCTGAAACTAATTTCCATCAACAATAATGAAGAGAACGGAACAAATGTATTAATTAACTTCAGTACAGAAAGTCCTCAGTACCTCTAAGACATTCAGACGTTCTTGGATACTTTTTTGAGCAGCAAAACATTCAAACATCCATGAGCAGTAAGGAAAGTAATATAGTGTATTTCTGAGAATATTCCTAATCAATGACTTATTTATTTGAAGAGAGTATGTATCATATTAAAGTTTAAACTTTTGCATGAGTAGACTCCTTACAAGTCTACCTCAGACTCAGGCAGTATTTATTGAATTTAAACATCTGTTTAACTTGGCTCCTCTTACTTCCAGCTGTAAATCAGCCATTTCATGAAAAACCAATTTGTTTCTCTACATTTTCATTTTCTTACTGTTTAATATTTTTGGGTAGGTTCAGGCACTAGGTTTTTTTAATGCAACACTTTCAGAATAGGGCACTAGGGCTTAAAAAACACACACACACACACACAACTGAATTTCCAACAGATTAATTCCTTTCCTTGTGAGTGGACTAAATTCTTACGTAAATTGTCAGTCAGTGTCTTTGGATCCTCTGAACAGTTAACCAAAGTGTACCCATATGTTTGGCATGCCACCAAAACTGGTCAATAAATGAAAGGCAGTACTGAGATTCTTCTGTAGATTTGGAACTCCTAGTTGCTCCCACCTATTTTATAATAATAGAGATTTACTTTTCAGATTATGAATGATTTTAGAGTGTAATCAGCCAAAGAAAAGTGCTTTTGAGGGGAAATCTTTCAATGGAAACATTATACAATTCAAGTGCTTTATCTGTTACATTTAACCAAAAGAGCAAATTATAAGATCATAGAAATAGTTCAGTCTCACTAGAGTCATCAGAATCTTACAAATGAGAAATTAAATGAATAGCTATTAAGTGTTCATATTCATCATAGTGGAAGAATTGCAGGCAATGATTTGAAAGCCTCAGATCTAGTCTCTTTCAGTTGCAAAGAGCAGAAATGCAACAGTATTCTGACATTTTGACTATTTAACAATCTATTCATCCTTAATTTAAAAATATTTTTTACCCTGTACCTTCCAAAAATATAGTGAAAAGATTTATATGCTGGTGAGAAAGAACAGAAAAATATGTCTTGAATTTCAACTATCTTAAGTATCATAAGGTTATTAACTTTTCATTGAAAGAATTTATGAAAGAGATGTAAAATGAAAGACAAAAATAGGAGTCAAGATAAATAAGACATAATGATTTGAGGTTTTAAAAAATGCTATCATGTTTCTGATAATTTTGAACTTTTATGCTTAAGATATATTAAAATTTATTAAAATTAAGCAGTTGGTCTAAGCCATGAATATTTTAATTGTAATAAATCAATGGTATCCTCAACATCATTTCAAAATGGAAACATAGTAGTTACTTAGGAACAGATGTTTCCAACTGGCATTCCCCTAATTATAAGATTGCCTCATATACATTCCTTTTATATGAGTAGCTGCTCCAGCCTGTTGACCAAAGGAGCTCTCATCCATGGTCACTGGAGATTTTCATCTGGTCTCTTCCTTCCTAATGTATATAATCGTGCGAACAATTCTTCCTTTTGGACCATCCTCTTCTCCTGACCTTCTCCAAAAACGAAAGGAAGAAGGGTAGGAAGCGTGTAAGAAACAAGATCACTGGGAACAAGAGGAGGAAAATGTGGTGTTAAAGGCTCTGTTTCAGGCTACAGAAAGCTCCAGAGTAACAGCATCTTGGTTTTTCAGAAGTAGGTCTCATAATCAGAAATTAATCTGTAGGTTTTTATAATTGTGATGAGTTGACAGGGTGTGGACTAGCTTGTGACTCAAAGGTAAGTACAGAGCGTACGGAGGTTTTATTGATATTTAATTTTTGTCTCTCTTCATCATCCTAAAGTTTTATGGGGTCACTTAATGCAATTTGATGAGGGCAAAAGTAGATAGCTTCAATTATCATTGAATAATTACTAATTGATTCAAAGCTGAGAGTATTAAACACTGATGGTAGCAGGGCAGGTTCTATAGCTCCAGGTAAACATTTAAAAAATAAAAAATCAGATGGCTCACATCAGCGTCAGGCAGGTCACATGTGAGCAAGGGCAACATCTTGAATGTCCAGGAAATGGCTGAGGTTAGAGTTGGCGTGCCTTAATTCCACAGTTTGACAAGCAGGGGTAAGTATGAGAGGAGGACCTAATTCTTCTGCTAATGCTAACTGATTTTCTCATAGAAAATTTGTTTTCTGTGGTTTCTCAATTCTACAGTTCTATTAGCAAAATTCTTTATATGCTTGATGAATTGAAGAGATGGCAGTCAGCTTGCCTTTGCATTGAATTACTATGTAATCATTCCGCTATTGTGAGAAAACAGTTTCCTAAATAAGTGACTTACAAGTTAACCTTTGGAAACAACTTGTAAGAAACTGCCTATATACCTTTCTTTACAAATATAGACAACTGTGAAGCCAAAATAAAACAAAACACAAAGCCTTCCTACAAAATACAAAATACTCTGCCTTTTAAATAGAATGTTTAGAGACTTTTCCCTTTATTCTTAGTATGTGTCAAGTGCTACAGTAAATTCTTTTATCCCTGTGCTGAAAAAATTTCTAATTGGCTTCAGAGTTAGCTAGCTCATGAAAACACAGCAAGAACCCTTGAATTTTTTTCTAACCTTTGTTACTGTAGTAGATAGTATTTTTCCAATTAAAATTGTCAACAAGATACTCATTTCTTACCTTGTCAGAAGGTTTGAATGGATTTCCTTGTCCACTAATTCCACCACTGATACTAAATCCAAGGCCAGGATTCTTTTCTATTCTCACACAAAACTGTGTAAAAAAGATATAAAAGGTAAGTAAATAGCTATCAAAACTAAATATTTTCAAAAACTGTATTTCAGTAGAAAATATTCACATTTCACTTGATTTCTTAGGGTTAGCCTATGTTGACTTGATACACAAAAGACAATATAAACTTTGACAAAAGATTTAATGCTTCTATATGCATCAGTTATGATGAAAACTAGCTTGAAATTACCTGGGCAAGAATATATTAGCAAGTACTTATTTGTTACCACGTACAGGACTAAATTTTGATTAGCCATTTTTAAAAATTAAAAGTCTTATAAACACTTAAAATACTATGCATTATCTTAGCTATAGACCAGAAATGCACATGTATTCAGGTTGATTAGAAAGGACTGTCTGAATAAGTGAAACAAAATTTTAAAATGTAGAGTGAGAGAAAATACTGCTATTTAAATAAATCGTGCCTGCTTTGTAGTGGAGTAGAACAATTCATCTCCTTGTTAGATAATTCTTCGTTTAGGAATATTAGATCTTTTAGTTTGAGAAAGTAGCTACAGCTTGTGTGAGGGTGAAAAAATGGAAAAATGAAATGCTCAGTGGAAAGCTTCAGGTCTAGCAGGAGCTCCTGAAGTAGGAGTTAGGAACCTTAGAAGAAAGAGGAGAACAGTGTGATGAGGTCTAGTTAAAGAAAGAAGTCAACAATTATGGAGACATTGCTAGGGAAAGAGAATGGCCAATATGCAACGCAAGGGCAAACATTCTAATGTTCTGTGTTATATTCCCTCCCCAACATCACAAATCATCAATAAAAGTATATTAAACATGAAAGTCTTTTGCTTTATAGTAGTATGGGGGAATGACGGCATTAGGAGTAGGGTCTGCCTTGGGATAAGGCTGTAGTAAAAATGATAGCAATAACAGAAGTTAATAAAAAGAGTGTAGATTAAGAACTCAGCAGAAATGACATCAGTGCCAGGGATGACCTAGAGAAACTCTAACAAACCTAAGAATTCCTGGAGACCCTGAGCAGGAGATGTGTGTGTGGGCTATGGTAAAAATGTTAGTTCTCCAGGTAAAGTGGGACAGAGTGATCCCAGATAATTGAAAGATTTTGGACCAAGAGGCAGTATACATTGGTTACATAAAGAAAAAACACTTTGTAACTTTATTATGTATTATTTCTTTATTTATTTTAGTGACAAGGTCTTACTCTGTCACCCAGGCTGTAGTGCAGTGTTGCAATCAGTTCACTGCAGCCTTGAACTCCTGGGCTCAAAGGATCCTCCTGCCTCAGCCTCCCAACTAGCTGAGACTTACAGGTGTATGCCACCATGCCTGAATAATTTTAGTTTGCTTCTTTTTCTAGAAATAGAGTCTTGCTGTGTTGCCCAGGCTAGTCTCGAACTCCTGTCCTCAAGTGATTCTCCCACCTTGGCCTCCCAAAGCACTGGGATCACAGGTGTGAGCCACTGTGGCCAGCTCTTTTGCAACTTTTAAGTACAGAGTAAGTATTAGGTGAACCAAGTGTTACCAAAGGTTAGCAGGCAAAAGATTAATAAAGAGTTAAGAAAAAAAATAAGATGACATACTTTGGCATATATTTTGTATTTACATAACTACATACTGGAAAAGTTCTTAAACGTGATTGTAAACATTTGCTTCTTAAGTAGCACATTTTTACCCCCAGCATTCTTGCTTAGCCTATTAATTTGCTTATGGCAAATGTAAATGTCCAGAACACTCTTTACATTTTGATTGTGAAGCTATCTTCAATCCCTACCTCTTAGTTCAAGGCAAACTGAGTCCTATTTCTGACTTAATTAGCACATACTGTCACTGGAACCTGGATCAATTAGGTTTGTCTGTTTAATAATCCTATACTTAATTCATTGTCATATTTCATAATAGTAAATATAATGTTTAACTATTAGATAGTTCACTTGCAATACAAGATGAAAAACTTGGATGAAAACCTATGCACTAATGTGATCTTTATGTAGTCATTAATGAATAGTTTCTAAATTATGAGTAAAACTATAAGTACTGTCCCTTATTTTAAAGATGTTTAATTATAACTTTTCCTTCAATTCAGCTAGATTTGTTAAAACTAGTTATCATAGGTACTAGAATTTACAGTTTATAATACTTTGTATTTTTATGTTGATCATAGTTTATGAATAGTTTATGAATATAAACTTACAATAGCCTGATGTAGCTGAAATATTTTAGCTTTATTCAGTATGCTAGTTGGTCTCTTTGTTATTTATTAATTAGAAAATGAGAAGAAAGCAACCAATATGATGAAATCATTTTCTTTTGTGTTTTTCCATGTTTTCATGCATTTCCAATTACATTATTTAAAATTGAGGTTGTATCTTTCTAGTGTGAATATTTCATATTGCCACAACATAATACGTAGAAGGTATATGCACTTTTGGCTTTCTCCAGGCCACTATAAAACTCAAAGGAAACAAATATAACAGGTTTAATTTACAAAGTAAATTGCTGAGAGTAGTTTCCAGTTGTTCTCTTTCAAGGTAGTGACTATATCTATTTTATATTATTGTAAATCTTGAAGGCACTAAAAATCTAAGAGAGACAAATTTTACATGTGCCAACTGTATGAAGAACTGCCTTAATATACTTTTTATTAATAGAAATAATAAAGATGACAGTGGAGTTTTATAAATGTGACAAACATAAATTCTGATCTGAAGCTAGACTGCTCTTGGGCATGCTAAGATATGGCTAATACGTTGTATTGTGACTAGTGGGTCTCATAAAGCATGTCAGAGAGAGTATTCCTCTCACAGATAAGTAGTTGCACCTGCCTGCTAAGGCCCAAAGAAGCCATAAAATGTAAGAGGACAGAATACCTTACATCCAAGAAACAGTCTGAAACTAAAGAGGATCAGCAAAGAGGAAATGCAGTGTTCTAGTAAAAGATTAGGTCTAGGAAGCTAATAAATAGCTTATTTAATGAGAACCAGTATTTTAATTTTCTTTTTATTTATTTTTTATTTTTTTGAGATAGGGTCTTGCTGTTTCTCAGGTTGGAATGCGGTGGCATAATTTTGGCTCACTGCAGCCTCTGCCTCCCACGTTCAAGTGATCCTCACATCTCAATCTTTGGAGCAGCTGGGACTACAGTCACGTGTCACCATGCTCGGCTAATTTTAAAATTTTCTTTGTAGAGATGAGGTCTTGAACTCCTGTGCTCAAGTAATTCTCCCACCTCAGCCTTCCAAAGAGCTTGGATTATAGTTGTGAGCCACCATGCCAGCCTCAGTTTTCTTTTAAGAGACTGGTTTTAAAGAATGAATGTTTTGGCTGAAAACACATGCAGTAGTAGTGCAATCAATGGTCTTTCAGAGTCTGCTTCCGTAATTCTACTTTACTTGATACTTCCAATCTGTGTTAATCTTACTCTAATTACAATACTGGGTCTTATTTTGGAAGGGCTTTTTTGATAAAATGGATTGTTACAAAAATTAGCTTGGCATGGTCGTGCACACCTGTAGTCCTAGATACTCAGGAGGCTGAGGCAGGAGGATCACTTGAGACCAGGAGTTTGATGCTGCTGTGAGCTATGATTGTGCCACTGCATTCCAGCCTGGGTGAGCCCTCTCACTAAAATAAGTAAGTAAATAAATAAATAAATAAGTAAATAAATAAATAAAGAATAAAGGCTAAAATTCTCCCTGCTTTTCTCAATAAAAAGGATATGATGACTCCTTGTTAAAATACATAAAGAGTTTTAGAAAGAAAGATGTCAGTTATTCAAAGAGTGCCTCAATTGTCAATGACTTTGAAATAAACTACTCTGGAAAACTGTCGTAGCTTTGACAATAAAAACTGTTGCAGAAATAATGATTTATGACTTTATTCCACAAATATTTATTGATTCCCTACTAAGTACCAGGCAGATAAAAACATCCTTGACCTCAAAGAACTTACATTCTAATGAGGAAGACAGGTAGCAAACATAAACAACAAATAAGTAATTTCAGATAGTGGGATGAGCTGTGGAAAACAGCAGGAAAGGTAGTAGAGAGTAAGTGAAACGGAGTCAGGAGTTGTTCTACTTGTTTATTTATTTTAAGCTTATTCTTGCCTCAGGAAAGAGCTATTTTCAATAGAGTAGGTAAAAAAGCCCTCTCTGAGTATGTCACATTTGAGCAGAAATGTGAATGATGTCAAAGATCAAACAATGAACAATAAGAAAAATGAAACACTATCCCAAGCAAAGGGGATAGCAATTGTAAATGCCCTGAAGATGGATTGGTCTTTACAAAGTCAAGAAACAACAAGATGACATAAGGATGAACATATAGATCAATTTAATAGAATAAGAGCCCAGAAATAAATCCTAACATTTATAGTCAGATGATTTTGACAAAGGGTTGAAGGTAATTCACTGGGAAAAAGAAAAGTCTTTCAACAAATGGTGCTGGGACAAGATACCCACGTGCAGAAGAATAAATCTGTACTCATATCTCACACCATACATAAAAGTTACATAAAGTAGACCAGAGGCTGAAACATAAGACCTAGATTATAAAACTCTTTGATGAAAATACAAAAGGAGTAAAGTTCATCACCTTAGATTAGGCAATGATTCTTAAATATGAAACCAAAGATGATATAAGAGATTGATATGTTGGACTTCATAAAACTAAAACCTTTTGTGCTTCAAAGAAGACAATCAAAAAGTGAAAAGAAAACCTACAGAATGAGAGAAAATATTTGCAAATGATTTATCTGATTAGGTTGTATATCCAGAATATATAGATAACTTTTACAATCCAATAATAAAAAGACATCCAAATGTAAAAATAGGCAAAATATTTTTTAAAGACATTTCTCCAAAGAAGATATATAAACATTCAAAAAGTATATGAAAATATACTCAATATCATTAGTGATTAGAGACATGTAAATTAAAATGACAATGAGATACTAATGAACAGGATGGCTATAATACAAAAGACAAACAATAATAAGTATTGGTAAGGATGTGGAAAAAGTGGAACCCACATTCATTGCTGTTCAGAATTAATATGTTGTAACTACTTTTAGAAAAGAATTTGGCAGTTCCTCAAAATGCTAAATATAATTACCATATGACTCAGCAATTTCACCTCTATGTCTCTACCCAAGAAAAACGAAAACATATATCTCCACACAAATTTGTACATTAATGTTCAGAGCAGCATTATTCTTAATAGCCAAAAAGTAGAAACAACCCAAATGTTCATCAACCATCAACTGATAAATGCATAAGCAAAATGTGGTATATCCATACAATGGAGTATCATTTAGCAATGACAATGAAATACTGATACATGCTACATTCAGTTCCTTATGCTAAGTGAAAGGAGCAAATCACAAAAATACATGTATTGTATGATACCATTCATATTAATTGTACAGAATAGGCAAATATATAGAGACAGAAAGTAGATGAGTGGTTGTCTAGGGCTGGAGGGAGTATGGAAAGTGACTGCTCAAGGATGCAAAGTTTCTTTTTGAATGATGAAAATGTTGTAAAGTTAGATTATAGTGATAGTTACACAACTGTACAAATGTAATGATAACGATAAATTATACACTTTAAGCAGGTGAACTTTACTGTATATAAATTATATCAATAAAGCCGTTAAAAAACAAGGTCATCATGACAGAGCTAAGGGAAGAATAGAAGGAGAGGAAGGTGGGGCCAGATCTGCAGGGACACTATGCCATAGTAAGTATTTACAATTTATTCAGAAATTTTGAAAGCCACTAGAGCGTTTTAAGAGGAAGAATGGTGTAATATAATTTATGTTTTTTAAAAAGGATCACTTTAGTAGTGGATAATAGACGAAAGGGAGGTAAACTGGAAGAAGAGAAAGCAATATGGAGGCATTTGAAGTAGTCAGGAGTGAGGTTACGGCCAACTAAGATGGTAGCTGTGCGGGTGGTGAGAAGTGGTAGGTTCAAGGCATATCTTGATAAAATTGCTGTGGATTGAGTGTAGGCTGTGAGGAAGGGGAATCAAGGATGTTTGGTCATATCAAAAGGGTGATAGGCCATTAACTGAAATGGGGAAGTCTAGGAGGGAAGTAGGTTTGGTAGAGTTAGCAGCAGGAAGCGGTTTTTTAAAACCATGCTAAGTTTAAGAAACTCATCAGACATCCAGGATGAGATGTCAACAAGTAGCTAATTGCATATAAACATCTGGAGTAAAGGAGAGAGAACAAGGCTGGGGATACAAATTTTGGAGTCACTCAGCCCAGAACTGAATTCAGGGAAGAGTATGGATAGACAAGAGTCAAGTCCCAAGCACTGGATCACTCCAACATTTAGAGGTCAAGGACAGAAGAGGAATCAACAAAGAAACCAGGAAATAATGGCTGGTGTAGTAAGAGGAAAATCAATAGAATTACAGCAGCCAAGTGAAGAAAATGTTTCAAGAAAAAGGTCAAACCACATGGCTGAGAGGTCAAATGAGATGAGGATGGAGATTTGACTGTAAGACTTGACAGAAGCAGAAAGAATGCTTCATGGTATGTAAATTAAGCTTGAAATTAAAGTTACTGCTACTTTTAGCTCCTTGTTTTATGGGTTATTATATAACAGCAGTTTTATGATAAAAAGTGCTATGCAGTAATAAGCTATTATAACTTCTCATTTTGACTTACATTATGTGCATTACTTAGCCAAACAAAATACACATAAAACTTCTCTGCATTTTCCAAAATTTCTAATAAGCCCATGAAATAGGCTCAAAAGGAAACAGCGATTATAAAAATGTATACATGTTAATATTCAAGGATAATTAATATTTTTTGAAATACAAATTCTATTTTCAAATCTTTTTCTGTTGTGAATGAAAGATTCAAATCCAGCTGAAATTCCTAGTTAAATCTTTCAAAAAGATGTACTGGTCAGCTACGTGCGATGGCTCACGCCGATAATCCCAGCAATTTGGGAGGCTGGCATGGGTGGATCACTTGAGCCCAGGAGTTCGAGACCAGCCTGGCCAACATGGCGAAACTCCATCTCTACTAAAAATACCAAAATTAGCTGGGTGTGGTGGAGCATGCTGTAATCCCAGCTACTCAGGAGGCTGAGGCAGGAGAATTGCTTGAATCCAGGAGGTGGAGGCTGTGGTGAGATTGCCTCACTGTACACCAGCCTGGGTGACAGAGGCACTGTCTCAAAAAAAAAAAAAGAAGATGTACTGGTATCAAGATTGACTAATAAAATCCCCTGATGTAGCATTTTCTAGGTCTTTCAGAAAAAATTAGCTGATTCTGTATGTATCTAGGAAACAGAAACTCAAATGCATTTTTAGTCTGGAAATAAATTTTAAAGATTAGTCATTTCATTTCCTTCATTTTGGACTTAAGGAAACCAATAAGATAATATGTATTTAGTGCAACATTGAAATAAATCTTTTTATTCCCACTGCAATGTTTACTGCATTCTACCATGTGACTGCACACAATTTATAAAGTCGATTGACAGACTTTCTGATGTTGAGTTACACATTCTCTGTTTCAAACTATGAATTACGAATTCAGAGCTGAAGCATTATTTTGATGACTGGAGAATAAAATTCTATGGGGGAAATATTCACAAATAGCAATTCTTTAACTGGCACAGGATAAGGTATAGGATGTCCCTGAAATAATTTGAGTAAATAACATAGATTAAAACCACATTAACACCTATTTTACAACACCTTTATTGAACTATTCCCTTTTAATTAAAAAATTTATAATTTAAATAAAACAAATCTCTCCAAATGTTTCTTCTTACATCACTCAGCAGAATGTAGTTTTCTTCATCTTCACACAATAAATGAAGTCCTCACCTGGAACTCTTGAGTGCTCTTTGGGCAGCTGACCACAGCATCTAATCTAAAGAAATGTCTGAAATCCTGTCTCTCAGCTGTTTTATGTATTCCACATAATATTAAGTATTAAAATGATTTCTTCCAGGATAGACTACAGCATCTCCTTGTGAGTACGTTTTGGAACTTTTTTCCCTTAAATATGATGGATGCATATCATTTTTTATAACTTTCTGAGGCTGATTCTAATGTGAGCTTACAAGTTCTCTTTCAGGCGCAAACTTTAGTTCACATGTATACTTGCAGGCACTGGCAGGAGACAGCCGTGGAGCTCCTGCTATCCTGATGTGTTAGGTTGGTTGGGCTCCTGCCATTTTGATATGTTAGGGAGGTCCTCTTGTCCAGGGCAGACATGGAATGAAGGATGTATTTTTCCATCGTTTCACTCTTCCAATGTGAATTTACTCTTGACTTGTGTGCTTGGCTCTAGTGCAGCAGGCTGCAGCATGTAATGTGGTAGACTCATGGGACTCGGTTCTCATCCCAGCCCAGCTTCTAAATTGTGTGACCACAGGCAAGACATTAACTTCTCTTAGTCTTAGTTTTGTAGTCTATAAAATGGAAACGACTCTACCTATATCACAGCATTATCAATTAAATCAGTGAATATATAAAAGGGTTTTGAAAGGTTTGAAGCATCATGCTGATGTTTGTCCTTCTTATTTCCGCTTTGGCATCTATATTATCTACTTATTTAAATATACTCTGTCTTGTATTACACGTTTGCAAAAGGGAAAAACAAAGCTGATGTTAGTTTCTTTTAAAAATATCCAACAGTTTATGGGCAACTTATGTATGCTTTTAAATAGTGATATTGTAATATATTATTCAGCTGATAAATTGTTGAGCTACAGAATATCTAAAGCAGTGCTCCTCAACCTTGGCTACACAATAGAATCACCTTGGGGAATTTTCAAAAGTCTCACTGCCCAGGTCACATGCAGACTACTAAAATCAGTGTATTTGGGGATGAGAGCAAGACACCAGGATTTTTTAAAGCCCCTCAACAGATTCTGCAGCTGTGGTTAAGAATAACTTATATAAAGCATTACCATACTGTGAAGGGGAGGATAAGGTGGATGGGATCTTTAAGCTTCTTCAGTTCCGCTGGGACATAAAGGAAAGATCTAATAGGATGAATATTCTGATGAAGAGTTTTCCATGTGGAATAGAAGTCAAACCTTCACTTTCTGGCTGTTTTATTCAGTTCACTACTTAATACAACTCTGACTCTTACCCTCTATTATGTTTGTAAGTAATCTAAATGGTTTATGCATTAAAATCTCCTTTTCAAGTAAAATCCCTTGAAAATGAACTTCAGGTGACATGCATATGGTTTTTGCTGCAGATATTATTTGAAGTCAGATTTATAGTTTACAGAAATTAACACATTGAATCTGGTAACATTTTATAGTTGAAATATAACTTCCATATATTTAATTTAAACCTAGAGTTGAGAACAGACTTGATACTTGTTATTTCTGAAAAATAAACATGAAAATAAGTGCATTAAACTAGAAGTTTAGGTTTCTAGAGTTCTTGAATATTTTGTCCGTTTTATTGTGATGGCTGGTTTGAAAGTTTAGATGGTTTTATCACTGAAGGGGAGCCTCAAAGCGTACTAAATGCTTTTTTATGGCTAAACAAAGTTCAATACTCCGCTTACATAACAAATGACACTCATTCTAATTCTTTCAATGTCGTCAGTTTTGGCATTGATTATATATGTTCATTTCCACATGGAACTTATTTTAATCAGGTTAAAAATACACTAGTTCTTTGGGTGACATTAAGGGATACAGAAGTACGTTTTCATTAATAATAAAATTTCCATTTGTTTAGTAGCTTTTTCTTTTCTAAGCAATTGGAATTATTCATGAGTTCACTTGAACACTCCATAAGGCAGTTCTCTAATTCTGAGTTATAGTTCAGGCAGCTTTAATTAATATCATTTGACAGAGAGGGCATTGAGATCATGTGGTGAATTTTACAGTAAGATTAGGACACAGGACTCAGATTTGGGTCAGAAAAAACCTGACAAAATTCCAGCTGGCCAATTACACTTTCCATAAATTATTTTCTCTCTGCCTTGGTTTCTTCACTTGTAAAAAGAAAATAAGATTATTATGAGGATTAAATAAAATAGTATATGTAAGCAGGCCCAGTTATATAATTAGTTGGACCTGATGCAAAATGAAAACGTGGGCTCCTTGATCAAAAATTATTAAGAATTACAAGATGGTGACAGCAGGGCATTAATCCAAACGTGGGACCCTTTTAAGTGCAGGACCTTATGCAACTCTATAGGTCACAAGCCTCTGCTGCCATACCTGTGTGTGAGAAATAAGAGTGTAAAACACATAGCAGGTGCTTAATATATGGTAACTGCTGTTCCTTTCTTTGCTATTTTCATTCAGATTTCCTTTCCCTGAATCAAAAAATGTGTATTCACTGTAATCAGATTTTGTTTTACCTGTAGCATTTCAATAAGTGACTACTGTTTAACTAAAGTTTCCAAGGTTTACTTTAACAGAAATTATTGTGTTTTATTACACTGAGTAGACTTTCTTTGCACCACATTGATTGTGTCTTCTTGCTCTTAAAAATGTTGAATAATTTAGGTTTTTCCATATTGTACCTGGCCAAATTTACCACTGTTGTTAGATAATTTAAATTGAACTTTGCTTTTCTCTTTATGGCTCTTTTATAGCACCACTAGAAATGTCTTATTAAAATAGAATGTTTTGATTTATATGCCCCAAATGTACATTAGAAATTTTATGTTACATCACTGCTCTTTACACTTAAATCACCACTCTATAATTTTCATGTGAAGCTCCATAAAGTCTTTACATGTTTTAAATGTTTTTCTCCATTTTTTTCCTTGTTAAATTTGGAATAAAAGTCTTCTTTTAAAACACACAGCCACATATACTTACTAAAAAGGTCTGAATTTTCAAAAGAAATATAACTTAGGAAAGTAAAAAACACATGAAATAGTTTCATTATGAGAGTGAAATATATAATCTTTCAGCCTCTTTTAATATTTTTTGGTTTGTCTTTCTATCTTTAGATGAAGGAGGTTGGGACTGATAATCATTAAGTTTCTTCAAATATTTGAATTCTTAAAATATTCTATTTCTTCTGTTTTCTGTTTCTATACCCTCAGTGCCAAGCTTACAGAGTGTG
Source organism: Rhinopithecus bieti (assembly GCF_001698545.2). Taxonomy (NCBI): domain Eukaryota; kingdom Metazoa; phylum Chordata; class Mammalia; order Primates; family Cercopithecidae; genus Rhinopithecus; species Rhinopithecus bieti. Next base: position 14,854 of record NW_016814320.1, read on the forward strand.
TGTGTGTGTGTGTGTGTGTGTGTGTGTGTGTGTGTGTAGAAGTTTATTATCTGACTCTCACAAATTCTTTTTGAATGTTGTTAGTGGGTAGCAATGCTCTCATTTTATCAGGAGAGAAACTGACTCTCAGGAAGAGTTAATAACTTGGCCAAGGACAAGTGGACAAGTGGTTAATAAACGTAAACATGAAATTAGAACTCCAAATTCTGAGACCTAGTCCTAGTATCTCTTTCTTGAACACTAAGCTAAATGAAGAAGTGAAGAGGTTAGAGAAAGAAAAAGATGAAAGAAATCAGGGTAGTAGTCAGTAGTGTGCTGGAAAATATTTAATAAACAACTGGTTGGGGTTGGGGGAGTGCCCTAATTCGCAGTGTTTGCTGATGTTCCTGGTATAATTTTTCCCACAACTTCAACCTATTAATATGATGTCACTGAAGGTGTGATTGGGAAGAGGAGCACATGGCAATGTGCCAATATGAGCTGGCCAACTGCGAAAACAGCTTTAAGAAACTGACTCAAGATTTATAATGGGATGAGAGGTAGCATAGTTTGGGGACCAGAACTGTTTGTTTAAATGCCTTTAGGCTTTCTTTCACTCCAAAATCTTTTTTATTGAAACATAATGATATTTGTATATATATTCATGGGGTGCATGTGATATTTTGTCACATGCACAGAATGTGTAATCAAGTCAAGGTGTTTAGGATATTCATCACCATGAGGACTTATCATTTCTCTATGTCAAGAACATTCCAAGTCCTCACTTCTAGCTATTTTGAAATGTACAATACATTCAAAACCATTTCAGCCTGAAACCAAGGCAGAAAAAACTGGGACACCAAAAGGTGTTATATTTAAGTCCCTTCCTTAACATATAGGCAGTTCTACAATTCTGAGTTATAGTTCAGACAGGTTTAAGCATTCAATTGAATGTTTCAATTTTATCTCTCAGTTTGAAAGGCACTTGATGTTATCAAGCTGGGAATGAAAACATTTGAGAGCTACTATAAATACATTTTTCTGAAATAATCATAATGTTCTAAACTCAATACATGTGTAAACTTTAAAACTTAGTAATTCTCTTACTAGTCAAACTTTATATAATTTACATATTTTTCAGAAATAGTATTAAAATAGCCTTTAAATTTGGGGTGTTCAGAATAACTGCATGCTAACACTAAACCTACTTTTCAATGTAGGTGAGAACAGATAGCATTAATCTCAGTGGATTTTCAAATGCATTGATTCTGGGAGGAAAAAACCATGTAGCTTTTAATAAGAATAACTAAATCAGAGAACTGGCTTGAGTTATGATACTTGTGGGCAAGTAATATCTATGAACAATTTTTTTTAACCTCCTAAGATGCCTTTGGTAAAGCATAATTTAAAATTATATTAACTTTTAAGAGTATCTGGAGAATTAAAAACCCCATATCATTATCTGATTAAAGGCACCTGTCTGGTTTATAATAGCTTAAATTCAACACTTGACCTAGATTAAGGCAGGAGAGGGAGAAAATTATCTTTAAAAAGTACCTATGATTCTGAGAATGATTAGTACGTAATCTAGGCTTCAAGAAGGATATTAAGAAATAGAGGAGATGTTTAAAGCCCCTGGAATCCAAATGATAAATGGCTCTTAACAATATAAAGGTAAAATCTGGAGAATGAAGTTAATTTTGACATGTTTAGAAAGTCAGGTGAGGAGATACGTAAAACTTTGATAAGTAATAATAAAATGAAGCTTTTATAGACCATATTAAAAGTTAGAAAAGTCAGTAGGAATGTAGCCTATCTATCTGAATAATAAAATAAGAGAAAGTAATTTTAATAGTGTATTAAGATCTAAATGTTTTACTTTCTAAGATTAATATAGCTCAATAGATGCAATCCCATTCAGTTTTCCAGTCCTAAGGAACTAAAACAGATTCTACAATGGAAAAGCAAACCCTAATTTTAGGTAGGTTTGAAGAATGCAATTGTTTTCGCTACATGGCATTTATCAGTAACTTGAAGCATGTCAGAAACATTTCCCTTCTAACTGTTCTTTATAGTTATCTTCACATCTTCACAGCAAAGCTTTATCTCTGCACCATTCAACAATCCGAAGATAGGACTTTTAAAAGATATCTTCCGACAGATGGGGGAAATAAAACAGTTTACTTTCACACCGTAGGTTTCACCAGAGGACTTGGTAAATATACCTAATCCATTGAAGTCCTTTATAACATTCAAAATCTGTACTGTAGAGCTAAATTGGAGTCAGGAGTGGGTAGGACAGGGTGTAGGATAGTACTGGAAAAATTATTCCGCCCCATCAATTTTTCCTTTTGTAAAACGGGTATTTTCCCAACTATAAATCCCTATATGTTGTAGTACTTAACCACTGGAAAGAAGGATAAAAATCCCCACAAAGAGGACCCTACCCCATTCAACGTGGTGATGGCATTGTGTCCTGGACCACATTAATGAGGGAAGGCAAACCATGGATTGTTTGGACTTTTCTTTCCTGAAAATTCATCAGTAATAAAGAAACACTTCTCACCTGCTCTGGATATCCATCCATACTCCTTTGCCCTTTCGTTTGAATTAAGCACCGTCCAGGTTGAGGTCCCCGGGTGGCCTGTGAAGAGGGGATCTGAATAGGCAATGGTGACTGAAATTGCTGGATGGTCACTTTGTTTATATTTCCTTCATATGGCTGCTGCTCCCGGCTGCGATGCTGAAGGCTTTGGGACCCCATCAACGTCTGGATATGGCTGCCTGCCTGTGGAGAAGATAATCTGTCAGGCAAAGATTCATGGTGCTGAAAGGATGTGATTAAAGTAGAAAGCATGTACAGAATACTTCTCTGGTAAAGCGGCACCATTTGGGCTCTCAGTCATGGTCGGAAGGGATAATGAAGAAACAGTAAGGGTCTGCCTACTGTGGTTTGTGAAAATGTTAATATTGGAGCAAGATCACATTAAATACATTCATAGTCATCTGCTGGCTTGCCAGAGATAATTTTAACCCCACTTTACAGGAACAAAATTCAGTTTGAAAAATCTCAGGAAGAAAATTAAGTCACAACTTAAAGGGAAGCTGTATTTGGTATTTCATCTTGAAATATACCAGAGAGAGACAGAGAGATGTTAATATATGTAACACCAGGGGGGAAATGCTGGAAACAGTTTTCTGATTTGGAAGCAACTAAGTTTGTTCAGATGAGTATAACCAATATTTATCAATTATCACCATTCAAATACAGCCTTTGAAATCTCTAAGTTACATTAAAAATTAATCATGTGATAAATTCCTGTGGGGGCACTAGCTATGGAAACGTCTTCAAAATGAGCTCTCCCTGCAGAAGATCATCTGGTCATGAGCTTCCAGATGGATTAATCAGTACCCCTTATTTAAACGGATAATGATAATTTCTAAATTCTTAAAGGTGGAGGAGAGAGGGTATGCTTGCTGCAGTCTCTCATCTTTAAATGATATGATCATACCCCTACTTCTTTGTTGATTCCTGTTTTCTCACCTTCATTTTAGCACCAGCTCCTTGCGTCATTCTATCTGATGTCTTTTCTACCAACCAAGCAAGCAAGCAGTTTTGTGTGTGAGCTGGTAAGCCAGAATATGCCTTTCTAAACTGAGAATGGCTTAACATGGGAGTCTAACATGGAAAATGAATGCTGATCATGAATAATTTTAAACATGTATTTTAGTGCTGTGCTTAGTACTTCACCCATTACTATTGAAAGACATGGGGATTTATTTCCTAAATTCATTTTCTTTCCTATTGATCTTTTAAGGATAGGTGACATGAATTCAAAAGTGAATTTCGTCTTTGAATTCATTAGCTAAGAAAGCTTGTGAAATTTCCTGACTAACCAAGATTTTGATTACTGTGAAAAGTTAGGTTGGAGTAATAAAAGATAATTATTAAATAAGTATTCATGGAAGAGATTAAATTTAATTATTTTAAAGTTTTAAAGAAAAGCAACATAAAAAACACTACAGTGATAATGAAAATCATTTGCAGAGGAAAATATACTACTGGATTCCAAACAAGAGACAATTTCAAAAGAAAATATTCAAAATTATAATTTGGCAATATGTAAGGCAAAGTAAACAACCATTTGATTATATTTTAGATGTCCAATTGACTGTCTTGGTATCATTTACAATTGTTTACATTCAAAAACAGTAAAGATATCTCAGACATGAGAAACTGGAGGAAAAGATGCAAAAAAGAGCTTCAGACTATACCAGCACAATGTGAAATCAATTATCAATCCAAATCTGTCCAACACATATCCAGTGATTACAGATCTATAACCTCATAAATACAACTAAGATAACCTCATAAAGGGCAAATCTGTATTTCTTCATTATATCTATTCCCTTCTCAGAAATCTTAATGAAAGAAGATATTGCAGCCTTTTCAGTCATTCTAGAACATTGAACACCCTTGTGGTCAAGTTTTTCCTTATTGCAAATTCAATTCTTGCTTGCTGCCATGGAATATCTTTTCTTTTTTTTCCAGGGGTGTAAATTGCATTGTGTTTTGTTTGGAGGAGAGGGCAGCCATGATAAGCTCAGTATCACATTTTGATCTGCTGTATTTTTTTTTTTCTTGGCAATGGAGTCTTTTTTCTGTTGCCCAGGCTGGAGTGCAGTGGCACGATCTTGGCGCACTGCATCCTCCGTCTCCCAGGTCCAAGTGATTCTTCTGCCTCAGCCTCCCAAGTAGCTGGGATTACAGGCCTGCATCACCATGTCCAGCTAATTGCATTTTTAGTAGAGACAGGGTTTTACCATGTTGGCCAGACTGGTCTCGAACTCCTGACCTTAAGTGATCCACCGGCCTCAGCCTCCCAAAGTGCTGGGATTAAAGGCTTGAGCCACAGTGCTTGGCCTGTGCTGCTGTATTCTGAATGAACTCACTGGCATGCCCAGTTACATAGCTAGAGAAAATGATTTCAGGAGTCAGAGGAGCTGGGGGTGGAACTATCTGACTGAGGGTGACTGGCCTGCCTACTGAGAAATCAACTGATTTTTAAGTTTATATCTGCTTCCACTGGCAGAATATTCATGGGTCTTCAGTCAGTGCTTGAACCAGTGCAAGTGACAACTGGCAGTTTAATTGAAAGTGATCATATAGATAAGCAAAGCATTTTTCCACCCAGACAAACTTAGAAGGATCCAGAACATAGCTTGGTTCCATGAAATATAATCTACATGAGAAAATGAATAACTGCTTATGGATTACTTTGTTGACTAGAGTATTATAGTACTAGTCTATTCAAGGGTGAAAAGTGAATGCTATATATTGGAGAACTATAATAGCCTTTGTTATTTGAATTTAGTTTTAATTTTTATTTGTAGACACAGAGGCTTACTCTGTCGCCCGGGCTGGAGTACAGTGGTGTGATCATAGCTCACTGCAGCCTTGAACTCCCGGTGTAATAGCCTTCAGACTTACTTTTCGGGTGTATTTTTTCTTCTAATAGGACAGGATGTGAGCTCAAGATTATGCTGATTTTGAACTCTTTGAGAGCAAGCATCATATTCTACTTACAGTTTTTAATGACTGACACAATAACTGGCATTTAATAAATAATAGCTACCACCCAAACACTCAGTGCAAATGTGCTAAAACACCATATACATATTACCTCTTTAAACTTTACAATAGTGTTAAGAGGTAATTTTTATTATCCAATTTTACTGAGGACAAAACTAAGGGTGGAAGAGGTTAAGTAAATTTCCCAAGTAATACAACTGGTAACCTGACAGCACCATCATTTGAACCAAGTCTGTGTATCAAAGGTCGTCCTTTTAAACACTACATTATACTGCAACCCTTTCCCCGCAAATTGACACCCACCTCGATTAGTTGAACCATGAATTGAAAAGGAACCATGAAAAGGAACAAAAGGATCAAGTTGTTGAGAGAGAGCATATATTATTCAATTTCTTTAGCAGCTCTTTAATTTGCCAAAAGGCAATTTCCTACTTAGTGGATTAGGTCTATCATCTGTTTTAGATGTTGCACATGTGACTTTGAGCGTTATTAGTTAAGCAAATAGGATGTGCTTTTGTATTTAGTAATCTATTACTATGAAGTAATTAAGCTTATGCTCTTAGATGGCTTGGCAAAACAAACAATAGGCATGAAAGGAACATGCTGTAAAGTCATTCTGTTTGCAGCAGCAGCAGCAGCAGCAGTAGCAGCAGCAGTTTTTTTTGTCTCTCTTGGGCTATAGGCTGTGATGAATGACGTTGGGGAATGAGAGCTGTAGAAAGCAAAGAATTAACAGAATTTTTTGTAAAGTTAAACAAACGTAAATGACAAGACATCTAGAGGGACAATAATGGTTCAGAAGGACTATAAAGAGGAAGTTGTTTTTTACTAACACAAAGGCTTGAGAAAAGTAATAAGGATGTTCATGATGAAGTTCAAAGAACTGATGAAAATGTAGAAAATGTAAGAGATTAGACTTATTCATGCAGAGGGTTAGCTGTGAGAACACTGACTCATACTGAAGGGAAATTTGAACATGAAGGTTTCTGTAAAGCTTGTGCTACACATTTTGAATAGTAAAAAGAAATAGAGAAGATTTGACATTTGTTTGGAACTTTCAAGGGGAGGTTGGTTGTAAAAAATAACATGTATTTGAGGAGAATAGTGATGGAATATGTTGTTTTGAAGTTGACCCCTAAAACTGTCAAAGTTTACAGGGAAAACTCCAATATCTATAGGACCCAAGAAAATATTTATGTCAAAAACCACAGAAAAGAATTGTTGATTTGATAGCAAATGGCACTGTTCATGCAAAATTCATCCCACAGTGAATCAGGCTTATTATGTGAAAGTTGCAAGTATTTGGGAGGTATTGTACAATATAAAAGACATGGCTTTATCACTGTAAAAATGATTTGGTTTACGCTGTTCTTTTAAAAAAGAGTGTTAGACTAAGAAGTGTATTATGTTACCCAATTTGGTCATCTGTTTTATTACCCATCTTGGCTCTTGAACCACCTGGGCTTGCTTCCAAAAATCAAACACTGCCTTAAAAGATTACAATTTACGCCACTGAGAATGTTCAAAAGAACACAATTCATTCTCTGAAATTAAATCCAAAAGAGTTCTTAAAATGTTTGGAAGCAGAATCATCTCCAAAGCATATTTTACTTACTGATTTCAAGGAATTAGCACTCGTATAAATAAGTCAATATCAGTAATTTTATAAAACAACAATAACAACAAAACCCAGGCCTATTACTTTCTATTCACATCACGTTTTCCGTGGCACCCCCACTTTTTTTTAAATGCAGGTTAGTTGTTAAAAATTAGGCCAGTAGGACATCTGCTTCCAGGTAGATGGGGTAGATGTACTTTGCCCTATTTCTTCCATTAAGTACAACTAAAAAACCTTGGACATTACACATAAATGTAAGAAGACTACAAATTAAATAAAGAGAAGGCAGACTAGCTAGGGACCTGGGGAACAAGTCACAGCATGGTGGTAAGTTCTCTGAGCTTATTTTTGTGTCACATATCACTGACTTGGAGCTGAAGAAGCAGACAATCTGAAAATGCCAATAGGTATAAACAATGCTCCAACAAAAGTCTACTCTCTCTAACCAATGAATAGGAAAGATGCAGTCTAACAAGACAGAATGCTTTTAGACAATAACTCCTCCACTGAACACCATAGAAAAAAACTATAGCCCCACCCCGAACAATGCCAGCAAAAGTCAAGTGTTGAACCTAGACTTCTACCCTTGTGAGGATGTCACAAGGCACACAAACACTTCTGCTAGAGTGGTGTTAGAAAAGGCAGGTAGGTGCACAGCATTCATTCCCATCAACTAGTAATAAGCCCCTCTTCTTCAGTGGTGTCAGTTGTGACCACACAAGGAGCTTGGACTTCCACTCTCACCCAGCAGTAATGAAGCACCCTTTACCTTACTAATGAGGTAGTGTCAGAGAAGGCCTAGTAGAGAGTCAAGACTTTCTCCATCATCCAGTGGTAATGATGCTACCCCTACTAAATGGAGACCATGTGAGGAGATGAAACTTCCATCCTCACTTACCAATGATGAGGAGCCTTTGACTCAACTGTCACTGGAAGCTGATTTGGAAAACTGGACTTCTACCTTCACCTGGCCATAACAAGGCAGCACCACACCCTTCCCCAACTGGAGTGGTATCAGAGAAAGGCAGCTAAAACAGAAGCTTTAAGTAAGATACAGAGTTTTATAACATAATATAAAAGTGCCCAGGTTTTAATTAAAAAATCACTCATCATACCAAGAATCAGGAAGATCTCAAACCAAATAAAAAAAGACAATCGATAGATGCTCATACTGAGAGGACAAAGATGTTAGAATTATCTTATTTTTAAGACAGCCACTTAAAAATGCTTCCATGATCAATTACACACACACACTTGAAACCAAAGGAAAACTAGAAACCTTCAGCAAAGAAATATAAAGTCTCAGCAAAGATCTCGGGCATTGTAGCTCAACCCTATAACCCCAGCACTTTGGAAAGCCGAGGCAGGTGTATCAGTTGAGGTCAGGAGTTCAAGATCAGCCTGGACAACATGGCGAAACCCTGTCTTTTAAGAAATACAAAAAATTAGCCAGGTGTGGTGATGTGTGCCAGCTACTCGGGAGGCTGAGGTGGGAGGATCACCTGAGCTCAGAAGGTCCAGGCTGCAATGAGCTCTGATCACATCACTGCACTCTAGCCTGGGAGACAGAGTAAGACCATGTCAGTAAAAAATATATAAAAATTAAAAAGAGTCTCAGCAAAGAAACAGAAGATATAAAGAAGAAACAAATGGAGATTTTAGAGCTGAAAATAAATAACAAATCAAAAACTCAGTCAGTGAATAGGTTTAACAGCAGATTGTAGAAAACAGAGGAGAGAAACAGTGAACTGGTAGACAGGACAATATAAATTATTCAATCTGAATAACAGAGATAGTGTTTTCTCTGTTTTAATATATAAATATATAAATATTTAAGACAATTATTCACAGAGGAGGATGAACATAATGGGTTTCTATACTTCACTTGAACTGGTAAACAATGACATCAGTAGACTCTTGTAAAATATGTATATATAATGTAATACCAGGAGCACCCACTAAAAGAAGCTATAGAAAGAGACATACTAAAAATGCTATAAATATAAAATACTCAAAACTAAATATATAACACTAAAAACAGTATAAATAAAATGGAATTCTGAAAATGTTCAGCTGGCCTGCAGGAAGGAATAAAAGAAAACAGAAAAGCTAAAAAAAAAAATAAGCACAAACAGAAAACAAAAGATTAAGTTGAGACTTAAATCTTAATATATTAATTCTTACTTTAAACATAAGAAATCTACATACACGAATTCAACTGATAGATTTTGGCATAGCAGATTAAAGAACATTACTTAACTATATGCAGATTATAAGAAATCACTTCAAATATAATGATTTGGGCAGGTAGAAAGTAGAAGAATCTAAAAAGATACATCATGCAAATATTAATGAAAGAAAAGGAAAATGGCTATATTAATACCAGATAAAGTAGACTTCAGTGCAAACAAACCTTTATGAGAGACAGAGAGGGATTTTATATAATGAAAAACGATTCAATTCACCAAGAAAACGTAGCAATCCTAAATGTGTACACATTAAACAACAGAGCTGCAAATATTTTAAGCAAAATTGATAGAACTGAAAGAGAAATAGAAAAATCTAAATGTTAGTCAAATTTAACACCCTTCTCTCAATAGCTGATGGAAAAACTAGGCTGAAAATTATAAAAAATGTAGAATTCAACAATACCATTAACTAATCATATCCAATTATCACTTATAGAATACAGATTCTCTTCAAGTTCCTATAGAATATTTATGAAGATAGATCATATCCCGAAACAGACAACAAAACTCAACAAATTTAAAATAATTGAAATAATATAGAATGTGTTCTTTATTGGAACACATTGGAACCTTAATGGAATCAAACTAAAATTAGTAACATAAAAAACAAAATCTTCAAACAGTTGAAAACTAAATACACACTTCTGAATAATCCACAGTTCAAAGAGGACATCTCAAGGGAAATAAATTAATATTTTAAACTCTAAGTAGGTGAAAGTACAATATATCAAAATTCATGGAATAGCTAGAGCAGTGCTGAAGAAAATTAATAGCAGTAAATTGCATGTATTAGAAAAAAAGATGTATCAAGTTAATCACTAAGCTCCCATGTCAAGAGCCTAGAAAAAAGAAAAGCAAAATAAACCCAAAGTAAATGAAAGGAAGGAAATTAATAAACAGAAGAGTAAAAATCAATGAAATTGAAAATGAATAACAACTGACAAATTAATGAAACAAAGAGTGGTTTCTTTGAAAAAATCAATAAAATCAACACACTTCTAGCAAGACTGAAAAGAAGAAAAGAAGGAAGATACAAATGAACCAAAATTAGGAATGAAGAGAGGATATCACTAAAGACCCTTTAGACATAATAAAAAAAAAGGTAATACTATAAACAACTCTACATACATACATTTGACAACTCTAATAAAATGGACTACTTCCTTGAAAAAAACAAACTACCACAGCTCACCCAATATAAAATATAGATAATTTGAACAGCCCTACAACTATCAAGAAATAAAATCTGTAATTTAAAACTCCCAGGAAAAAAATATCCAGACCCAGATGGTTTCACTGGACATTTCTACCAAATATTTAATTAAGAATTCTCCAGCTTGGGCAAAATAGTAAGACTCCATCTCTAAAATTTTTAAATAAAATATTAGCCAGTGTGGTGGTGCAGACCTGCCATCTTAGCTACTCGAGAGGTGGAAGTAGGAGGATCACTGAGCCTAGGAATTCAAGGGTACAGTGAGCTATGATTGTACCACTGCAATCCAGCCTAGGCAACAGAATGAGACTGTTTCAAAAAAGAAAAAAGAAAAATTCATACCAATTCTACATAAACTATTTCAGAAAACAGAATAGAGAACACTTCTTTATTTTATGAAACAAACATGACCCTGATACCAAAACAAAACAAAACAAAACAAAACCAAAACAAAGAAATAAAGGAAGAAACAAAGGAAGGAAGTAGGGAAGAAAAAACCACTATAAACCAGTCTCCATCTTGAATATAGATGCACAAATCCTTAATAAAATATTGGCAATGAAAATTTAGCAATATATAAAAAGAATTATATACCATGACCAAGAGATGTTTATTCTAGTGATACAAAACCTGTTCAATATTTGAAAATCAACCAGTGTAATGCACCATATTAATGGGCTACAGAAGAAAAATCATGATCATATCAATGGAAGCAGAAAAAGTATTTGACAAAATTTAACATCCATTCATGATGAAAGTGTTCAGAGAAATAGGAATAGAGGGGGATCTTCCTCTACTCAATAAAGAGCATCTACCAAAATGTATAGCTAATATACTTAATGGCAAAAAACCAAATGCTTTACCACTAAGATAGGGAGCAGACATAAATGTACACTGTCACTACTCTTATTCAGCATAGTGCTGAAAGTTGTAGCTGGTGAAATAATGGAAGAAAAGGAAGTAAAACACATGAAGATTGAAAAGAAAGAAAGAAGCTGCTCTTATTTACAGATGACATTGTCTAGATAGAAAACTCAAAAGAATCAACAACCAAAAAATCTAAAACTAATGAGTGAGTTTAGCAAGGTCATGGGATACAAGATAAACATACACAAATCAAGTGTATTTATGTATGCTAGCAATGAACACATGGACACCAAAATTTAAAATGCAATACCATATACAATCATTCAAAAATGCAATACTTAGGTATAAATTAAGCAAAGCTTGTATAAAACTTAGAAGCTTAAAACTGCACTTATATGCTGATGAAGATATCCAAGGAGATTTAAATAAGTGGAGAGACAGACTATACTTATGGAATGAAAGACTTAAAAACTAAAGATTCTCTCCAAATTGATATACCAGTTTAATTCTTATCAAAATTCTAGCAAGATTTATATCTAAATACATATGATTATCCTAAAATTCAGAAAGGCATTGAATCTAGAATAGCTAAAAAAACTTTGAAAAAGAAGTATAGAGTGAGAGGAATCAGTCTATCTATTTTGAAGTTTATTAGAGTTGTAATCAAGAAAGATCATGTGTTACTGTATTTGCAGAGGAATAGACACATAGACTAATGAAATAGAGCAGAGAACGGATAAATAGATCAACAAAAAAATGTCCAAATGATTTGAGACAAAGATGCTAAAGCAATTTAATGTAGGAAAGAATCTTTGCAACAGATGATGCTGGCCCAGTTTGACAGCCACAAGCACAATAAATGAACTTTGACTTATGTCTTATATCTTATATCAAAATTAACCCAAAATAGATCACAGACTTAAATGTTAAATGCTAAGAGAATGAAAAAAAGTCAAGCTACAGAGTTGGAGAAAATATTTGTAAATCATGTATCTGATAAAGGATAGTACCTAGAATATATGAAGAACTCTCAAGCTCAACAGTAAAAAGCTAAACAATCCATTTAGAACATGGACAAAAGATATGAAGAGACATTTTACCAAACAGGATATTCAGATGGAGGCAAATAAGTACATAAAAAGATGTTCAACATTATTTGTCATTACGGAAATTCAAATTAAAACCCAATATTTGCATAATTCACCTCATAATCTGAGTGAATTTTCATTAAGTGTATATATCACTACATATCTAACAGAATGACTAAGACAAAACACAGTGCCAACACCAAATGCAGGAGATGATGAGGAAAAACTGAGTTACTCACATATTGCTGCTGGCAATGTCAAATGGTAGAGCCACTCTGGAAAAATGTTTGGTAGTTTCTTTACAAACTGAACATGCAAGTACCATATGATCCAGCAGTTGTATTCCTGGGCATTCATCCCAGAGACTTATGAAGACAGTTTCACACAAAAAGGTGCACACAGATGTTTATAGCAACTTTCTTCATAGTAGCCAAAGATGGAAAATAACCCAGATATCCTTCCATGGGTAAATGATAGACAAACTGTGATATATCCATACCATGGAATACTACTTGGCAATAAAAAGGAAAGAACTATTGACACATACAACAACCTGACTAAATCTCCAGAGAAGTATGCTGGAAAAGCCAATCCCAAAACGTTACATACATACAGACCCCATTTATACAGCATTCTTGAAATGGCAAAATTAAAGAAATGAAGGGGATTACAGAAATGCCAGGAGTTAATTAAAAACTAATTATACACACAGTACAGATAACATAGTCTTTGGAGTCAAATGAACCTGAGTTTTATTCCTTGCTTTATCACTTTTTAGTTATGCAATCTTATGCAAGGTATCTAAGATTTCTGCTTATCAGATGAAAATGCAGATATAATAATTAGTGCTTAAGAGAATATTGTGAAGATTAAAGAAGATAATGTAATACACTGAGTGTATTGCTTGGGATATAGCACTCTAATGGCAATGAGAACAAAAAGTTCTTATCTGCAGTGCAAAGAGTGAAGGTCTAACTGTCTGGCTACAGCAATAAATAACCACTGGAAAAAACTGATTTTAAACCTGTTGTAATTAATCAATAACAACTTGCTTTAGAAACTGCACTTGAAAGTCAACCAGTCAGCAACAGTCTGACTCAAGTAACCACGCTTCTCCCAGTGAAAGTTTTGCCAACTATTCTTAAATATTCTAACTTCTGAAAATCCACCAATCACTGAACTCCTTGCTTCCTCAAATCCTATTTAGCTCAGAGAGGTTGTACCTTCCAAGTTATTTGTATGCAAGCAGTAAATTATGCATTTTGTTTCAGATGTTGAGACGTGGCCTCTTTTATGGATGGGGACAGAATATATAATAACTACCTAAATACATTCTGCCATAAGTCAAGATGATACTACTTACTCTGCACTATTAACATGACTAATATTTTAGGTTGCTGTGATTCATCTTTGTTTTTTCACCCCTAGATATCTCCATCCCCATCATTGTAGATGTTTTTAATACAACCATCTAGGTAAAGAGAGGAGTCGGTATTCATGGATAACTAATTCAAAGAGATGATAACTCATGACTTTGGTCTCATTAACAACGTATTGTTAGGAACAAAGCTAAATGAAAGTTAGCTTATCCATAATTCACATAGATTTATATCCAAAATAATAAATATTATAATAGCTACCATTAATTAAACACTTACATAACAGGCACTGTGGTAAGTATTTTACATCATAATCATGATAATTTTCAAAGCCACTTGATAAGATAAGCATCGTCTTTTCTTCTTAGATGGGAAAACTGAGAAGCAAAGTTTAATATGCTCAAGGGCCAATAAAGACAAAGTTAAGGTGAACATTTCTCCTGAACTTTTGCTTAAAAGAAAACAGAAGACAAGATCTTAGTAAGAACTAAGAAAAAAAGCTGAGTTTTTTTTTTTTTATTACAGTTTACTACATAGTTTAGTGTATCACCTATGCAAGGTATCCTGTATTAGTGTAATTATCATTTTGCTGGATGTGTCAATATTCAGTGCAGTTGTATCACTTTCACAGGTAGTTTTGGTGACAGGAGTCAGGTTATTTTGTGGAAAACGGTGACAGCATCAACCAAGAAGCATTGACAGAAATCACAGGGAATATACTCAAGAAGTCTGATGTACTATGTTATTGAGAAACAAAATTAACAAAATGAACTAAATTCAATATGAAGAAGAGGCCTCTAGTGCTTAAGAGACCTTTTAAAGTTTAAATTGTGCTTAGTCCTCCTGATTCTTTTTGTTCTGAGATTCACAAAGGTCAATAAAGAACTTGTAAATGTCTCAGATTAAAGAACATGAAGGTTTGGAAAACAGATGCATTTCAAAATCTCTAAATATTCTGATTTGCGTAGACCAATAAAACAAATTGAAGATGACTCAAAATTATTTTAAAAAATGTGACTAGCGCTTGAGTTTCTCTCTTTTGAAAATGTAACAACAAAAAAATACCAAGCTATGCCAAAAAGTACTAGTTACATATCAAATATATTCCTGGTGTTGAGGTTATTTAATATTTCAATGGGCTATGCTATAATGTTTTTAAATTTTTTTTTGTTGGGTGGGATGTGTGGGATAAAATATATGAGGGGAATAATTAGTGGGTAGAGTAGGCTGTATACCCAGACAACACTGGATTCCAATCCTTATCTCTCAGTTTCATACACCTAACTCCGCACCCCATAAAGTTGTGAAGATGATATGAGAGTGTTATGCATGTTAAGCATCTTAGTACAGTGCCTACTGTATGTACTGTAGATATTCTTTTTCTGATTATAACAACCTATTAAGATGAATCTTTTCATCCTGTTTTACTTGTATTTAGGCCAGCTCGATGCCAAAATCTATGTTCTTCCATGTCAGTGTCAGAAGACAAACTTGCACAAATATATGGAAGGAAGCTCGCAGCTTAAAATAAAGGGGGCAGGAAGATGTTCCTTCTCCTGTCCTGGGGTTTTGGTGACATTTCATTCTGGTGGCACACTGCAGTAATTTTAGAGGGCATTCAAAATACTTGCTTATCTTGAATTTTTTTGGAGTCAGATACTGGTAATATAAGTGTCTCCAATGACAGATAAAAAATGAGGTGGTAGCACCTTTCACTTCAGTATAAGTGTCTTAGCATAGCAGCTGGCTGATATACAAAGGCTGTCATCTTTGGCATATTGAATCTCTATAAGTACATTCTCCTGTGATTAAATGTCAACCAACAAAACATAGCTATGGATTTAGGAAATTATTAACCAAAATTAAAAAACAATGGAGCAACCTTAGTAGCTGAATGATGAAACTGAGGATGAGTCTACACTTTTCAACCTATGGTTTGTTTTGCGATGATGCTGACATATATTCCCAAAATGGAAGATGTTAACAATAAAGATAAAAGTTTGACAACAATTTATTTCACCCTTAAGATTTCTAAGAACCTACAGCTAGTAGAGTAAGTCAGATAAAGACCAAGTGGCAAGAAATGGAATCTTATAATTTTGACATCTCTGTCTGGCAACTATCCTTGATCTCTGCCAGTTGTCATGTTATGTAGAACTTCAAGTTCTACATAACATTCAACCAGGAACATTTTTATGGCACTGGATTAATTCCACATTTTTGCTTTTAGATTTCTCCCCAAAGACAGCTTAAATGCTATTGAGTTATCTCAATTTTCTGGAGAACAGTCATTTGTTTTAAGGAACATCTATGTTAAATATTGATGGAGGAAGTACTTTAATCTGCCAGTTTTTCTATTGCTTTAATCTGTGGCAAGTTTATTTTCTACCTCTGACTTAACAGCTTTTTGACAGACATTTTGGGGTTTACACTTTTATTAAGGAAATAATTTAGAGTGAGACTGGGTGAGAACAATCCCCAATTTTGTGACGGTGATGTCCTTCAATACTGCAGACAGCTGTATTGTTGCACTGGTATTAGGAAATAAAGGTATGCTTTGTGAGTTAAAGAATAATGTTGTCTTGAGAAAAATCCAATACAAAAGTGACTGTAAATTAAACAATATTTTATTCAGCTGTCATTTTTGCTTTCAGTTAGAGATTTTTTTCCATTCACATTTTCACAACCTCCTATCCCCACTATTTCTGAGAACAAGTCTAATAACAATAGAAATAGAATGAGCTTTAAAACACCCATCAATTAAATAATACTAAAATCAATCAATTAGAAATATATTATCCTAGCTCTTCAGATTAACAAAATAAATAATTGAAGTGGATCGTTAAATAAATTGTTTCACTAATTTCTTCAAATCCTTTTTCCTGATTCAACTGCTATTATTAAGTCATGGAGCTGCCTCTGAAAGGTCTCATTTTCATGGAATTTTTGATTTCCTCCAGGTCATGTACTTTGGTTTATTTGGCATTGGCTAATAATTATTAACAAGCAAGTCTACAAATGTATATACCATCTCTATCTTATATCAATAATTTGCAGTTGCGGGGACAGTGACTCTAATTGGACACGTTTAGTCTTATTTTCCCAAGTATAGCAAAAGGCATGGCTCTACTGATTTTCTGGAAAAAAATAACATGGTAATATATAAATTAAGATATGTTTTAAAAGAGTACCTGGAATTCATCTGAATGAGATTACTGGCAAAGTTATGTAAAAGGAGTGCAACTTGATTTGAGCCTGCAGATATTCATATAATTGTTCTTTGGATTGTTCTGCACAATGTAATTTTTACAACCTCAACAGTGCATTTTTATTTTGTTCCAGAGCAATAACTAATGTTACCGCCATAAAGACCATACTGAATTTAGTAGGGATGCAGGCATACATTTGATAGGCAGGGGAAGTAAAAGGGTGTCTTAATATATTACTAATATATCATTAATATAAGCATCAGAAATCTCAAAAACCTCCTATTGGTGTTTGGTGGGTGCCTAACAATGTTGTCAATAACTGACCACTAATCAAAAGTTCTATAAGGTATAATTTTCATCTACCTACCTCTCCTTCTCCTAACCTGTCCTAACTTGGAGGATATTTGTGTGATAGTGGTTGACTGCCTCTCAGGTGACCGGTATGATTGTAACTACTACTTAAAAGTTCCTTTTCAACCAGAGGTGAAATTAAAGAGTAGGTACTTGTTAGCCAGACAAATAATTCAGTTCTAGGTTATTTCTAGACACCAAAACTCCAAGGAAAGTAGGGTTGCATTTCTGTACATCTAAAGAGTCATTTTCAAAGCTTCACTGGAGATGAAGGCTCTTTTTATTTGGATACATTTGGTATCTTCCCACTTTTCCACTTTTTTATGTCCTGAAAAAAATGGCTTTTGGTCAGGAGAAAAACTGCATAATTTCTGTTTAAGAAATGTCTCTCCAGGGGCTACAGATTGTGCTAAACATTTTTGAAATTAAAAATTATAATTACATGATTTAATCAATCTGGCCTTTCACTGAACTCATTTCTTTTTCTGGGCAGAGCTTACCGATAGTGAATGCATTTGGCCGCTGTCTCTTGAAGCTACTTTTCCTCAGCACCCTCAGCAGAATATGTTGTTACCACAGGTACCAATGCAGTCTTTACACTGCTTGACACAAAGTTCTAAGTGACCTCACCAAAAGGAGGGTAGGGGAAGAAGATGAGGGAAAAGAGAATCTCCACCTACCTACTGACTCAAAAGATCCCTTTTCCTAGCATTTAGAAAGCTGTTTGGAATTGAGAATGACTCTCTGTAAGGAACTCCAATTTGTTTCTGAGTTTTAGTGACTGCCTAGTCTACCAGAAACAACATTTACTCTGATCAGTGAAAAATGTGTTACCGTCGGAGGAGAAAAATGAGGCTTGGGAAAGAGAACCAGGAAAGAGAAGTCTCGTGATTGAGACTGGTATTACTCCCAGTGATGGAGAAGATTGTTCTCATTTGCTTATGGACCAATGAAGTAAAGACATTACTCCTGGGGGTTCTTCACCGTTAACAACATGCATTTCTTTGGGAGGGAAAAAATACAAAGCCTAAGGCAAAAAATAATTCTATTTGACATATTTGCTTCTGTACAAAAGGAGAATTTAGTTACAGCATTGACAATCACTCAGGTTTTAGAATCATTTTTCAGTTTCAATTTTACTCTAAACCAGAACAGATATTCTTGACTTTGAGGTTAACGGAAATAAGAAACAATTCTATTTCCGCATCTCTTATATGTAATGTTTACCTGGGTGATTTTTGTATCTGCTTCTTCCACATCTTGACTTGCTTGCTTGCTTGCTTACAGCCTCATGATCTACTCTACTTTCTGCCATCTATTTTTTCCCCAATATTTAAATCCTCATCTCTCTCTCTCATCTATTTCAGACTTTTTTCTATTTCTATGTAAATAAGCTACATTCTCCCCAACTTTTGACGTAAGGGACCTCAACAGCACAATGCCTAGTCTCAGTTAAATTACAAAAGCCAAAAATTATAGTTACTTTTATTCCAGTTCTACATACACAGAGTACTGATAACAATATTTCTTTTCAGTGGAAAACAATTTCAATAAATTTACTTTTCAGTGACTGTAATTTAACAATTAGCTTTTTTTGGGGGGAGGGAGGAATGCAGTTTTGCTCTTGTCACCCAGGCTGGAGTGCAGTGGTATGATCTCAGCTCACTGCAACCTCCCCTTTCTGGGTTCAAGTGATTCTCATGCCTCATCCTCCCCAGTAGCTGGGACTACAGATGTATACCACCATACCTGGCTAATTTTCTGACATTTTTAAAGTAGAGATGGAGTTTTGCCATGTTGGCCAGGCTGGTCTCAAACTCCTGGCCTCAAGTGATCCGCCTGCCTCGGCCTCCCAAAGTGCTAAGTGCTGGGAATACAGGTGTGAGCCACCAAAACTGGTCATGATTATCTATTTTAGATATTTATAAAATAATAAAATGCATTTCTTTAAATTTCTAGACATATAGGTTAAGGTGATTTTTCTTAAGTTGTACTTTTAAATATCTTTTAAATAAGTTGTACTTATTTTAAATTACATTGGTTTATTCTGGTCTTCTGAAAAGTTTTATAATAGACTGACTTATATTACCAAGTAAAATCCCAGTAGAAATTTGATCCAGTTTGGGAAGATCAATATTGTGAAAATTGCCATACTGCCCAAG
>NW_016814320.1:34864-124352 GCF_001698545.2 Rhinopithecus bieti
CATACAGCCAACAGACACATGAAAAAATGCTCATCATTACTGGCCATCGGAGAAATGCAAATCAAAACCACAATGAGATACCATCTCACACCAGTTGGAATGACAATCATTAAAAAGTCAGGAAACAACAGGTGCTGGAGAGGATGTGGAGAAATAGGAACAGTTTTACACTGTTGGTGGGATTGTAAACTAGTTCAACCATTGTGGAAAACAGTGTGGCGATTCCTCAAGGATATAGAACTAGAAATACCATTTGACCCAGCCATCCCATTACTGGGTATATACCCAAAGGATTATAAATCATGCTGCTATAAAGCCACATGCACACGTATGTTTACTGTGGCACTATTCACAACAGCAAAGACTTGGAATCAACCCAAATGTCCATCAGCGACAGACTGGATTAAGAAAATATGGCACATATACACCATGGAATACTATGTAGCCATAAAAAAGGATGAGTTCGTGTCCTTTGTAGGGACATGGATGCAGCTGGATACCATCATTCTCAGCAAACTATCGCAAGAACAGAAAACCAAACACCTCATGTTCTCACTCATAGGTGGGAATTGAACAATGAGATCACTTGGACTCTGGAAGGGGAACATCACACACCAGGGCCTATTGTTGGGAGAGGGGAGGGGGGAGGGATAGCATTAGGAGATATACCTAATGTAAATGTCGAGTTAATGGGTGCAGCACACCAACATGACACATGTATACATATGTAACAAACCTGCACGTTGTGCACATGTACCCTAGAACTTAAATAAAAAAAAAAAAAAGAAATTTGATCCAGTTATTTTAAAGCACAAATGATGATTTGGCCACATGGTTGACAGAAAAACAATTTATGATTTTCAAAAGATATTTTAGATCTTACCTTTCTAAATTTTTATAGAAAGAAACATTGAAATGTATTACATTAAAAAACATGACAAATGACACAATTAAAATAAGAAATGAATATTCCTCCTGATAAGCCTAATTAAAAAATCTTAAAAAATGTATTTTAGAAAAAGCAAAAATTACAATTTGGGGGTAGGGTGGGGTAAAGGAAGAATAAGAAGAACATGAAAATGACCACACACACACACACACACACACACATACACACTTCTAGTTTCTTCTTCTTCTGATAAATTCCTAGATATGTCTCAGAGATGACAATCCTGGCAATCCTGAAGTGCTTAATATCTGAATTGATGTTGTAGATGTGAGAAAATCACAGGCAAGTTCAGCATAAGAGGTAAGTTTGTGAGCCAAGACTAATCAGCAAATTTTTAAAGCCTTCCTCTTCCTCTGAGTCCACTCTGATATGACCCTTGTTAGCCATCTTTATTTCTCCAACTGCCAAGTCATTATGCACTTAATCTAGAACACTCAGGGAGGGAACAGACACTCAGGGTGGAAAGAGTCACTGATGCTAAAGGAGACCTTTCAATGCCTAGTCTTTTGTTACTAAAGAATTTTCAGATTTTAAAATGATAGGATTTTATAGTTTCTTGGTTATCCATTCTAGAAGGGAAGTGTTTGGTTTCAATGGTTTTAATATGTCACTGTAGCCTTTTAGCTGCAATGTTTTTCTGCTCCATCATTCTAACATACCCTTGCAGATATTATTCTTTAATTTTACATTTTACAGATATTCAACGTGTTTAAGACTCCTAATCCTTTTAAAAGCGTATCATTTTAGAATTAGGGCAAAACAGCCTTGTCATCCCTATAGAGGATTTCACCAAATCAGAGTGCAATATCTGAATTTAAAATAACGTGTTTTTGCATTTATCTTTTATAATATCACTTTCATATTATTTTCTGTTACATATTGGAGGGAAATATAAAATGATAAGTTACCCATGTGAGCTTGGCAAGTAACCTAATCTCTGAGTATGAGTTTCTTCTTTAACAAAATAAATAGTGCTTACTTCATATAGTTGCTGTGAAAGTTAGATAAAGAAATACGTTAAAGCATTTAACACACTGCCTTATGTAAAAATTTAACACATGGAACCAAATATTGTGACTATAGTGACTGTGGCATAATCTGATAGACTGTAGGAGTAACAGAAGTGATGTAATAGGACTCTGAAATACAAACTCTCCTTCTGAAACCATGGTTGTTTTCAGCAATTGCAAAATTTTTAAACAGCAGTTCTTAAAGTATTCATATAATACTGCCTGGAATTTTGGGTGGGGGATTTACATAGCTATAAAATGTTCTTCTAGCAGTGAATCCTAAACTTTTAATACTAACAGACATCAAAATTTGAGATTTTGGGCCAGACACGGTGGCTTTCGCCTGTAATCCCAGCACTTTGGGAAGCTGAGGTAGGCAGATCACTTGAGGTCAGGAGTTTGAGACTAGGCTGGCCAACATGGCAAAATTCTGTCTCTACTAAAAATACAAAAATTAGCCAGGCATGGTGGTGAATGCCTGCAATCCCGGCTACTTGGGAGGGTGAGGCATGATAATCACTTGAACCCAGGACGGGGAGGCTGCAGTGAGCTGAGATCGTGCCACTGCACTCCAGCGTGGGCGACAGAGCGAGATTATGCAAAAAAAAAAAGAAAAAAAAATTGTGAGTCTGAGTCTGGGACTGCATAGCAAGAAAGGAATAACATCTACCACCTAATTTTACTCCATTAAAAAAAAAAAAAGACAGCATTCAACACTCTTGGCATTTTTCCATCACTTTATAACTCTCAGGTGCATAGGACAGAAGCAAAATTCTGAGAAATAAACACTTTTTGTCCAATTACTTTATGTGTCTAAGTTTTGGATCCACAGCTTGGAAGATACCCATATTTGTTCTCTATAGTGCTTGAAGTGCTGGCTGGCATGGCCATGAGTAACCAAAAATCTATGATAGCCATAACAGAGAGCCACAAGTTCAGTCAAAGACTTTCCATAATTCCCCCCAAATCCCTACAGTATTACTGTGTTTTCTGATGGCTTAGTTGGAGAGACAAGATTAAAAAAAAAATCTACAGAGGCTTGGAGAAATAGACTCAAATCAGACACTGGCTAAGAATTCTTCACCACTTATTCTCCTTTGATTCCCCATTCAATTTATAGTTCACTTTCTATCTTTCCATTCCCATTATGTCTAGCCTAACTACTCATTCCATAACAACTGCAAAAATAATATTAACTTTTAAAAATGTCATTGTAGAGTCAAAAAGAAACCCAATAACTAATAGTACAATTATCACATCTATTTCAGCAAATTTTGCAGCCCAGGCTAATACTCCCATGACCATTTTTCTTTCCTTAGGTTGATTCTCACTGAATATTAGCTTGACTATTCAACTAATATATAATATATAATACAAACTAAATTTGAATATTTAAAGTGGTCCTTATTCTCTCTACTCTGAGAGGTGATAGGTGGACATATCTATTTATAGGTTCAGGAATCTCAGATTTTAGGCAAAATTGCTATAATATGGGATAATCAGAACCTGCTTATCATAATAGTAGGAAGAAGACACAGTACATTTAGTACATTACTTCTTTCTTGAGTTTTATAGGTTTCTTTACTTACCCTTTAATGTAGATTCCTATGGATTCCACCCCATCATTTAAGCAAACTGCTTTTGCTGATATCACCAATGACCTCTTTGTTGCTAAATCCAAGGAGCCTTTAGTCATACTTATCTTGCTTGACTTTTTTGTGCATCATTTGACAGTTGACCACTCCCTCCTTAAAACATTTTTTCCCTCACTGTTTCCAAGGTGCCACTTTCCCTTGTTTTTCCTTTTACATGTTTCTTAGAGGTCACTGAAATTGAGAGCCCTGTCTACTCTACTCCAACTGATCAGCCAAAGCCAATCATAAAACTCCATTTCTTTTTCTAGGATGGGAAGTCCTTAGCTATTTTGGGTCAGTGAGATGTAAGATGAGGCTTGTTGAAAGACTCAAGGAAGAAAGGTTTTGCACATAAGAGACAGCTACTGGAAGCTTGCTTCTCTCTCTGGATTTGAAAGAGGAAGCTCATATTACCAATCGTCATTGGTAGTAATCTTATAATTACGAGAGAAACCAATTTTAGGATAGAGCCAACAGTGTGGTGGCAGAGCGGAATGGGAAAATAAATCCCTAAGTATTTAATAAGGGAGAATAAAGTACTAAAGTTGAGGCATAGTGCAAATGTCAACTACTTCTCATGTTTAGTGAAGTGCTTCCTTGAAGTTCAACAATGTTTCCCTTGAATTTTCTACAGCTTGCAGTAAAATCACTGTATTGATCCAATCTTTGATTATTTCTTTTCTGCCTATTTTTCCTATGTACTGTACATCTCTTAAATGTTGGTGTTCCATGGAGTTCTGTGTCACCCTTCTGCCTCATTCATGGCTCAATAACACATATTCTGATGATTCCTAAATTTGTATCTCCAGCTAAGATTTCTCTAATGAACTTAGGATAAATATATCCAAACATCCACTGAACATTTCCACTTGGATGCCTTAAAACTACCTTAGATCAACATGTAAAAACCTAAACTCTTCTCTCTTCCTCCACTTCCACCTATTACTCTTTCTGTATTTCCCATCTTAGTGCATGGAACATCATCACTCGCCTGACCAAATTAGAAGCTTGGGTATCAACCTTGGAACTTTTATCTATCTCTATGCCCTATGTCCAATCACAAGATTGTTTTGACTCTAACATTTATCATGATATTGGATCTATGAATTTGTTATGGTTTGGCTCTGTGTCCCCACCCAAATGTCATGTCGAATTGTAATCCGCATGTGTTGAAGGAGGGACCTGATGGGAGGTGTTTGAATCATGGCAGTGGACTTTCCTCTTGCTCTTCTTGTGATGGAGTTCTTATGAGATCTGTTTGTTTAAAGGTATATAGCACTTCCCCCTTCTCACTTTCTGTCCTACAATCATGTGAACACATGCTTGCTTCCCCTTTGCCTTCCACTATGATTGTGTTTCCTGAGGCCTTCCTAGCTATGCCTCCTATACAGCCTGAGGAACTGTGAGTCAATTAAATCTCTTTTCTGTATAAATTACCCAGTCTCAGGTAGTTCTTTATAGCAATGTGAGAATGGACTAGTAGAGCATTTCTTTCCATCACCCATTGTTTCCATTTACTTTCACCTGAATTACTATAGAATCTTAACTAGTTCTATTGCCTCCAGTCTTTCTCCTCGCTAATTCATTCTCTGAAAAGCTGTCAGAGGGCTCTTTAAATAAAAATTTGATCATGTCCTTTCTCTGTTTAAAACACTTTATATTCCTGTTCTCATTTCCCACAGGATAAATCCCAGCATCATCTGGCTTCTGCGTATCCCTCTAGCCTTATTTGACACCACTGCTCTTAGTTTCCTCACTAAACAGGTACCCTTTCCAGGTGCTGTCATAGCCCTGTATCTCATCTCCTTAGCATTAACCACATCATATTATATTTACCTATGGTGCTGAATATTACCCAATAGTCAAATTAATAACATGCATAAAATAAATGCCTGTAAATCAGTGGCATTACCAAATATTTTGGATAAAATAAAATTTGATATTTAATGCATTTTTTGAAAGCACTGAAGTAGTCATCAAGGGAAAAATCACTTAGGTTACAAAGAATGTAAGTACGTAATGCATATGTAGGTTACAAAGCACAATTATAAAATGAACACTCATGAGCTTAAAAAGTAGAGTGTAAAGAACCATAATTCAATTTCAGAATTAGAATAGTTCCAACGATAATACCCACTTTCTCCCTGATTCCATCCCCTACCTTACCTTTAGAGATAACTACAGTTCTAAATACTATATTTACCATTTACTTATAACAATAGGTTTCTTATGTACTTATGCCTAAATAATATATTTTGAGTTTTGCTTGTTTTGGGATTTGTAAATATGGTATTACATATTTATGCCATCTCCTGAAACATTTTTCCATTCAAATTATGTTTCTAAAGTTAACACACATTATTGTAATTATAGTTTACTAATTTTCATTGCTTTGAAATATTCCTTTGTGTGATTAACATAATTTATTTACATACTCTCCTGGTAGTAAACATTTGTTTTTTTCCAGTTTTCTGGTATTGGAAACATTTCATGTACCCTGAATGACATGTATGATAATTTTTCCACTTTAATACCTTAAGAGGAGAATTGATAGAATGTAGGGTATGTGCATATTCAGCTTTGCAGGAAAATTTGTAACCAAGGTGATGGTGTTTCATATTCCCATAAGAAGTGTAAAAGAGTTTCCACTGCTCTTATACCTACAAACAACTGTATTTTCAGATTTTAAATTTTGCCAGTCTAGTAAATGTAAATGGCATCTCTTTTGCATTTTCCTGATTGATAAAAGGTTCAGTTTTGTTTTAGTATTTATTTACCCACCTGATTCCCCTTGTATTTTGCCAGTTTAAAAAACTGTGTTGTATGTCTTCATTACTGATTTGTAAGAGCTTTAAAAAATATATTTTAAAATACAAATTCTCTCTTCTCTCATATATGTAGCAAGTATCTTATCCCAAGTTGTGGCTTTCTTTTCACTCCTGCTGTGGTAATCTGTTATGTAATATTATAATTACCTCCTTATCACTCAGCACACCTTACTAGATAAAAAGGCTCTTGAGGTAAGAAACTGTGTTTTTTTCATTTTTGTTTCCTCAATATCTAGCAAGTACTCCACACATAGCAATGTACATATAGTTGTTCACTAAACATTTGCTGAATCAATTGTCATAACTTTAGAAATAGTGAATCAAATTTTGTTTTATGCAAACTGGTTACAACACACTGTTAAAGCCAAGAGAGTCAAAAGTATATCACATATCATTCTATATGTGCACTTCAAAGGTGAGTGGTAAGAGGTAAGAGTATCTGTAGAGAGGTTGCAGGACCTTGTTTATAAACTTTTCTTACCAACTTTGAACAGTTGGCAGTGTTCATTTTCCATTCTTTTCAGCGTACTTACAGTCAACCAAACTCCTGTAGTAGGATATTATTTACCTTAAAGTTATCACAAACTTAGAAATGATGATAAGACACGAAATATTGATTATATATTGCAGTAGATTGTGCAAGGTTCATGGTTTGTATCATTAATTAAAAATTGGTTACCTTTTTAGTAATGGTGTCTGGAGGTACATCCCGCCTCCCAAGTGGATAAGGATTCCATTGGCCACTAGGAGATACATCTTCTTGTCCATTGTCTAAAATGTTGCTTTGCTGGGACGGGGTCTATTGTAAAAATGGTATGGCATTCTTTAGTGATGTAGTAGAAGTTTACCATAGTTTTCTGAAAAGAGTCCCTAATGATCATGGTAAAATTAATTTTGTTTAATTGCAGAAAAACATACATCCTGAACTGGAAATATTATATACTATCTACTGGGTGAGAACTGTAAATGGAAAGCTTTTGGAAGCAATTAAAATGCAATTAAATAACCATCTTAGAGTTGTTCACTGAATTTTAAGGAAAATTTAGATTATTTACAGTACCTGAATAAAATAATCAGAATAAAATTAACCAATTGTTACAATTGTTAAAAACCACAGCACTTAAAACTTGCTTAATTTTAGTATAATCTCACCATTTAAAATAGAAATTGAAACCATATAATATATAGAATGTAAGTTCTAATATTCCTAGTCATAACCTAAAATAAATTTTATAAGGTTGTATTAATTCTGGGAGAATATGCCTTGCACTAAACCCAAATAGTGCTAACACTGGCATAGTGCAAGATTTATGGTACTATGGCCTTATCAACAAATAGCTTTGGGGAGGCATCAAAATATGCTATTAAAATGTGCTATTAGAATCGTAGTGTAAGTAAATCATGACTGTTTGGATTACCAAATTTATTTATTTACATAAATGATATATATTAAAGTTTAAACTCTTCATAAATATTTCATTTTGGCTGATTTCTTGCTTATTAACAAATACTAATACCTGCCCGTCTTTATTTTGGGTGATTTCATATTCTAACCTGAGTAACAGCAAGCAATCATATACCATCAGAAAGCCTCCAGTTGAGGGAGTATAATGGTATATTTACATATATTTTCATAAAGGTTCCTTCCTTCCCTAGTGTGTAGGATACACAAGTACTGCTTGGTTTCCTGAGAGAATTCTTCTGTGGTTGAGCTATGATACTCCAGTGTTTCCTATGCCATTTTCTGCACATGTTCTAAAGGATCCCTATTGATAAAGCTCAGCTAGAGAGTGTGCAGCTACACTTTGTGTAAGGAATTGTCCTCCTACCCTAGAAAGGGAGAACTGGGCTATTCTCATCATAACATGTTAAAAATGGGCTGTTTGCTAAGCTTCATCTGGTTACATTTAGTGGTCTTAGTTTGTTCTCTGGAAAACAATGACAGAACCTCCTTACCTGCATTCTGACCACAAGTATTTTTTTAAAAGCATTGCTTGGAAAAATTCTAAAATAGGATTTATTATGACATTAGATGAAGTCTTCCTAGTATCTAATAGATTTAATGAAAATTAACTCAGTTTTCTTCTTGTTCTTTGGTTATGTGAATTCTTTTTTCATAATCCTATCAAAAGTATGAAAAAAAAAAAAAGAGAGAAAAAAGGGACTGAATTTGAGCTCCTGAGTTAGGAATGAATTGATGTGTGTTTATTTGAAAAATTCAATCTAGACAACACGTTTAAAGTATGTGTTACTTCAAAACAAGCAGGTGGCTATTCAATGACTATCTGTTTTCCAGCATTGCTTTTCTAGTTTTACCTTTTCCAGATTAATATGTTTGCATGTGCCCATACACATTTTTTTCTAGATATGAAAATATGGTAAATAAAAATTAAAATTAAGATTTA
Organism: Rhinopithecus bieti; assembly: GCF_001698545.2. NCBI lineage: Eukaryota > Metazoa > Chordata > Mammalia > Primates > Cercopithecidae > Rhinopithecus > Rhinopithecus bieti. The sequence continues at coordinate 43,691 of NW_016814320.1, forward strand.
AAACATAATTATTCAGGTTAAGCATTACTGGCCAGTGTTTTCTTTTCGAATTTTTAGTATTTGTCTTTTCTGACATAGTTTGTTTGCTAGTGAAGTGGGATAATTAATATGTTCATTTGGCCAGGTCTGTGCAATGTAGATTTTTAAGAAGTGGCCAGAATTTAACATAGGTTTCCTTTTTCTCCATATCCTCTCCATCTCTATCTGTGTTTCCTCCACCACACTTGCTTTGACTGCCCAGACATGGCTCCTAGTCACTGTTACAGAGAAACAGAATTACAAAATTCTTTTTGGTGTTAAAAAATGTGAAATCCTTTTAGTCAAAATTCTAACATAATGGTGTAGGTGCTTCACTAGTTTATAAATTAATCTATTTCTTTTAAAATTAGAATTAAAATCACACCAAGTCTTTATTACAGGGGCCAAAAGGAACACAAACATGCAGACACATTAAAAGAACTTTCACTACGTAATAAAATTAAAGGAACTTCCTGAAAGCAACTTCCTTTTAAGAATGCTCTGGCCTTTTTGTTTTTCTTATATGAGACATTTTAGGGATGACTTAAGTCTGCAGAAATAGAAAGACCATTAAAAACAATTTATTGACATTTGGTGGTGGTGGTGGTGGTGATGGTGGTGCAGACCAAAAAGAGAATTATGTAGTATGTGCACATTCTTTCCCAAAGGAGTATAGCTATTGTATATAAATTGAGTAGCTTAGCAGTTAAAATTCTATTAAAGGTTAAAAAAGCTACTGAAAAAATGTTACAAAAATGAAGCTATCACTGTTGAAATTTATTATTCCAGAGAAAATAATTGAACTGAGGTTCAGCTATTAATTCAATTATTTTTTGTACCACATTCTTTATATTTTCTTTGGATATTTTAAGGAGTAAGAATGAGTTTTATTTTCCTTATCATCTATAACTAAAGATAATAACATGGAAAATCATCACAATGCACTATTTCCTTAGCTTCTAAATTCTGCATGTCTTTAAATATTTCAAAATAATACAGAAAATAGCTGGTGTGATTTTGTGAAAAACCAGAAATTGTATTTGATAAGACATGCAATAATGCTGAGTAGAAGTCTTGCTGAACAGATGCTATGCCCAGAGATGAGTGTAGGTATTTGTGGATTTAACATTTATAATTCTGACTGCTATGAATGATCACCAAGTGTCTACTTGATCAAGTAATTTCTAATTTTGCTGAGACATAAATGTGCATGCGTATGTATGCCTCTTTCTCTATATCTATATATGTCTGCACATTTGTATGAGTATGTGCATGCATGTGTGCTCCTATCTATATATATGTGTATAAACATATATATGTGTGTGCAGTAGTCACATAACTGAGTTAAATAAGCTTACGTGGTACAGCAGCTTTGCTAACTGATGGGTGTACAGTATGCTTGTGAAATTATACTTATTATTACAATTACATGAGAGTCGTATTAGAACTTGGCAATTTTCAAAGGTCTCAGGGCATATCCCTTAAGAATACAAGGATTTCTTTTGCTAAGTAATTGGCACATGGTTCATTAAGGACACTACCACAGATTCAAAACATCTGCAGTAAAATTGTTAAAACAGTCATCCCCAAGTTTTCCAGTGAAATTATTGTTATATTATTCATTTTCATAATATCTTTTGGAAGAAATAGGTATTACGAAAGTAAAAATATGCCAAACTTGGATCTAAATGATAGTGATATCATGGGCTTCAATCTGAAGGTGGTAATATAATGCCCAAGTAATTTTTAAACCAGAATTCCATTATAATGAAATTCCACATAAGTACTAAATTATTATTTTGGTAAATTTAGTCACTGTCTGTAAGAATTTATTTGGATTTATAGGCTGAAAGCTTTTTTCATAATTAGAAAGGTAAGTGAATCTTTCCTGAGGGACAGGTAGCCAATAATAAATGCAGCAGAATCAATAGAAATTACAGGCATGAGCTGCCCTGAGGTGCAGCATAAATCTTGCTTTGCTTTCAGCAGAAAAAATGGCATTAAATAAGCCAATAAGCCTTGGCACTAGGGTGAATAAATGCATACCAAATGTTGGTACTATCTGATACTGAGTCATTTGCATATATACAGAAAGAAAGGACAGTAGACATTTAAAAATAGTTTAGGTGCAAATATTGCTATCTAAATTTCTCTAACTCAAAATCTAGTGAGGCAAGTATCAACTAAGTAATTTCAATCAACTTTAGTAAAACAGATAGTGAGGCTAATTTCTTCCAGGCAAAATTCTATGATAAGATAATTTATTACATGTATTTCTATTATTTTAGCCTTCCCTCACCTGAAATTATAATTGATTTATATTAATGTCTAATTCAATAAGCCAATACACAGTGGGTGCTATGGTATACTGTTATGGTGGTAGAAATTAAAAAATGAACAAGAGAAAATTATCAATGTCTCCATTATAGAAGAGACCACACTATTTATATTAGCAGCTGGCCACTTGTGGACATGGGAAGTACAAAAGGCCAATGATTTCCTCCCCAGCCCTGCTTGTGTCTAGGGCTGCAGTAGCCTGGATGATTAATAAGTTATTTTCTTGGGTCCATAACCTTTAGCTTTTCATTGCTACCAAAAATAATTCTTGGTGATACTGAGTGCTCAGGAAATGTAAGTGGATCTGAAAGAGCACAAGGTAATTACTAGCATTCATTAAGCTCAGTTAACTAAGAAAGCACTAACCTGTAGCACACAGGGTATGATTGGGGTCATGATATGTTTTGGATTAGTCAATATATTCTACTTGTGTATTCTTTTCTCCATCCTATAATATCTACTTCTCTAGTTTGTTTTGAAGGTGATGTGAGGTAATAATACATATGTAAGAGGTTTTTAATCTGTGAGTCATGTTCTATGAAAATGTTAGGTTTTACAAACATTTGAGAAGGCATCATCATAGAGTAGAAAGAGTATGTATGTAGGCACCAGGCAGAAGCAGATTTAAATTCTACCTACTACTTGCTAAGTGCAGGAGTTACAACAGTGAAACAGTGACAATACAGGTGAGTTATTTTGTGTGACACATGAGCCTCAATTTCCTCATCTACACAATTGAGACATGTCCTTTAAGTGTTTTATGGGTTGCAAGACAAAATATAGTTAAAGTACCTCATAGCACCAGGTACATAGTAGATTCTCAATAAATCTTTGTCTTTATTTTTCTCCCAGTGGAACTATGTATCCATTCTACCATTAATTTTAATGTTAAAAATGGTAGTTTGAACTGACATTTTACAATTTGTATTTCTCTATGATAACATAAAATTTCAAGACAATAGCTAAGCTTAATTACAAATAAAATACATCCAAAGAAGCACATGGAACCATTAATAACATCATAGAAAGTTGCCTTATATGCTTTTTGGAAAGGCAGTAAATAAATGATAAATGAATAAATGAATGACTGAATGAATAAAAAATAAATAGAATACTAATAATTCTGTAATTTAATAAAAGATTTATATGTTCTAAATGTTCTGGTTCCTAAGTATTACACTAAATTTTCTGGGAAATTAGCAGTAAGCATCTAAACAAATGAATATATTAAGGACATTTAAATTTATGAAACTATTTTGTTATATTTGTTGCATGTGTCTTAATATCTTAAAGAGTTCTATAAAATTATAGAAGATGTAATTTACGCTTTATAGTAGAGAAAGCCGTATATGTAGCTTGTAATCATTTAAAAAATGTACCATACTTGATCTGACATGTAATAAATATGAAAAAATGGAAAATATTTAAAATACATTGCAAAATCTTGAAGAGGGTTCCCTTTTTGTTCATATAAATATTCACAATGTAAATAGTTTATCAAGTGTAGAGTTCTTCAAGTTTCATTCATAAATAATTATATCCTTTAATTAGTTTATTACAAATTTGTTTAAAGATTGCCTTGGTGCAGAAGAGGAAATATAAAAAAGTTTATTCTTTCTCCTAGTTGCAAGAGGCAAGCCTTGGCAAACAGACAGGGTGGGGATACATGTTTCCTTCAGAGAGCAGCACCTGCACAATGGATACTACAACTCCATTTCCAGTGCTTAACTTCCAACAGGTGAAAACATTAATTTAGATTCCTTAGGAAACTTCCTTCATTCTTTCTAGGACACCCCAGAGTCATTTGCCACAGCATCTAACTAGAGATAGCCAGTATTATCATTCAAGAATTTTATGAATAAAAGAGACAGCTCCAGAATTTCCACAGGAGAAGAAATAGTTATGTCAATTTTATTTAATGAAAATGTTTGTTTATAAATTGGTCTTACCCTACATTTTAGTGAAATTCTTATGGTTAATGAGTATTTAGGGGCTGCAAAGAAGTCTTAAGGATCTGAGATGGTAATTTTATTATCTTAAGTAGAAAGACAAACACGTTATAACAGATTTTATGCATTTCTAAATCAAAGTTAAGTAATTTTGCCTATCTCCTCTCCTGGGGAGAAGGGTTCAGGGAGATTGAACCTCAATGATGGGACCTGTTAGCAATGGTCAGTGGAGCCCAGGAGGAATAATTGGAGAGACTGAATTTTAAAGAGAGGCTGATTCTACAGAGTGTGGCAGAAAAACCTAACAAATTTTCAAATGAAAGCTCTGTACAAGAGACGTATGAGGGTACAAAAGCGAAGTGACAGAGGCTTAGACTGGAATTCATGGGAGGAAGCAGAGCCCAGAGCTATTATTGCAGCCCATTAACTATCCAGTGCCTGATAAGGTTCCTGCATTGGTGACAGGTTGGGAAAGTTGTCCCATTCCTAAATGCTTGAAGTTTATAGGACTTAAAGTGGTAAGTTTTGGATCATAAAATCTTTTGGAGTAATGCATTACTCGCCCTGCCTATGTATCTTTTTCCTCCCTTGCCTTCTCTATTTTTCTTCTTTTTTTGGTGCAGATAATAAAATATTGATGATAATTTATTTTGAGGTGGAGACTTTTAATACTTGAATGATTCTTGATTTGCAATTAATGTGGCTTCCAAAGAAAATTCATTTTGGTCACCTATGTGCTCAACTGAGGATTATTGAAAATCCCCAAATATAACTCTGCATTATTTCTTCTTAGATCTCGCATGAGTCCATTCTCTAGGATACCCCAAATGACATCAGAAAATTAATATGCTAACACAGTGATACCTAATTTATATCTGGAGAGTAATTTAGATGTTAGGAAACACTGTTTCAAGTGTATTGGCATTTTTCAGACACTGTATATATCTATATTGTCATACAGATTGATAAGTAAATATGGTCAAAAATTAAGCAAAACAGGGGCATCTTCATATGATATAACTTCAGGGGGGTTCAGGCAATAGCTTCCATCATACCAAGATCTCTTTAATTTGTTCACTGAATTTTGAAATTCCATTTTTTTAGTTTAAAGGTTTGATATGGTTTGGCTGTATTCCCACCCAACTATCACCTTGAATTGTAATAATCCATATGTGTCAAGGGTGGGGCCAGGTGGAGATAACTGAATCATGGGGGCAGTTTCCTCCATACTGTTCTTGTGGTAGTGAAGAAGTCTCATGAGATCTGATGGTTTTATAAATGGGAGTTCCCCTGCACAAGCTCTCTTGCCTGCTGCCATGTAAGATGTGACTTTGCTCCTCCTTTGCTTTCCACCATGATAGTGAGGCCTCCTAGCCATGTGGAACTGTAAGTCAATTAAACCTCTTTCCTTTGTAAATTACCCAGTCTTGGGTATGTCTTTATTAGCAGTGTGACAGCAGACTAATACAAGGTTTGATATCTATTTAATTGGCAAGCCCTATAAGAAAGGTGTGATATCTCATCGATTCCTTAATGCCATTAAGTTTCAAGGTCTTTTTGAAAACTGGTTTTGTTAGGGAAGAGGATGAGAGTCTTGGGCCTCTGAGAGGACATGAAAAATAGGTTCCATTAAAGTAGGAAATGAAGCAAAAATAGTCATGCTGATGGTGTGTTGGAGCCAATTTGTACTGGCTCACGAGAGCCAACTGCATGTGAATCTTCCCAATTCTAAGTTCAGTGACATTAAGTTGGTACCTTGAAATTAGCCATAGAGACAGTATTTATATTGCTGACATTGGCAGATACCACAAATCAAGGCCTTGTCTTTGACTTGTTACCAGCTCTCCACTGGTCCAGCAGTGTAGACCAGGCACAGCAAAAACAGCATTCAAAAGTTTTAAATTTAGTGGTTTTTTTTTTTTTTTTAAGTTATGGTGAGTGATAAAAAAGCTGTGGCTATAAATGTCTTCTTGATTTTGTTATTCTACTCACAGTATGAACCAAACTATCCACAGTTTGGGAATGTTATTAAAAAACTAGATTAACAATAGAACAGGAATTTGAGGTCTTATGACCCTCATTTTGATGGGGTGAGTCATAATGTTCATTCATTTTATTAAGAGAGAAGTGTTTAGAAGTTACTATCACTCTGTTATCCCTACTTTGCATTGCTTTTTTCATAAAAACTTACTAAGCTAATGACTATATAAATATATAGGCATAATGACATACTGTGAAAATGACTCATTGGTTTCCACTAAAATGTAACTAAGACAGAAGGCATTAATTGATCTACATGTAAAATGTGCATTCTCAGTTTTGGCTGAATTAAACAAACAGAAATGTTCCTTTAACAATGGAAATGTTTCCTCTTTCAGTATATTCCCTTTCGGTGTTCCTACATTTTCATCTAATACCATGTAAACTTGCTACTTTTCCACTAACCTAGTTTCCTAAGCTACAAACTTGTTTCTCACATTTTTCTTCTGTGTTATATTTCCTGCAAAAGAAAATGGGCTGTAGAAGCACTTATAAGTACCAGCTACTTAATTCTCCTCCTAATTTAGGATTCTATGTCTTTTCCAAAAGAATCAATTGAAATCCAATAATAATTTTGAGCTCTGTTCTCAGAATGCATCACCAGGAGACGATAGGACTATCTCCAAAAAAGTAAAAAACATATATATATATATATAAACACAAAATAAAGAAAAACAAAGGAGGAAAAAAGGAAATGAATAAGAAGAAAAATGAACCTTGAAGCAACACAAAAGCCATGTACCTGCTCAATCCAAAAGCAAAGCTCAATCCAAAAAGCGGGAACCTGATAATCAGTCCAGCTACAAATATTCATTTAGCAGCTAAGAGTTCAGGCTCTACATTATTTGCCCTTGTGCTTTTTGGACTCATAGGAGCCTATAGTAAGCAGGGTTGTATGTACAGCCTAAACACATTAAGTGAACAAACAACATTAATTGGCTTTGGTATGCTGACACATGTAGGGCAGTCCATACTTACTTTCTGAAGAGGTAGTTCTTGATGATCAAATTTAGACTTAGTCTGCAAGTTTAAAGTCATGCTTCTGCCTGCATGCATTGCTGAAATACCTCCATAGGGCAGCATGCCAAGGTTAACTGTATTGTGTTTGTAAGCAGCATTCTGAGTAGAGGAAATAATCATGTGACAGGGTGTGAACACATGCTCAACAAACTGATAAATTACATGAACAGGTTTCAATTTATAACATTTAACTTTAGGCAGGCAAACAGTAACTTTTTAAAAAAACATGCACTTGATCAGACAGAAGCATACGGTAAACAGTGTTAGTTATGCACATAATGAGTACCATCCAGAACTACAGAAAAGACAAAAAGCAAAGAAGATACATTCTGTTTTACATCTGCTGCTAACTCAACGTCATAAATTCTGTCTCTTATACATCGTGATAGTAGTGACTTTGGACAAGTATTATTCATCTGTGGTAATCTATCCATTTAAAAATTCGAACAGTGAGATCTTAAATTTTACCAGCTGCAGATCTTTGTTCTCTTTCACATTGTGAGATCATCACTTGTGAAAGACAAATATTAGTTTCTAATTCTGTCTTAAGCTAATGCATTGCAATGTTAAAGCCAAAATCAGTCTCCTTTATTGCTCAGTCTGTAGGCATAATTACAGCAACTCAGAAAAAACAGCTGGTCAAAATGTCATTTGAGCTGACCATAGGCTTGATTGAACTTACTTATTAATTCAGTTAAATCAAATACATTTTATGTGGATCCAAATATTCTATTTTTTGTTTCTTAAAATTATATTTTAAACTAAAGAAATTTCATAGTAATATTGAAGCAATTATAATTTATTGATTTATTAATGCTAATTATCTAATATATCCAAATACCTACAGAACACTCTGGTGGCATTTGCATTTAAGTGACTGATAGATAATTTTTTTCCTATAAAACTTTATTTAAAAATTAAATGTAAAATTTTAGATACCCTCTCATCAAATTGTTTCCACCTGTACAATCTCCTTCTTCAGTCTACAGTGGAAATGTAATCATTGACAGCATTTGGCCCCTTTAAGTAATTTTCTCATTTTGGTATAAAAAGATCACAGAAGTTAACTTAGCACACTTTTTCTAAGCCAAATATTACTGAACATTAACAGCAGGCAGCTATTCTATTCTGAGGGCAATATTATCAAAGTAATGAGTTTTAGCATCAAAGTTTCATTGACTGAAGCTGAAAGATGATTATACTCCTGATGGTGTGCTTGTCTACCAATCATATTTGTTATGGATCCATTATTATTTCATGTAGAGATTTTCCATTGTCACCATGCCAAAACTGAAAAAGACACTAAACATCTCAATCTAGCACTTGGAAAATTCCCTAACGTTTAAAATTCCTCCAGTCTAGTGCTCTCTCAGCTTCTATAGAACAGAAGCAGTCTCAGATATATGGGTTCATGTTTTAAATTCCCTGTCATAGTGTGGCTCTGCAGTGAAAGCATGGGCCTTGTGGTTAAACTAAAAGAGGAAACAAGCATCTTTTATCTAGGGTAGTTCTTAGAGCTGCCTCTTCAAGGTCAACACTTAGATGTTTCACCAACATTATGTTGAACTGTTAAGCTTATCCAACGTCCAAGTCTCTAGGCAATTGTCTTTTATGTGGAATGGACAGAGATCTCATAATTTCTTGTGTAACTATTTGATTTTCAGGGTTCAAATGACTCAATTAAATTTCACTGGGAAAGAAGCACATTATTTCTCTGGTGCAGTCTGCCTTTGGACAGAATGTTAAGTAGCACAGCTATGTTGAAACTGGTTTCACATAATAAGTCTGTGCTTCAGTACCCCGAATTCACCTTGTTGAGTAGCTGGGAAGTTTTATGAAAGATATAGCCTGAATAGCTCAGTAACTCAGCTGAATGAAAGAAATGCGACTTGGAGAAAACAAAAGAAAGAGCTTCTAGGATCTGATGACTCAAAGCAATACTCTAAGGTAATTTAATTTCTTGGAATTAAATGAGAAGCTATTGAACGTACATTGAAATTGCTTTGAAAAATGAAAGACACCTAGGGAACTGTACACAAACAGAGGTTGTATGACGATCAACTAAGAAGCGAAGTGTCATAGCAATGAAAAATACACGAGTTCGCTTTTTGTTATCTGGGATAGGAAGGGCCTTCAAACATTTGCTGATTCAAATCTCTCTCCCCTAACCCTATATGCCTGCTTAAAATTCTTGCTTCATCTAGAGGAGTCGCCTACTTTCCAGAAGCTGGGGTCAAAGGAGAGGAACCATTGATCTGGGATACCAGTAACTAAGTGATGGAACCAAATGCTTAGAATTTTATCTTTTCCTTTTCATTAGTTGTTTCCACTCATTCCTCTGTTGCCTCAAATTACTAGTCATTGTACATATGCTCCAAAAAGCTTCTTATAACCTTTCTTGACTAGTTCATCTTACCCTGTTATGTATGGTCGTGTCTACACGAGGCCAGAGTTCCCAAACTGTACTGTATTATTTGGCCCCAAATATTTTCGCCCTCCAAGTTATCTGTCTACATGGAGGGTATACTTGAGGTAAGGCATGGTGACAACCGACCAGGTGTCTCCCACTGACAGCCAGTCATGAGGCTTTGATGAGGCTCCCTTCAATGGGACTGAGCAAACCTATTTGAAACAGACATTCTGATGAAATATTTTGCAAAGCAGAACCAATTTCCACATTGAGAAACTAACACCCACACCCACATTTATTAGTTCACTCTTTCCCTAAAAAAAATTGTTTTCTTGTCATGTAGACACGACCTACAAGCAATATAATTATTTCGAAAGTGTAAACCTGTAAACATAAAATTCAGTATTAAAGAAATACATAATAAATGCAGTGACCTGTGCTTTTAGCAGAACACCAAATAAAATAATAAAAGTATTGAGTGAGACAATGCAATAGTATATTATTACCCAGATCCCCAATTTGCACTCAGCATTCAGCCCTAGAAAATGAGAACAAAAAGCCCCATTTTCACAAAAAGGATCTTTAAGATTCTAATGTCAATGCAGAGCACATCAAGCCCTCTACACTAAAAGCCACAAAGTACACTGAATGATGATGGTCAATTGAAAATAGTTCTAGAAAACGAGTACCAGGTTTCTCTTAGAGAGATTTGAACAGGCAACAAAATGTAATTCTAGGCATCATATGATTTTTTTTTCTTTCCACTGTCTCTGATCCCTGTATATGTGGACTCTTTTTTTTTTTTCCCAAGATGGAGTCTCACACTGTCGCTCAGGCTGGAGGGCAGTGGCGTGATCTTGGCTCACTGCGACCTCCACCTCCTGGGTTCAAACAATTCTCCTGTCTCAGCCTCCCGAGCAGCTGGGATTACAGGCGTGCACCACCATGCCTGGCCAATTTTTCTTTTTTTGTATTTTAAGTAGAGATGGGGTTTCACCATGTTTGGTCAGGCTGGTCTTGAACGCCTGACCTCGTGATCCACCTGCCTCGGCCTCCCAAAGTGCTGGGATTACAGGCGTGAACCACCATGCCTCACCTATTGTGACCCAATTTTTAACTGAACTAGAATTAATTTTCTTTTTTGCTGCAATATACATACTAATTTGTACGTTTGTTGTCTTCATAAAGACATCATCTATTTTTGTTGTCTGTACTATAATTTGAGTTTAAACATTTCTTTCTATATAAAACCAACATTCTAAATGGCAGGATTTTATTAAATAAAATAATGTGTAGGAGGGCTTTTAATTTCTGCTTATTTGTCTGTTTCTTGCTGGGAAAATTATTGCTCATTAGAAATAATAACTAGTAGTTCCATAGCATTAACTATCTGCAAATTTCATAAACAAATTACGCCTGACTTTAATATAAGTGAGTCCATTCAGAAACGGGGGAAATATCCACTTTTTATAGGTTCAATAAAATCATACTCTTTAGGTCACTAGAGAACAGTTCTGTGTCCTAGGAGAGGCATTTTGCCTTAATGACTAGAAAACAGTTGAAGCACCATCCCCTCTAATGGAGTCAAATTCTTTCTTACTAACAATATTTGGGTTAGATTTGATGAATAATTCACCTGCAGGTTATGAACTCTCAGAGACCATTTAGCCACATCCATGAAAAACTATTATGATCCATTTCCCCCACAATATAAAGATAAATAAAATACTGATCATCTAATTCATTCACGTAGTTCATGCTTCACTACATGTGCTTAGAAATGCCAAAAAAGTAACACTAAAGGCAGGAGGGATATTCTTACAGAGAAATGCCAGACATACCCTGTCTAACCGTCTAGCTTCTATATGTCTAAGCAGCTGTTGTCTCCAGTCTGCAGGCATTTTACCACAGCTCTCCTCTCCCTTCACAGGAGTAGGCCTCGTCTTTAAATCACTGTTATCTGATGGCTTGTCACCATAGTTACCCAAGTTATAGTCAGATGGTATTTTTTCCAAAAGAGCTGCCATAGTAGGCCTAGCTGAAACTGGCCTGGTTTGGGAGGCGCCATAACTCTCTGTACTGTAGCTTCTCGCAGACAATGGCCTCCTTTGGGTAAGGTTTTTAACCGGAAAACTTCCCGCCTGAGCTTTCACTTCTTGATATGAAGGGTGTTCATCTTCATACCTGCCATTCCTTTTCAGGAACTGGGACTCAGTCACTGTAACGCTGCTTTGGCGATCCAGCCCTCCCCTATATGGAGGTCTGCCATACCTATCAGTTGGGGGCAGCTCGTGAGGCTCATTGACCCTTCTAAACATGGCCATTTCTGTGGCGCTCACCAGGGAGTCGGCCCTTCTCAGGAAGCCTGCCCTGGCCCCTTGACTTGCGAACTGGGCATTCACCACAGCATCCTCATTCACAGATGGCTGAGAAAATGAAAACATTTGCTCCATTGGTGGGTATCCTCTGTAAGCTCTAGGACTAATCAAATCCTTGGCGATGTTTTTGCTGGCCTGTTGCATGTACTCGGGATTGTGTTGAAAAGGGGGTGGTATCCTCTTTTCGGCTTTCACTTCCACTGATCCTTGAGGATTGAAGCTTTGGTCAAACTGATAGACTTTTTTTGTCATAGAAGCTTTTTGTTGTTGTGGCCCTTTACTACTTCCGTAGGTGAGCATCTCGTCATCCAGCATCGGGACTGACTGGCTTCGAGACATACTGGACATACCATGCTCTGGTCCCAGCATCTTATCTGGTCGTTCGTGGCTTCCTAAGTGATCACTCCCAGAAGCATAGTTTTCTAATGGTATGTTATACACCTTATATGTACCAATGTCAATCTCATCGATACTCTGTGACTTTTTGAATTTATTAGACTTGATATCTTTCATTAGAGGGGAAAGCCTCTCTGTGCTTTTGCTAATTGAAATAACACCTTTAGAAGATTCTGGGCGGCAGTGGATTTGAGAAAAGACATTACTAAGACTCCTGTTGGGATTGGAATCATGATACTCCCATGGTACGCCTGGAGAAAAAGGACTAGGTATTTCAGTAGATTCCTTTATATGTTCTTTCCTTTCAGGCAATGGGCTGGTAGTAGGGGTTGTCTCTAATTTGGAAGGAAAAGCGGTCCTGTCTTCAAACGGACTAGGGGTTCTGGTCCAATTCTGCCAAGGATTGGAAGGAGGCACTTCTGTTTCTGGTGTGTGTCTGTGTGTAGACTGCTCGAGTTCCAGGGGAACACCAACAATCCTGTCTTGCCTGATCAAAGGCCTGCGTCCATGCGAAGATGTGCTTCTAGATTTCGAACTTAAGAGAGGATTACTGTTGGCATTCTCGGCTGTGGTTTCCTCAGCAACAAACCCTGTGTTGTCATAATGTGAGCCATCAGTCCAGTTGTCAGTGAAAGTATCACTCATGGGCAGCCGGTCAGGACGCTGTGGTATACTGCCTGGGGGAACAGCCTCCCGCTGGCTGAGTAATGGCTTTGAATCAAGAGGCTGTGGGAAAGATGGTGCAATCCTGTGAACACAATGGGAAGAAGAAATTGAAAAGGATGAAGAGTTGGGTCTAATTAGAATCATGATTCCTGATATCCATTCCTGGAGATTCTGATTTGGTACATTTCAAACTATTGACTGAAAGTACCTTTCTTACAAATGCTTGGTGTATGTAATGAATCTAAATTGTCTTCAGATAACTTTTATTTGAAGGTCAGGTTTTGAAGACACTAAATGCTATTTTATAGGGAGTGTATTCAGGTATGTTTTTGTAGAATGTAAATTATATTATGACTTTAGATCACTGACATGTTTTTATCATTGACCATGTTATTTCTAGCAGATACTGAAATAATGTAGATAATGAATTTACAAACTCAAAGAGTTAAGATTTTTATTATGAGCATCAATGAATAGGAAAAGTTACTCAGGAATTACTAAAGAAGACATTGCCAATAGTGGCAATATTATCAGTAAAATATGAGTAAAAGTTATTGACTACCTATATCATATAACAATTTTAATTTGCTATTTGTAGTGTAAAACAGCAACAAGTTACAAAATGGAATTAGAACTGGAAAACACTGCCTTATTGAGTCACTTTATTGTGCTCTGTGTGTGGTTTTTTTCATCTGTAAAACTAGAGTAATATAGAGGAGGAGGCATTTTGGAAAGATTAAGTACTTTAAAATACATCCTAACTTTTCCAGGTGGTGATAAAATTATGATGATGATGATAGTAATGAAAATTTATTGAACACTTACTCTGGACCAGACACATTAAGTGTTTTACTGGCATTTTATTTTAATTCATTATGCCATTTTGTGTGGTAAAACATCCATGTCTCATCAATAAATATCAGTGGGCTAACACTTTTTTTTTATTTTTTAAATTTTTTGTTCTACCATCTCATCCTGTTAACTCCTACCATGTCTTCCTTAACCAATGGCCTTTCTCTGTAAGATGGATTCATCTGTTCTTGGCAGTCCCAGGCGAACAACATTTGCTTACCTGCCCCTTCTGTCTTCTGTGCCACTTGTGTGCCGAATACAATTCCAAAATTAAGAAGATTCCATTTTTTTTAAAAGTTGCTGAAAATAAACATTTGGGAACAAAAGGAGGGAATTCTAAACACACCTGTTACCCCACAAAGAATTATGTACTGCATCTTTAGCTGTTGTCTGCAAGGACCCCACTTTAACCCGGGTATTAGAGGATCCTGAGGAAGCCTGGGAAGGCGAGTAGTCTGAGTAAGTGCCTGAGGAAACACTGTTATTCAGACAGTGAGTTTTGTCAACTTCAGACTCATCAGTTGATTCTGAAATTTAAAGGGGAAAATGTTATAATGCTATGACACTGACAATTACACAGAAAAGCAAGTATGAAAAATGGAAACCATACCGATGAAGGTTAGAAATGCATATTTGTAAAACATTTGTATAGACTATGGTGTATCATAATTTACAACTGGCGATTCATCATGCACATGCATTTGTAGCATATTTTCCACATTGGGTTCACAATGTTACCTTTTTTGTCCTTCCCTAGCAGAACAAGTTTGGGTGGGTACAGAGGGGTCTCAGCTAATGAAGGGTGAAGTTCCCCAATCCTCATTTCATTAGCTGGATGAACAAAAGAATCCTGAGAGATATAATAATACAGGACAAGGAAAGTAAACATTTAAACAATGGTTAACCGAAGTGGCAGTATCTTTATTTGGCTCAGATTCAAAAATGTGACTCTAGAATTCAGTTCACTGTGGGGCACTGGGAGAAATAAACCATATGTATCTCTGAGTTAAGCATTACAAAATTTTTTTCTAACGTGAGTCCATTTATTCATCCTTTTTTTTTTGCATGTTGTTTATATGCCTGGCACTGTGCAATGAACTGTGGAGGTTTCAAAGAAAGACAAAATGTCGCTGGTACCCTCTGGGAGTTTATAATCTAGTTGGAGAGATGAGATGTAACTCATTAGAACACCAGACTGAATTATGATAAGCCATTAATGAGCAGTATGATTCACACAAATATGACATATACGCATGTAACTGTTCTAAGTGGTGAACTCTCTAAGAGTTTTAAGAGGAAAGTATGTCACTGACCAATTAAGATTTTGTGTGTGTGTGTGTGTGTGTGTGTGTGTGTGTGTGTGCATCCCTAGCCACATTAATGTGTGTGTGTGTGTGTGCATCCCTAGCCACATTAATTCACTGTCGGGTCCTATAAATCCTGCTCTTCCCACCACTTTCCTCCTCACTTTCTACTGTATCTCAAGTGATCATCTCCTCAATTTCTCAAGTTCCATCATGTCTTCTTCCAAAGGTTCCTGGTTTTCTCACACCTAATCTAGCGTGCTAAATCTTCATTCTATACCCCTTCCAGTGTAACGAGCAACATCGATACACGACTATAACTTCATAATGACAAATAAACATGTAGAAAACCCAAGAATTTTAAACTTCCACAATTCAAATTACTGTTCTCAGCTGACCAGGGAGTGTGGAGAGCATTCGGGGGAAGGTAAAATACCAAATTCTCACTTTCTTCTAGATATAAAAATGCCTTATCTATGCCCATAAGTAGTGAGATATATTTATGCATAGCAGCTATTGTTATGTCTTCTTTTCCCTTAAGATTAATTTTAATTCAAATAAGAATTTTCAGCTTTTAATTCATTAGTATCTTGTGAGTTTGGAGCACTAATGTAAAATACTTAGAAATATTTTGTTAAATCAGAGAAAAAAATATACTTGAGGACAAAAATATTGTAAATTTAAAAGTCCTGTCTTAAAACTAATCGGTTGGTATAATGAACAGGCAGAAACTCTTACTATAAATTTTATATATTGCCAAGGACCCCCATAGTGAGACATGCTCAGGTCTTTGGTTATTGCAGAGAAGCAGGTCCATTTCTTTAACTTTTGGTTTAAGTTCTATCTTTTGGGATTCTTTTGGGTTAGGTTTGTATGGAAATATTTGCCTGAAAAACCTGGTTGTATCTGTTACTTGTTAATTTTTTAAATAGAACATTTCAATAAAAGAAAATGGCAAGATCTTTTAGTCCAACACTTTTGTTTTCTAGAGGCGGGTTCTGAGACTTGGTTTAGGCCTAGGGCACACAGATCCAGCACTGCAGCAGGATTCTCTTGGGCTCCATTCCAGTGATCTTTCCTTACCTTGTGCTACCTCCTGGTGAGCTCAGCTGTGAGCACACAAGGAATTTAAAATGAGGTATCAAATTGCAAAGAGGAACAGGAAAAGGAGTAGAATGGAAAATTCAGCAGTTGAAGAGGCTATATTTGCTATTCAAAGGTGTTCTATGTGATACTGTGTATGCCATATTGCCTATCCTAAGAAAAGTTCATTTTTCATATGGGCTTCACAGAACAAAGATAACTACCCAACAAAAGAAATTAATCACTGACTTTGTTTTCTATAAATTCTTTTATAGAGGCCATATTTTCTTTATTTTGATTGATTTTAAAAATTATTTCAGAGGGTGCATATTCTTCATTTTGATTGATTTTGAAAGTTAGTTCAAAGATTTAGCATAAGAAATGTATGACAAAGTTTTAAGGTGACAGAATGGAGGATAAAAGTCTTTATATACCTTTGGAGAAATTTATAAGAAGATATTAGTTTGAGAAAGAGTACCATGAAAGGCATAAAATACGCTGACTTGCCAAAAAATTTGTTACAAGGTGTCATATTTTCATCTTATTTCTATTTTTGTATTTTGTTAGTCACCTTGGGCAAGTCAGTGTACTTCTCTGGGCATTATCATCATTAAAATAAAGGTAATCAGTAACAGGAATTAGTGCCAATTCCTGTCTAGTACTAACAATCTATGAATCTAAAGGTAAGTTATTTGTTGAAATAATAATCTAAAAATATTCCTATGATACCTAATTACAAGAATGGAAATTTTGTTTTATCCAAAAGAAAACAAAATAGAATAGAAACACAAACAAGCAAACCAAATAGTTGTACAAGTACAGAATGTTAAAATAACTATGGGTTTTGCTTTTTTTCCCCTTATGTTCTACACATTCAGTACTCAGGTCATCTTGTTTGTATTGATTAGACTTTCAAACTTGTATACCAAAATTATGACTGGAACTCTGCATGGTAGCTCTGGTTTGACTCAGGTTCAAGCTTCTGATCCTGTTCAAGAATTTCTATTGAGAATCAAAAACAGTCTTAGTGACCAGGAAGAGAGGATGATTATCAGCTAATTATGAACTCGTATTTCTTCTTAGAAGGACATTATTGAAACAAGAATGATGAATTTGCGGTGATCCAAGTAGATTCTCTTATCCTTATGAACAAAGTGATGATGATGATGATTACAATGATGATAATGGCCATAAATTACATGGCACTAATTACATCTGCTGTGGTGCTACTATGCTAAACCCTATTATCCTTGTTAATTATTTAAAAGACAACCTTATTTTTTTTATCATTATGTGGCATTCGAATTATTTATCATCTTTTTTTTTTTTTTTATTTTTTTGGCATTCAATTTATTTTTTTTTTTTTTTTTTTTTTTTTTTTTTTTGTTCTGCAGATAAGGAAATGAAGGCTCAGTGAGGTAAAATCATAATTCTAAGTCACAAACCTAATAAGTGGCAGGGCCAGGATTTGAACTGGGATCTGTGCTACTCAAAGATCTATGTGATATCTGTGTATCGCAGTATTGTCTATCCCGCTAAGAACAGCATTTCTCACATGGGTTTCAACAAAAGTTAAAGTTAACTATCCAACAAAGGGAAATAAATCAACTAATCTTGTTTTTATAAATTCTTTTATAGAGGCTAGAGGAGTAGAGTTCCTTTTGAAAAAGGGGCAAAGTTGGGGACTCGCTCTATGGCCAATGACAGAGGAAGTTTTGGTAGCAAAAATAGATTTAGTGGGGAGCCCATATTTTCTTTCTGGTGAGGAGACAGAAGTGGGAGAGAAAGAAAAGGTAAAATGTCCTTTTTCACACAATTGCCCTTCCATTGTTCAAACTACATCTTGGCTGCTACTGTC
This sequence comes from Rhinopithecus bieti, assembly GCF_001698545.2. Taxonomy (NCBI): domain Eukaryota; kingdom Metazoa; phylum Chordata; class Mammalia; order Primates; family Cercopithecidae; genus Rhinopithecus; species Rhinopithecus bieti. The sequence goes on from NW_016814320.1 coordinate 62,002, forward strand.
ATAAAGAAAAGAAGCCTCAGGAAGAAGTCAAAGGAAAGAAAGCAAGCTTATTTCTGAGCTTTTGAGAGTCTAGGCCTAGCATGAATAAAAGTAATTTAAGGAAAATTTTGAGGGTAATTGACAATTCTCTGTTACTGGAAGAAAGATGTTCCTCTATAGAAAAAAATTGGGCTGAGTCTCCCAACAAAGAGAAAATGGAGAACATTTTGGATGGTGAACAGGTATCTTGGTAGTTACTTGCAGAAGGATTAAAGGAGGATGAGGAAGGAATTGGCATATGATTCTCTTGAGAAAGAAGAGAGAATGATTTACTGTAGGCTTCTTCTGTGTCAATAACTGTGCTTGGAGCTGTACATAAATAGCTGTTATATTTTCTGTTTTGTGTTTTTTTTTAAGATAAAGAAACCAAGGATCGGAAAGGTTTTAGGGACTTGTTAAGGTCACAAGGTGGAGTCAAGATTTCAATTCATGTGTGCTAGATTTAAAAGCCCTACCCCTTGATTCTTAAACTGTACTCTGAGGCACCCATGGGTGTTGTTGCAATTAACAGGGACACTGTGAGTTATATTAAATGTTTGAGGGAAACAAAGCAATACTTGACATTAGACAGACACTGTGCAAATGGCTAGCTTGAGATAGCTCTCAGTTACAACATTAGATTGCACATTCTTTCTGATGAAAATCCTTGGCCAGGCATGCTGACTCATGCCTGTAATCCCATCACTTTGGGAGGCCAAGGTGGGTGGATTATGATGTTAGGAGATCGAGATCATCCTGGCCAACATGGTGAAACCCCATCTCTACTAAAAATACAAAAATTAGCTGGCTGTGCTGGCACGTGCCTGTAATCCCAGCTACTCAGGAGGCTGAGGCAGGAGAATCGTTAGAACCAGGGAGTCGGAAGTTGCAGTGAGCTGAGATCGCACCACTGCACTCCAGCCTGGCAACAGAGCGAGACTCTATCTCAAAACAAAACAAAACAAAACCCAAAATCCTTGTGAGGCTGGGTTTTGGTGGTGGTTGTGATCAAAAACCAAGTGGCATTTGAAAATCAATGAGAAACAGAAATTAAAATTGTGGTGTCTACTATGATTCCTAGCTGTGAGAAGATAGGTGGTGTTTAACAGGTGCATGTATGCCATTAATATTTTGGCTTTGATTTGGTAAGACTAAGGTAAAAATTTTCTCTTTCAATTTAATTGCATTGATTTTTTCAAATGACCACAAAGTAGGGCATAAATATTTACTAAGCTGTTTGGGAATAACAACTTAAATGAAACTCCTAGGTATTTATTTTTGTCTAGGATCACTGAGACGCTATGGGCATTTATATACCAAGAGTGTATTGAACACACAGGTGATGAAGTGTGGATAGGTATCAATTAATTAAATTATTAATTCAAAAAAAACTCAGAACTTGTCCTTGATTTCAATGAATATCTAATTGAATGGAGAGACAGACATGTTACCAGAGTCATTATACTAGACTGTATCAATCATTCATTTATTCAACAAATATTTATTTTGCTCCTACTCTATCCTAGGAACTGTGCTAGACTCAGGCAATACAAGGATGGGCAAGAAAGAAAGCATCCCTGCCTTCATGAAACTCACAGTCTGAAGTCAATAAACAAAGTAATCATAACTGTTCATCATATTTAATGTGATAATGTGACGTGACAGAGAATATCAGAGGGTCCAACTGATCAGGGTGACCAGGGAAGGCCTTCCTGCTGAGGTGACCTTTAAGCTGAAACTTGAAGGATGAGGAAGTGCTAGCCATATAAAGAGATCTGGGGAAAAGGCAAATGCAAACTGTACAAGGCATTATAAAGGAAAATCTCCCCGTCCTCCTTCTTCTTATGGCTCTACCAGCCCTGTTCTTTGTCTGGCATAATGTATGTTAAAACTATTGGCATATAGTTGGCAAAATGAAAGTGAGCAATAAATATTTACCTTTCCTTTTTCCCCTTAGTTGCATGTGTAATCTTTCTACCTTGTTTATTTTTTCTGTTTTCCACTTCTGGTCTTGCCTACCTTTATTCTTTTTTGGGGGTTTTTCTATATTTAATCACATGAATAAATATATCATGCAGTATATAATACCCTCTTCCATATCCTTGGCAGTGTGAACTAATAACAATGACCCAAAAAATGTCATACAAGTGCAAAATATAAATGTTTAGTATGCACTGATCAGCTAAATGCTTGATTATCTGCATTTATTAAATCTGGACATTGAAAAATAAGAGTGTGAACCTTTACTCTGGCTGCAGTTATTTTGAGACAGGAGGATAATACAGAAAGCAACAGTTCCTCCTTGCTCTAGGATGGTTAAAACTTAGAGAGAGAAGATCTAGAATCTCAATTTTACATAAAGTATTGCAATTACCAGTGAAATTTCTGTTCAAGAGGAAAAGACTAGTAGAAGAAAGCTAAGAAAGGGGTGGTGCAAATCACACAGACAAATTTAAAGCCGAAAGTTGAGCTTTAATCTTAGCCTGAGCAATAAGAAGTCACTGTAGTGTTTTTAAGGAGGGCAAGGAAATGATTAGAATTCTGTTTTAGAAAGACGATTGACAAGGCAATAAGGAGGCTGGTGACAAGGGAAGTAAAAAAAAACCGGGTATTTTTTATAGTAATGCAGGACAGAGTGAGGGCCTGAAGAAGTAGAAATGATACACTTAGGTGAGAATGCACAGGCTTTGGTAATTATTTGGAAGACACAGGAAGTGGAGAGAAAGAAGGAAGAAGAAATAAGGACATCTCTCAAATTTCTAGCTAGAGTGAAATGGAAGATAATGGTGCCAGTGAGATCAAGATCAGGAACACGAAAGCAAAAGCAAGTTTACAAAGGAAACATTAAATCTAATTCTGGATTTGTTATGCTTGACCTGACTGGGACAGTTTTAAGATTTATTATTAAATTAATGACCAAAGCCTCATCTATCCCATCCCTGCATGAAGACATTTTAGACTCTTATTTTATAGTAAAATTATCCAGTTTATAGATTTTCATGACCACCAGTTATTTTGATGTCAAACTGTGATTACAGGATATTTAAATATAAAATGTATATATATGTATTTAATGTGTATCTGCTAAATGTTGGTTTCCTTCCCCTTTATATTGCAGCAATGTCTTTGAGATAAAAGAACAGTCTGTTGCTTTACTATAATATGTGCATAATATTTTGGAAAGGAAAACGTATAGTGATACTGATTTTATAAGCAAAAAACAATGAAAATGAATGTTAATATTTTTTTCCCTTAGAAATCTAGGTGTATTCCCCTCCTCTAAGGTAGTTTGGTACCTCTGCTGGCAGATATGCACACTATGCTTATTTTTGCTCAAGCTCTTCCCTTTGCTTGGAATGCCCTCCTCCCTTTTCCTCTTTAACAGAATCACCCTACCTTTAATACACAGTCTAAACTAAACTTAGAGCATTATATTCGCCATCACTCAACTAACCATGTGATCATATTTTAAATAATATGCTCTTTAATTGTTTCATGTGTCTTAAGTGTATCTGGGTCAGCTTTAAATTACTAGGGGATTACAGACACATTTTATATTTCTTTTTTCTCTCTCACAGTGTTTGGCACAGTGTTACATATGCAGTTGGTGTTTAATAAATGCAACAAAATGATGCTCTGAAATGCAGATTTGTAAAAGAGTTTTGCCAATCTAGATTTTGGAGAAGTAGTTACGTGAACTTACAGATGTACTCAGATCGATTATGTTTCTAATGAAGATAAAAATATGATAACCAAATTAGCTGAAGAGGTGATGAAATAGTAGAGGTGGCGTTAGTGTAGTTGAATTCTTTTCAGACCACAAAATCAATAAGGATGGATTTCTAACTCATTCTAAAATATAGGAATTAAGCTTCACATGACTAGATTCCATAAATCTAAATTTCAAAGTTATATCCTTTTTTTTATTGTTAATCAGTGCTTCCTAGAAAAGTTGTGAGCCAAAGATAAAAACATTTTAAAAATTGTGCTCTAGATCTAATTAGGAATTTTATGAGACTTGCATAATAGAAAATCTTGGATTAGTCTTTCTTAATGATTAATACAATAAAAGTTTGGGGTAGCCAAAATAATGTCACTAATATGATATAATGCACTCACTGGCCAGGCCTTGCTGGGTGATGAACTTATTCATTCTGTGTGTATTGGAACTTTTGGAGCTATGTTAATGATTTTAGGCCATGAGGGTATCATTTTTCTATGATTGATTAAATGCAACCCTCATCGTTTGAAAAAGTAGAGAGATCATTTATATTTTAGGGGAAAATGCACTTATCAAGGAAGATCTATTCAGTTAAAAAACATATTTAAAATTCCAAAAAATCCAAACCACACTGGCAATTACCAATAACCTTCAAGTACCTCCACTGTAATCTCCTTTGGGGCTACCGGCCACTTGTGTTCATATTTTTCTTTCACAGTTTGCTCCGTGTTAGCAGTTGGATTTGAATTCTCAACACGCACTCCATGGCTTGGCTTACCCACCAAATTTTGAACAGATTTTACCATATTCTTTAAATCCTCTGGGTAAGGAGTTGGATATCGTTTTAGGTTTATTTCAACCTAGAAGTTTACAAAAGAAATTTAACATAAAATAACTTCAGCAAGCATGTTCACAAAACTACCCCATTTTATATTCAGTAGTATAATCAAATGCAATACAGTGAGTGTTGAGCTGGCTGAGAAACTGTTATAGAGTAGGATGCATAGTGTTTTCATATTTAGCCCTATGGGACTTCCCACCCCTTCCCATTCTTCTAGATTATAAACTAATTTTGAATCATATTCTGTCTTTAGACCTACCCTATAGATGGCTGAAATAGCAGTAGGTCAAAACACTTAAGTGATTGGTAATTTGAAAAATTTAATCAAGTTATACCAGCTGCTTTCTTACTTTAGATACTGTTCTCTTCCTTATTTTAATATTTATAAGTAATTATGTTGATATTAAGAGTATCTTTTGAGTATCAATGCAGGTGATGGGAGGAGACCCAACAAGCTTTACAAGTAGAGTTGCATATTAAAAAATGGGGAGTTGACAATATCTGCTGCCCAAATATGCATTAGCCTTTGTTAGTTGGTGTGTTATATCAAAAGGTAGGATCGCTAATTCTCATTAATCCCTAAGGGAAAAAAATGCTTCAGGGTGGTTTTATATTTACTTTTACCCTAAGAAAGTGACATGCTTCTTGAGTAATATAATGAAGAGAAATTAAAAATTGGGACCACTTTCTAATATATTTTAGGTACATGTGCAAATTTTGGCTTTTATCGATCCAGCTACTTATTTCCATTCTTCAATTCATTTTAGGGTATCAATCTAACTTTTGGGAACACATGTTAATGACTATTCTTAGCATTAAATTTAGAGGGTGAAAATATGAGACATTCCATATAGAATATTTCATCATCAGGGTACTTGCTATAATATATTTAAAACAGAATAAGTACAAGTTGTACATGCTAATTTGCTAATTAAAAGAGACTGGGAATAAAAGAATTTACTTGGCCTGGCTTGTTCCAACAATCATGTTTTGCATCTGAGTAGAATCAACTTTACAAAATGAAATGATTTATGTGATTGTGGTAGGTATGTATCTGTGGAAAGTGTGTGTGGGGGTGAGAGGGTAAGAGAAGAGAAGGTGAAAGAGAAGCAGTGAAAGGAAGAGGAAGAGTGGAAAAGGGGGAGAAAAAAAGAGTGAGGGGCACATCCGCACCCACCCCCACACACCCATGTAATTCATGGGATGTAAGTAACTATGATGGTGATATAGATCTGAAAATTATGAATATGAATTCAAACACTTTTGCCCATCTGCAGTTTTAGCAAATCCACCAACTGTGTTATTCTTCTCAGTATTTTGTCTTCCTTGTGGCTCATTTTTCTCATCAAATACTGGAATTGGACTTCACTAGATGACTTCTAACATTCCTTTTAATATTAAAGATATAAAATTATTATTCCAGTAAATATTTGGAAAACAAATGAAAAACCAGATAATTTTGTTAATGTACGTGCTATTTAAATGTAGTTTAATCTCTTTAAACTCTCAAATAAATAAGGATGACATTGATAATATATAGAAATATAGCTACAAAAATATAACCCAAAACAAAGTTAGAATTGACAGAAAAAAAAATGTAAATTGTTAGATTGTAATATAAATAAATCCCAGGGTACTTAATTTGTAATGTATTCTTAAATAAACATAAAAGGAATGATATGACTACTAGACAAAGTCCATTGGGATACATGCATTCTTAGATCTGTTGTTTAAATTGGTATTAGAAATGTTAATCACAAATTAAGTATAATTTTAAAATTATATCATTGAACTTGTTTAAAAGTACTTGACATCAAAGTGCTAGAAGTAAAAAAAAATTACATTAAAATATAAGTTGTAGAATGCTATGACTATCATGCCAATTAAGAACATTTTATTTTTTAATAACCAGCTGTATGTGAATAAAAAATAATCTAAAGTAGGGCATTAAATTAAAATTCTATGCAACTTAAAAAACCCCTAACACTAAAACTACACTTATAAATTGAATGGAAGGCAAAAGAAATGTGAAGTGTTCTTCCTTAATTGAATTAAATACTTCACTGAATAATGTAATGTATTTTTTGTTAGATGCTATGTCCCATCTGACACAATTAGATCACTATTTGACATGGTACTAATATTTTCTGGTTATTTTATAAGCAAGTACATGTGATATTTTGGTCACATCACCAGAAGACGTTTGGATATTCCTGTGACAACAATTAAATCTAGAAATAGATTTACTATGCATTAATACAGCTTAAGCTATACACCTCTTCGAAAGTCTTGTGAGGGGCCCTATTATTTATAGAGTCATTTTATATTCTTTTCCTGAAAGAGGACCCCCCCCCCTTAAATTGAGGAAGTTCCAGGTCTTATAAAGCTTGGATTTGTTTCACCTAAAAAGTAAGCTCCTTGCTTCTCACTTACTAGCCTACTAGCAGAATTGACTGGCCTTGGAGTCAGAAGATTTAAATTTAAGTCATAGATTTATTCCCAACTAGCTATCATCCACTAATCTTTCTGTTGTTTCTACTCACGTAAAATGGAAATGATAATATATTTCCTACACATTTGAGTTAATCTGGAGCTAAAATGTGAAAAATGTGAAAGTTCTTGGAAAATCTGTAAGTTCTATGAAGAGATGAGATACTATTTCTAAGGTCACATTTTACCTAATGTATTTTAAAAATCTGGATTCCTTTTGGTGATTTTGACTCTACTCTGTATATGTCTAAACATAATATCTGTAACTGTCTGGATCTTTTTTTCAATTATACGTAGCAACAGTTATTTAATTCAGTATCTCCCATGTTCCAGTCACCATGATAAATGTTTTATAGGGATATTTAATTTATTATTAATTATTTACATAAACATTATTATAAATTCTACAGGTTTAAATATAAATTAATATTTATACACTAAATAAATGATTATTAAAAATTATATAATTAATCATTATATAAAATCTCACTTAAGTTTCACAACCCATTGCAGCAGCTGTTGCCACTTTACAGAAAAAAAGTGTAGCTCAGACCATGTAAGTAACTTGCCTAAGATTACATAGCTAGTAGATGCAATATGCAAACTTAGGTCTTTTGACTCCAATGCTTATGCTAGCTCAGAGTATGGGTGCAGCACATATTTGTACAATATTGTGGAAGAAATACTGTAAGTTTAAAATGTGAATTTCTCTGAGTTAAATGGCAAAATAATTTCTATTTTTTAAATAAAGCTAAGTAACACAATATTTTATAATTTTAAAGATAAAACTATATTTTATCATTGTATTATGTTTGGAAGCTCTACGCAAGCATATTTTATGCCCATTTATAGATTGCTTTGCTTTATTTTTCAGTGGATATATGCAGTGCATCAGAAGTGAATATGATCATAAACCCAGTTATACTAAAAGTTAAGTAATACCCAAATACAAGAGCAATTTTTCTATATATCTAAATATATAGACTATAAATGTTTTCTTATTCCAATATGAAATAAAAGATATAAATTCATTTATTATACACATAGGTAGGAAAATCAATTATATTCTTGCAAAAGTGTGTTGTGTTAATCACTCACTATAAAGTATTTGCTCAGTTCACATATACATTTGATTAAAATGCAAGATTTTTACTAAAATATTACTTTAATTTTGAAAAACAGAAATGTTTCACAACATTCTTTGTATCTTAGATGTAAATAAAGTGCAGTAAATGCAAATAGCAGCTGCAAGATGTTGGAGACCCCCAAAAATTTAGCAATAAAGAATCACCTAAGGTTAATAGCCAGGGCATTTAGGGCATTTAGAAATGATATCTTGAATTCACACAGAACTGTTTTTTTATATATTATATTATGTAATATAATATATTATATTTCACATCATGATCAAATTCTAATTTGATTTGATTGCAAATTCCAGTAAGAGAAATATTAGTTAATACTTTGATCATTGATAGTTAAATATTATATTACTTTGAGAATTAGTTGGAATGATATACAAAGAAAAGAAACTTATAGCAGTTTTAGTTAGGAAAATGCATTCTCAGCTTGCCTTATATTATAGCAAAAATATAAGACAATGGATAAGTATCTAGTCCATTACATGTGGATAGTAAAGTTTACAAGACATGCAGTGTTCTTTCATATTCCAGTAAAGCATGTTTTTCCCCCCATTAACCTCTTAAAACACCCAACCACAAAGATAAGGAAGCCCTACTTGCCACAACTCCCAATTCAATCTTCTCTTATAGGAATTCATATGATCTGTGTCTTCAAATTAAAGGAAATTGATGCTTTTCAACAGATGTCTATCTTTGTGCTTAAAGGCCACTCTCAGCAAATCTCAATTTAATCTGATGCTATTTTAAGAATTAAGTTTTAGCTATTTAATCTCCCCAGAATTCACATTATAAAAAATGTGCATATATGTGGAGGGGATAATTTAGAATGTATCAATAGTGTCATCAACATTCTGCCCAACTATTGGTATTCCCACACTTTAAATTAAAGAAAAAAAAAGCACTCAACTCAAAAACCATGCCAGATATCCCACCAATAGGCACCTCACATTGATTTTCCCTCCCCTCTGGCTCAGTCCTCCCCACCCCATTGCCAATGTCAATAAACAAAATGTTAAATTGAGATAAAACACTGGCAATTTGAAGGTTTCTATGTGATCAACATTTCTTACCCCAAATCATGCAGAACATACCCCATAAACCACTGTTCCAAGGTTGCCTCTACATGGGTGATTCTCCTACCCCAGACACCTAGGCCTACCTGTCTGCCACTTAGAGAGGGAAGAGTGGTGGATTGTGCTGCAACTGGCAATGGAGTACACATGCTCCTGTCCTGCTGGAGGCCACTTATACAACCCCATGCCAGCTGTGGGTCATTCTGGGGACGGGCATATCTTGGATCTGCTGATCACACCTGGCCCATGGTGTGCAGCAATCGCCAGACAGTCTGGCAGGTTGGAGAGTAATCCCACGCTGGCCCCTTTCCCAGGGGACTTGGCAGGAGAGATCCTGTGGGAGAAGGAATCTCCATTTTCTGGGAGAAAGAGGAGCACTGTAGCAATACTTTCACTTTATCATTTTCTACTCTCTTTTCTTTCACTCTGAGTTATGCGTTTAAAACAATGATCATAAAATTAGTTTTAAATCCACATATAAAACAGTACTAATTTTATATGATGCTAAAGGGTCACAATTTCTTCACACAATGCAGCATTCATACTACACTATACAGACTACAAGTAGGGCATTATACTCTAGTCCATTTGAAAGTTGAAAGCATAGGTCAACGATTCCTTTTAAATTTCACGTAAATTAAAGGTAAAATGGTGCTGAATTTAATGTACATGTAATGAACCAGAAAAGTGTGATTAATTCAGTGTAAGATTACAATATATTCTATTCATCATACTTCCATGATGATTTATTTAGAAGTTTGTTTGTGCTCTAATTTGTCCAATAGCCAATGGCATTGGAAATATTCAAATTAGTCAAAACTGAGTAGTTTGAGATTTTGAAACACGCTGTTTCGTTAATACATAAATACACCAAATGTAAATAAACACAGAGTAAAACACTCTAAAGTATAATGAACCTACTCCGATTATAAACAAAGTTGAACACATAACACACAAACAGGGCTTCTAAATAACCGTAGGCATTTACTATATTTTATGTTTTCATTGACACATATACCAGAGTATATTAAATGCACTTTCTTCTTGCATTCTTTGAATATAGAATTTCAGGAAGAAGCATGTAATTTTGGTAATTCAATGAAATATAAAGATGAATCAGAAGTCTGGTATAGAATGCATCATCCATTGGTTCTGGATTTAACATAAGAAATCCGTAAAAAACTGAAATGTTCTGAAGGTTTGTTTTCAGTTTAGCATTATTTTTTCCAGGAATTCACAAGTTCAAAATATGTCTCTTTGGCTGTTAGACAGCACTAATCAACTATCCAGAGACATTTTTTTATTTTTTTATTTTATTTTATTTTATTTTATTTTTTTTTTTGAGGAGGAGTCTCGCTCTGTCGCCCAGGCTGGNTTACCCCAAATCATGCAGAACATACCCCATAAACCACTGTTCCAAGGTTGCCTCTACATGGGTGATTCTCCTACCCCAGACACCTAGGCCTACCTGTCTGCCACTTAGAGAGGGAAGAGTGGTGGATTGTGCTGCAACTGGCAATGGAGTACACATGCTCCTGTCCTGCTGGAGGCCACTTATACAACCCCATGCCAGCTGTGGGTCATTCTGGGGGACGGGCATATCTTGGATCTGCTGATCACACCTGGCCCATGGTGTGCAGCAATCGCCAGACAGTCTGGCAGGTTGGAGAGTAATCCCACGCTGGCCCCTTTCCCAGGGGACTTGGCAGGAGAGATCCTGTGGGAGAAGGAATCTCCATTTTCTGGGAGAAAGAGGAGCACTGTAGCAATACTTTCACTTTATCATTTTTCTACTCTCTTTTTCTTTCACTCTGAGTTATGCGTTTAAAACAATGATCATAAAATTAGTTTTAAATCCACATATAAAACAGTACTAATTTTATATGATGCTAAAGGGTCACAATTTCTTCACACAATGCAGCATTCATACTACACTATACAGACTACAAGTAGGGCATTATACTCTAGTCCATTTGAAAGTTGAAAGCATAGGTCAACGATTCCTTTTTAAATTTCACGTAAATTAAAGGTAAAATGGTGCTGAATTTAATGTACATGTAATGAACCAGAAAAGTGTGATTAATTCAGTGTAAGATTACAATATATTCTATTCATCATACTTCCATGATGATTTATTTAGAAGTTTGTTTGTGCTCTAATTTGTCCAATAGCCAATGGCATTGGAAATATTCAAATTAGTCAAAACTGAGTAGTTTGAGATTTTGAAACACGCTGTTTCGTTAATACATAAATACACCAAATGTAAATAAACACAGAGTAAAAACACTCTAAAGTATAATGAACCTACTCCGATTATAAACAAAGTTGAACACATAACACACAAACAGGGCTTCTAAATAACCGTAGGCATTTACTATATTTTATGTTTTCATTGACACATATACCAGAGTATATTAAATGCACTTTCTTCTTGCATTCTTTGAATATAGAATTTCAGGAAGAAGCATGTAATTTTTGGTAATTCAATGAAATATAAAGATGAATCAGAAGTCTGGTATAGAATGCATCATCCATTGGTTCTGGATTTAACATAAGAAATCCGTAAAAAACTGAAATGTTCTGAAGGTTTGTTTTCAGTTTAGCATTATTTTTTCCAGGAATTCACAAGTTCAAAAATATGTCTCTTTGGCTGTTAGACAGCACTAATCAACTATCCAGAGACATTTTTTTATTTTTTTATTTTTATTTTATTTTATTTTATTTTTTTTTTTGAGGAGGAGTCTCGCTCTGTCGCCCAGGCTGGAGTGCAGTGGCGTGATCTCGGCTCACTGCAAGCTCCGCCTCCCGGGTTCCCGCCATTCTCCCGCCTCAGCCTCCGAGTAGCTGGGACTACAGGCGCCCGCCACCTCGCCCGGCTAGTTTTTTGTATTTTTAGTAGAGACGGGGTTTCACCGTGTTAGCCAGGATGGTCTCGATCTCCTGACCTCGTGATCCACCCGCCTCGGCCTCCCAAAGTGCTGGGATTACAGGCTTGAGCCACCGCGCCCGGCCCCAGAGACATTTTTTTAAACCCAAATCTTTAACAAAATTGTTATTTTGGATTTGGGAATCCATTTTGGGTTCTCCATAACAATATTGGTAGGCTTGCCAGTAAGTGCTCATGTGCTGATTTAAGAAATAAAGTTTAGAAAATGTGGAAAGGAGAGGACGGAGACAAACATAACACACAATCTAGCTTTATTAATAGAACATATATGCAATTATAGAGGTAATTAGTCACTAAGAGTAAGAGCTGTTAGTAGTCATGATAGAAAAAGTACACATACAATGTTATAAAAAGTAAATGAGAGATTCAAGATGTTGCCATGACAATGTGAAAATGTGATGCTGATAAAATCTAAATCAATTCTGATGATAATTAAAATTTTAAGTAATGGAGAAATACAGATTTTAAAATTCAATCTTGTTACTTGACTTAGTAGTCCCTATAAAAGACCTTTTAAAATATACTTTGAGGTGAAAAAAAAATTGAAGTTATGTTCCCTAAGGAACATCACCTGCCATTAGGCACTAATCTTCCTTAAAATTTGTCCTCACATTTAAGGAAACTCATAAATTCTTCTTGAATACCCCAAGGACACAGAACCTTTCAGAGATTTTAATGTCAATGCAACATGTTAATCTGTTGGCCCTTCCAGTAATGTTTATTTTGGCCTCATTCAGTCTGCATGATGCTTTGCTCAGTGATTAAAAAAAAAAATCATTGTAGTGTGTAGCGTGTCAACAATGAAATAAGGTTCTTAGATGAAGTCTATCATACAGATTTTTTTTTCTACTTTCTCTCAGCTTGAATCTCTCTCATGCAGTTATTCTGTTGGATGAGGTGGCATTTCAAATTTGCTCACTCAGATTTGGGACATTAGTCTCATTCTGAAGCACACCAATGCTTCCAGAACTACCAGCATGCTGTAATGAAAGGTACCGCCATGAGACTTGAAGAGCTGTCTGACTTTGTCCCTAAATCTGTTTGAGTAAGAACAATGGGCAAACAAAAAGATAAGGAGAAGAAAGAGGAAACAAAAGCTAAAAGGTTCACCTTAACTTTCCCGGCATTTTCGTCATCTTCTTTTTTGTCTTCAAATTCAAAGGCAACAGTCATGCGTTGTTGTCTCTGCTCTTCCCACAGTGTAGGGTTAAAGCTGTCACTGTCTGACTGGAAATCTACAGTTAGATTCCAAAGTATTATTGCTTTTTTAAAAAACAATTTTATACAAAGTATTTAATACAGTATGCAAAAATGGTGATAGATACTACAAACAAATACAAAAATAAAGAAGAAAGAAAGAAAGAAAGAAAGAAAGAAAGAAAGAAAGAAAGAAAGAAAGAAAGAAAGAAAGAAAGAAAGACAGACAAAGAAGGAAAGAGAAACAAAAGAATAAAATTCCCTTGATATTTATTACATGGCCTTTCGTAATCTTAACTCAAATTCAGTACTCCTAAAATACTCAGGATTGGGAAATTTTCTAGTGTAGGAAATGTGCTCCCCATAGGACAATATAATAATATAGAGAGTTGGCGCGAGCATTTTAAAGCGTTACCTTTTTCAATCCTCACAACACAATGGTAATACTAATCTCATCCTTATTTTACTAATGAGTTTTAAGACTTGCTCAAAGTGTTAGGAGACTTCTCAGTGGCTAGTGCAGGACTCTGTTCCTGTCTAAATAGAATCCTTATTTGTAACTGCTAAACTCTATAAAAATTTCTTTTATAAAAGTTACCACATAACATTATAACACTTACTTTGCAATAAGGTATCTAAGATTGCAACCTTTTCCCTTTTATTGTGGGGTCAATGAGGGGGGCTTGTTTTTATGGTAGAGAATGTGGAAAATATAGTCTGTTTCAATTAGTTTAAATATGTCAAATTAACAGGGAAATGGCTTATAAATCTTTAATTTACATAAAATGTTGGTTAATGATAATATTTTCTTTGCAACATTATGGCAAAGATCACATGAAAATGCAATGAAAGTACTTAGTTAAGGCTAAATTCTTTTCCAAAGGAGGTCCTTTATCATACATGTCTTCCTTTGTTACAGGGGATTCTGAAAACTCATTTATTACACTCCTGCCTGGAAAACCAAAGGATGACTTGCTTTAAATTCAAGGAAGCTTTTCAATTACCAACCTTTCTTTTCTCAAAGAAAAAAACAGAAACAAAAGCAAACTCAGCTAGGCTAACTCTTTAACACTACACCTTACCTAACTGAATCTACGTTGGGACAAATTAGGGATTCAATCTGTGAGATCACATCTCAGAAATGACCAGTGAATATGAGATACTTTTCATTGTTTCCCCTATATTCTTTTGAAGTTAAATATTTTGATAATGTAGAGCTATTAAAATGAAAACATAAGTAAAACTGTATGAATATAACATAATCCTTACTTAAGATGTCTCTTATAAAATATGTAAACATGGTGGCTTTTCTTTTATCAATTCAAAAGATTAATTTTATTGACTTATAAAAATGCATATTAAAACAATCTTTTCCTACTTCTATAGACAAAATTTAAAGAAAATATCCTAAAAAATTCCGAAATGATTAACTTACATTTGGAGGTCAAAGACCAAAGTAATTTATTATAATTATCCCTGGAAATAAGAAATACATAAACAAATGGTTTCTTTTACAAGTTGGCCTCATTCACATGGATTGGGTAGATTTAATCCATGGCTGGATTGAAATGAGTTTACTCTTCCAAGAATTATTTTTACTCTATAACTGTAGAAAATGTGCATATCAGCTTGTGTTGGCTTGGGCTAAGGAGCCTACGCTAAGTTTCAAATACCAAAGGACAAAGCTCTTGTAACCTTTTTAAATGAATAATGTGATCATAGAAGAGAAGATTTAATTATTGAAAAAGGATTTGGGGTTTGATCTGGGGTTTTGGTTAGGGAAACTCAACTTGAAAAATAAAGAATGGTCTTATTTGCAAGTATCTATTTATGGTTAACTTAGACCATGAAATAATTTGAGTCCAGAGATCATTGGACTAGTCATGCAATAAGTGAACACAGCAACTAAACCAGTTCATTGAAACTTCCTTAGGATCTGACTGCTCTTAGCTCATTTCAATTAACTGAGTACCAGATTTGCTTTACTAGTCATGTGTCTTGCAATCCATAAAGAGACATAGTTGCTCCTAAAAATCAATAATACTTTTATGTAAGATATAAAGATGAAGAGTTTTGTTTTGGAAGCTTACCTAAAATAGAGTAGAAAACAAGACTTATGCTTAAAGTATATCCCCAAATGATATTTGTGTGTCATGTAATTATCTTTATAGGCTTGTCCATGTGCCAATACTCCTGGCCAGAGATCTGAATAAAATTAGTCATTTCTATCCATAATCATTATATGTAGAGAAGAAATTTCTACTGACAATTTACCTTCATCACCACGAGGCTGCTGGGGAAACATGTAGTTAGTCAATACTCTTTGCTTTGTTTCTGGATGGGCTTCTGTTTGTAAAGGGATAAGGGCTTTGGACTAGAAGCAAAGAACATACAACTTAGATGAATACCATTGCAAATATATAACAGTCAATAGTCTGGTCTCACCCAGATAAACATTGGGGAAAGAAAAGTGAAAAAAAAGGAAATAAAATAAGAAATTACAACATGAAATAACACTATTACTGAGGAATATTTTCATATCCTAAGATTTTCATAATAAAGTTGTCTTCTTCTTTAGTATACCCTTTTACAAAACTTACCAAAACCTATTCAACTGAGCAATGTCAGATTTAATCCTGAAGAGTTCAAAATGTGTTAAATTGTTTCAACTAAGTAAGGTTTTGGTATGGTTCTATATGCCTATTCATTTTCATGGATTGTTGCCCTAGAAAGACAAATGGAATTTGCTATCAAATTTATGCTATGCAAGATTATCTATGAATTTAATTAGGTTAAAACAGCATTCATTTATTTATGAGATATTTTTATAGCCAAAGACACTTTATAGATAAGCAACTGTACTTGTACCTAATATATATCATAATATATTGACCTCTGTGTATATTTCATTCTGTTATTAATTTGATTTCAGAAATATTCATTTTGAAGGGGCATTCTAGAACTCTTACATTCCATGTCAGAAATATATTGGAAATGATATTATCTAATATACTAAAAATCTGCTTATTTAATGACATTAATAGGAGTGAAACACAAAGGGGATTTTTGATATCAGTTTGTCTTATGAAACTGAATCATAACCACATTACATTAATGTTCTAAATAAAAGTTAAATGATGCAGTCACTGCTCTGTTCATTCTCCCATGAGAATAATAAATCATATTGTTTTTTTCCCACAATGCAATATTGTGGAATACACTATTACATTACCATAGTTCACATTGATTCCAGAAATTATTTTTGATGATATATTGATGCCTTGAAAAATCTATAGTTTATTGATAAGATTTGAATTTGAATTACTAATTTTTGACTCAGTAGATGTAAGCAAATGCTGTAATTACTGTAGGAACACAAGCAATATTCTTATATTTACATTTTATAATTTGTAAAGGTTATTTTAAATTTTCCACAAAAGTGTCCAATGACTGTAAGTATGAATAATTCATGTACCAGTAATGCTACTTTTATGGTCAGAAAATGATGAACTAAATCCAAGATGAATTGTTTTCATTTAGCCATTCATAGTTGAGGATGGGTGTATCAAAATTTAAGGATCACAAGAAAAAAGAGGACCAATAAACTGTATAAAAATTGTCTATCATTAGTTCTCCTGTAGGTAAATCAGATACCTTCAATGGTTTCTTGTTATTTTCCAGTAAATAAAATTATTTGCTAATGCAATATTACTGATTCAATTAAAATATATGTTTTCAAGAGGATAAAAAATAATATCAAAACAATTTTACAGAAAATACTAATAGCTGCCAAAAAGATATTGCAAATTCCTTTTTTTTTTTTTCTGAGACAGAGTCTCACTCTGTCTCCCAGGCTGGAGTGCAGTGGTGTGATTTAGGCTCACTGCAACCTGTGCCCCCCAGGTTCAAGTGATTCTCCTGCCTCAGCCTCCCAAGTAGCTGAGATTACAGGCATGCACCACCGTGTCCGGCTAGTTTGGTATTTTTAGTAGAGACAGGGTTTCACCACGTTGGTCAGGCTGGTCTTGAACTCCTGACCTCAAGTGATCTGTGTGCCTCAGCCTCCCAAAGTGTTGAGATTACAGCATGAGCCACTGCGCCCAGTCTGATATTTCAAATTTCTTGAATGAAGTTTTTGAATTAAGTTGATTATAATTAAAAGATAAGAAGAAAAGGAACATAGAGGATAATAATTCCCTGTTATGGGGATTGTGGTAACAATTTCTTATACTTTACCTTCAGAGATATAATTAAAGTACATCCTCTAAGGACATACGTGTACCACCTAGAGGTTAAAAAGCTATAAAAATGATCATTTTGTGTATTAGATCTCAGAGAATGAAGTAGATGTTAAATAGAAGTATTTAAGGAGGGTGAGGCTTACAGTAGTGTTTTGACTTCAGCAATGTTTGAATTGCTATCTTTACAAAAATCTTTCAGGGGACAAAAACAACCTACATTTTGTAGTGGATGTCAAAGGTATCTATTGGGAATAAATTAGTAATTCAAACTTTCAATTATAGTTCATCTTAATAAACAAATCAGGCAACAAAACCTTTTACCTGATTGTCAGAAAGCCACAAAGCTGCAAGCTCTTTAAGTTTGGTAAATGAGAATGGTAAATTCTTCAATCTGCAAAAACACAAAAAGTCTAATAGCATGGGTAAAGGTGGATAAAAGTTCATTTCTAAGAATTATTTAACATACTCTAATTTGTTGGTTTCATTCTTTTCTCGAATCCGTTTTCCACTGAGCAGCCTGAACAATATTTTAAAAAATGAAAATATCCTATTTACAACCCTTCAAATACTTCCATTATATCTGAATAAAAATAAAAAATAGTTAACATGTATGGTTAGAGCTCAAAAGGTCTGGCCCCTAAAAACCCCTCCAGAAATTTATCTGCAACTCTTTTCCTGACTCAGTCCCATCAGGACAACTGGCTCTATCAGCCTGCTTTTTTCTCTGGAATACTCTCTCCCATACTTCACTTTACTGAACCCCACATATCCATTCATTCTTAGCTTAAATACCGGCTTCTCAAAGAGGCTTCTCTTGACTCATTTAAATTACTTCCCTCAGTCTGGTTTCAAAGCACCTTGTATTTTCCTTCATGGAACATATTGCAGTTTTAAATTACACATTTAGTTTTGTGATAATTTGCTTACTCTTTGCTATCCCTCCAAAACTGTAGGCTCCATGAGGGCAAAGGGCCATGCTTGTTTTACTACCAAAGGAACGTACAGCTCCTAATAGGATGTTGACCTTCAGCAAGAATGTTCTTTTGACCTTCAGGCAATGTGTAGTAGATATTCAAAGGGGGTAATCTTTAAAAAATTAGCACTTCTAAGATGTATAGTTTGATATTAGCCTTGGTATTCAATCAAAATTATATATTTAGCTTTGGCTTCAGCCTTTGGAGGGCCAAAATACTTCACACTATCTGATATCCTTCAAATTGTGCATGATCAACACATTGTGATCACATGGGTTACCATCAAAGCTAGCTAGCAAAGCAAGTAGTACAAACAAGGCATGCCAACGAGACTTATTACTAACTTCTGGATATTCACTTTTGAATACAGATAAACATTTTAGATACAATATAGAAGGACAATTTTCTTGTCTTTAATGTATTAGAATTCTGTCAGCCAATAGACAAATAAATTTATTTTGATAATGGAAGTGGGCAATCTTACAGTAATTAAAATTTAATTTTATAGTTAATTTTATGTGCAAAAGCAGTTAAACACTTCTTAAAAATCTTAATAAATATGAAAGATTGAAAGGCAATATAAATTAATTAAAACTGTGCATTATATAATTTAGAAAAATATAATAACCTTTCTGAGCTAATATTTATAAAATATAAACATGAATGTGAAGAATAACTGATATTAAATTATATCACAAGTCTTTTTTATATAATTGTTACAGTAACATTTATAACTTTAAGTCAAATTACCCATAAAAGTTATTCCTAACTAAAAGTTATTTCAATTCACTCAAGCCAGAAATTGTGAAGTAAGATCTTATTGGGAGAGTTTCTTACATTGTATGGGGTATATTAAAAGCAGAATGTCAATTCTGCTCCATGGATATTACATGAGTTCAAAACTATCCAGAATCATGTAAACAATATCCATAATATCATCATCAATCCAGTCATAAATGTAGAATATGAAGGAACTGCTAGAAAAGGACAAGGTACCCTTGTTTTTCTTTCCTTTTCCAGTGATCTCTATTTCAAGTGAGCTCCTATTTGGTAACATAAATGTGCAGTACACTGACAACAGGAGCAATCTTGCAGCTGACAAGGCAGAGGAATCATTGTTCCTAACCACAATGTCAAACTTTAAAAATCTATTACATTTTAAATATGAAATTATAATAATCATTACTTTTGGATGACATTTCTTACTTAATCTTTTCTTCAAACAGTTCCTTCTCTGGTGGTAATATTTAACTTCGGCCTTAACTTTAGCTGAATATTGATTTTCACCTCTGCTTGATTTACTGATTGATTTATTAATTTAAAAATATTAATTTGGCTCCAGAGTATGTTCCAGCAACTGTACTAGGACATAACTTAAGCTTATATTTCTGTCCTGATGAAGTTATTTTAAAGTTCTGATATTGTGAGCTCCTCTACGTATTATTCATAAATTTTGCCCCAGCACCTAGCAGTGTGTCTGGCTCATTGTAGGTGAACTCAAGTCTGCTACAGTTGTTGAATAAGTATCTTCAAAGTATTAACAGAACTTCTAATTATTGATCATTGATAATATTTGCTAAGTATATTTTGCATATTATGAATGAATTATTTTCATTCATAATACTAAGAATTTCCTAATCTTATTTATAAGAATATAATTAGAGATTTTTAAAAATGTCTTGCCAAAAGTCAGAAACAACTTTCAATGCATTTTCCTCATTTTTCCAGGATAGTAACACAGTCAGAAGAGGAGGCAAGGTTGGTTTGACGTGACTTGCTCTTGATGCATAAAGCTTTGGTGCTTCCTTGTCCCCAATACTATAAATAAAATTCCAAACTTTTAATAAAATGTTTTATTCCTTTATGTGGGAATATTATTAACTAGTAAGTGCAGCTTTGAAATTCACATTTTCCTTAAACTAAGGAAAAAAATGAGAATTCCAATGCTTATCATGAAACTTCCAAAATCTGATTATTCTTGTGATTCCACAAAAGCTAATCTTTGATCATTTCATTGCAAGTTCTCTCAGTCCCTTGTATTATCAATTGTCTGGTTGAAACTTATTGAAAACATAGTGATCATTTTATTTTCTTAGCAATTATCTCTAGTCAATATTTGTTTTTATCCTTTCCTATTTGAGGATAATTATCTTTTATAGAGTAGGTGGAAACAAAGACGAATTGAGGTTTGCACTTTTTCTTTTTACTCATCTATCAATATAATGCCATTATTAGAAGTAAAAGACCTATCCTTTCCTTGTTCATCCTGCTCTAAACATGACTAAATAGCCATTTCATTGTCAGTATTCTTACTAGCACTTTGATGGAACTGAAAATATACACATTGCCCAGTTAATTTGTTGGAAACCAAAATATAGACATGAAAACACATATGTGTGCATACATACATACATATGCACGTTTTTATTAATATATTTTATATATTTTTATTATAGTTATTTTCCATGTCTTCATATTATTATGCTTTCTGCATATGGGAAGGCTTTTGTGTATAAATTTGTGTGCTTCATATTTATATAATTTTAATACATTACATATGCTTTTGATATAATCAAATAACATAATTTAGAAACACCTGGTTTAAAAAATAATTTACCTTCTGCTATTTTAAAGAAAGTATAGTATTTGCATTCCGTACACTATGAAAGGCAGAAAATGTTATCAAAACTATAGGCAAAAAAACTATAATTTGCTTTCAGCAAATAACTAATATATGATTGCGAAATGTTGTAAAATACCTGTTGTCACTCAAATTTAAGACTCTTAGTTTCTGCATCTGTCCAATCTCTTCAGGAAGAAATTCTAATTTGTTGGAGCGTAGGGACATGACTGTTACATTCTTACAACTTCCAATCTGTAGGTAACAAAAGAAAATAGATTTAAAAAATCAGAGCACAATACTATTTTAATATTAAAATTTCTAATTTTAAAACAATTTAAGTAATAGATTTTCTTATTTTAACTTTCTTTTAATATGTGCATTGTTTTATTTTATAATGTATCTCTTTAAAATATATNCTTCATATTATTATGCTTTCTGCATATGGGAAGGCTTTTGTGTATAAATTTGTGTGCTTCATATTTATATAATTTTAATACATTACATATGCTTTTGATATAATCAAATAACATAATTTAGAAACACCTGGTTTAAAAAATAATTTACCTTCTGCTATTTTAAAGAAAGTATAGTATTTGCATTCCGTACACTATGAAAGGCAGAAAATGTTATCAAAACTATAGGCAAAAAAACTATAATTTGCTTTCAGCAAATAACTAATATATGATTGCGAAATGTTGTAAAAATACCTGTTGTCACTCAAATTTAAGACTCTTAGTTTCTGCATCTGTCCAATCTCTTCAGGAAGAAATTCTAATTTGTTGGAGCGTAGGGACATGACTGTTACATTCTTACAACTTCCAATCTGTAGGTAACAAAAGAAAATAGATTTAAAAAATCAGAGCACAATACTATTTTTAATATTAAAATTTCTAATTTTTAAAACAATTTAAGTAATAGATTTTCTTATTTTTAACTTTCTTTTAATATGTGCATTGTTTTATTTTTATAATGTATCTCTTTAAAATATATGTATATTATATATATTCTTTTAGATATTAAGGCAATTTATATTAGATTTTCTTTTACATATTAAAAATAAAGAATTTTCTTTATAATTTTATGCTTAAAATACTTGCTAACATTAGTGTTTTCATATATCATATAATTTTGTCTGTCGAAGTGAGTACTAATATATCTTTGTTTACAACAGAAGATCATACACACTCAAAAAATACAATATTGTTGATATTTCCTAGGCAAACTTAGTTTTGCTTCACATTACAGTGTTTTTTTGTCATTTTTAATAATATATTTTGGCTTTAAAATAATTATGTATTGTTTATTGTTGTATCATTATAAGAGTGTTTAATAGAAAATGCTCAATTGAAAATGTACTTCACATACAGCAAACTTGAGCACAAAGTAAGTTAAAAAAAATACTTCATAGTTTTTTGATATTAGTAAGTTAAAATACCACTTAGATGAAAAAATTAACAGAATCTCTTGGTGGATTTGGAAGTTAAACTAATATTATAATGCAACATGATACCTTAAAAGCATATGTACATTTAAAAGTTTGCTACAGAAATAAAATGTAATTACTCCAAAATATTATTTATAACTATTCTGAAAACCAAAAGATACAAATTAAGTGACTTTAAATGATATTTCTTAGCATGAATTGACTTATATTTTCTTACTTTTATTTGTATGTGAGATTTAAGTCAAACGCATTTTCTGGGTCAAATATAAGAACTTGTCATTTAAAATAGAATAATTAGCAAATATATATGTAGATAATTCCAATATTATTCACAGCTCAACTCATGAATCTACATTGCTATTCTACCCATTAAGATTTTATTACAAAACAGATTAATTAAAAGTTAATAAATAGAAAACAAGTATATTTCTCACTTCTCTGGGTAATTCTGGAAGGAAATTCTCATCAACTGCTAATGTCCGAAGACTATGAAGGTAGCCAATAGTAGAAGGTAGCGACTCCAGTTCGTTACAGCTACAGTCAAATTCTTCTAATAAAGATAAACTGAAAAATTAAATACATTAGTTAGACATTTTAAAAGTTTAGATGGCAAAACATTCTGAAAAAGCCACATATCCCAAATTCACCAAAATAAAAATTATTCATGTGGTGACAACATAATATTATATAAATTAATTTACCAGTTCAAATGATTTAATACCATCAAATAAGTGGTTTAACTTGGTAAAATAAATATAGTTTATTTTTTCCCTTTCTAAATTTACCTGTTATTTAATAGCCATTGCAAACAACAAAATAATTTTTCATTTGTTTACAACTTAGGTGTTCTTTGTAGCCAGATGTTCAGAATGTGTATCCTTGGAACAAGTGAATATAACTGTCATGGGGTAAGGAGAAGGGTGGAGAAGGCAGGACCAGGGGATGATTGAGTTGGGAGAAACAATAAAAAGGAAAATATTGATAAGATGTTAGGTATTTTATTAAGCATTTTAGAGAGTAAAGAAAAAAAAATTCTCTTCCTCATAAAAACTCTTTAAGATGTGTAATATTTTAAAGCCCATTCTACACATAAGAAAGCTGAAGCTTAAAGGGGCTAACTTCTTCAAGGTCACACAAAACAACAACCCTGGGAATTAAATGCAGACAGTAGAGATTCACTGTATTATCCTGCCTCTTAGCAGGTGCTATGGACAGGGCTCATTTCAGCCTGCAGATGTGCTTTGTTTGATTTATACAGTGGTATTTTAGAAAGTGTTAAATTATTTAAGTATTTAAAATTTTACATAATGACCCAGATTTTTGATGCCTCTTGAAAAAGAGAAAGATCTGTCAATACTGGGTCTGTATTCTTCCATGACAAGTAATGGAAGTGGATTAATAGTTGCTGCCTTCAAATGGGCACAGTTCTTCAGTTTGCCTCCAGTTTGTCACAATCCCGACCAGTCCATATGTAGCTGGCTTTACTCCAGATCTATAGAAAGGAATCGTATGGATATACATTGAAGTTATCACAAGGCAATAAGACACTTCAATGCCCGGTTTGAGATAGCTGGGAAAAAAGGGCCTGGCACAGAGTAAGCACCAGATACACTGCAGCTGGTGTTGTTGAAATTATTATTACACTGTTCTTACTTTTCCTATTATATTATTATAATAGGAAGGAACCCCCAGGGGTGAAGATTCTACCAATGTAAAGGGAAAATGAATTTGAGTTAGGTGGAGTAAGTTTGTAGAATTAGCATCCTTTTTTTTGGTTGTTGTTGAGACAGATTCTTGTTGTTGTTGAGACAGATTCCAGATTCCAGGCTGGAATGCAGTGGCACAATCTCAGCTCACTGCAACCCTCACTTCCTGGGTTCAAGCGATGCTCCTGTCTCAGCCTCCCGAGTAACTGGGATTACAGGCTCCCACCACCACACCAGGCTAATTTATGTATTTTTAGTAGAGATGGGGTTTCACCATGTTAGCCAGGCTGGTCTCAAACTCCTGACCTCAAGTAATCCTCAGCCTCCCAAAGTGCTGGCATTACAGGCGTGAGCCACTGTACCTGGTCAGCATCCTTTTTTTATGTTAAAACTAGTTAGCTTGAATGCACTTTCCTTCTATTATTTATCTAACAGTTGAACACAGAAATTAAGCATATGGGTTGAAGTCAGTTAGAATGGATTCGTGTTCCAGCTTTGTAACTTACTAACTGTATTATCTTGGGTATCAATAAATTAAACACAGACCACCACAGCTCAAAAAACAAAGCAGATTTTATTTATCTGACAGGCAAGGGAATACATGAGGGAAGAAATTCACTGAGTAGCACGCTGAGGGGAAAATAATCAGTGACAAAAGGGGGGCTGGTGATAGTGGGTCATGATGATTATACTCACTAAGGGTTGAAAATTTGCATTATGGAGAAGGTGGGATGAGTGCACAAGTCTGTGTGCAGCTATGCAAATCAAGTACCATTGCCCATGGGTCAGGAAAAAATCTAATGCAATCAGGACCAGTCTGATTCTGACCAGGGTCATTCAAGCTTCATCACCTTAACAGATTCAGCTGGTTAGAACCAGTTGTGGTGAAACACAGCATTCAATTTTGAGTAACAGCTCTTAGGAAAGTGTTGCTTAAGTAAAAATTTTTCCTTTTATATTGACAAATCATAGAAATTCTCTCTAAGCCAGTGATTCTTTATATTTACAGTGAGGATACTAATAATGCCTGCCTTGTGCAGTTGCTCTAAAATGAAATGTTAAGAACGTAGCACAGCACCTGTCATAAAATACATGTTCCGTACATTTTCCTCTTATTATCAGTAAACTGGTTAAATTTGTTTCAACATCCTTTGAGGCCCCTCGTATGCAGGAATGGTTATGTTGCTGGGATGCCAAGTGTGCACAACTGTGTTACTCTGTGGATGTGTGTTTGTGGGGGCAGGAATCCATATATGTGAGNAAAAAAAAGAAATCTAGTATTGGGTCTTACATATATAATGCAGTCAATAAATTTTTTAGAATTGCATAAAAGTCTCTATCAATAGTTTGGGGTTGTGTACTCAGCAGGGAGTCATAAATACTAGGAATTTCTTAAAATAAAAATTACAGATTTATGTTCAGAGGCAGAAGTTAGAGAAGGTATTTAATGAAAACTATATAATTAAGGTTTCTCTCTCTCTCTTTTTTTTTTTTTTATAAAAACATGTATTGAAGTTAGTCTTGGTCATAGTAAGGTGGTTGTCACCTTGCACAATTCCAATGTGTGCACATTTCAGTTGTCATGTTTTATTAAACAACATTAGTCTCCCAACAACCTGGCTCAAATTTCAGTTACCTTAACTGAGTAACTGCATCTCAGTTTCTTCAGTCCACATATCACAATGTGAATAATGGATGCACATTGTGATCAGTGACTGGTCACATCACTTCCTTCAAAGTCTGTCAAGGATTGGTCATTGCCCATCTGTTATCTGGCAACACAGACAGCAAAATATGTGTTGCCTTCCTGTCTCTCAGCAGTAGACAGATACTATACATCAAATAATTTAACCATTAAAGCACTACAACTATTGGATAATGCTCTTGGTCACCCTAATTCTCTTGGAGATTGATTAAAATGTGAAAATTTGTTTTATATAACCAAGGACAATGTCATTAATCCAGCCTATAGACCAAGGAGTTATTTCAACTTTTAAAGTGTATTATCTTACATAGACTTTTGAATAGGCTATTTATGCTACAACTGGTGATCATGCAGTTTCTTTACCTGTGTTCTAGATGAAATATGACATGAAATATACAGTTTAAAACATTCAAGCATCATGGCAGAAAGTAACAATAGGTAATATGCATACAGCATAGAATAAACTTTTAGTACTGTGATGGTTAATACTGAATGTGAACTTGATCGGACTGAGGGATACAAAGTATAAATCCTGGGTGTGTCTGTGTGGGTGTTGCCAAAAGAAATTAACATTTGAGTCAGTGGGCTGGGGAAGGCAGACCCACCCTTAATCTGGTGGGAAAAATCTAATTAGCTTCCAGCGAATGTAAAGCAGGCAGAAAAATGTGAAAAGGTAAGATGGGCCTAGCCTCCCAGCCTACATCTTTCTCCAGTGCTGGGTGCTTCCTGCCCTCAAACATCAAACTCCAAGTTCTTCAGTTTGGGGACTAGGACTGGCTTCTTTGCTCCTCAGCTTGCTGACAGCCTATTGTGGGACCTTGTGATCGTGTTAATACTTAATAAGCTTATATATATATGTATATACACACACACACACATATATATATATCCTATTAGTTCTGTTCCCCTATGAGAACCCTGACTAATACAAGCACATTGTACAAAATAAATTTGAATCTAATGTAAATGGAATAATAGAAAAAATAGCTGCCCATGGGAATGCTGACACTGCTACTACTAGAAAGACTCTAGATAAGCTTCCAGAGGACTTAGTGAAGGCAAAATTATATACATAAATGAGGAAAGTGTGATGAAAAGAACGAAGATGTCCCAGAGGAAGTTGCTGGCAATAAACATCACATTAAAGGAACTTTCAGAGATATCTCATGACACTGAAAGCACAAAAGATAAAATTTGGAAGTGGATCTAAACTTAAAAGGAAAATGACAATTCACTAATGCACAGAAAAGATGTTCACACTGTTTAACAACATATCATGAAAAGAAGGCAAGCATTGTTCAACCTAACCTTGATATGTTTTTTAAATTAAAATAAGCCTTAATTCTCAATGTTTCTAATGTTTAATATTACCATATACAAAAATAACTATTAGTTTTACCAGTGTTTTCATTTTCCTATACATTTGTAACCTACATTAACAGTATTTAATGCTTGGACAAAAGGTTTAAAAGACCTTTTGTAAGAACAACCATAATGTTTCCCATTGATTATTAAGACTGTTTTGCACAGTTTCAGATTGCATGGTAATTTTTACTATCCCTGTGAAATATTGTGATTTATAATAAGAAATACATATTTGACCTTCATCTAGTTCTTGGCACAGAACTCCTAAAACCCTTGGAATTGCCAAAGTGATAAGCGTCTTTCTGTATATTAATGAAATGACTTATTGCTAAGGGCTCTGGGATAGCCTCAGAATGGGGGCTGGTTACCAAGGGAACCACTTTGTGATTAGAGGGTTGGAACTTTCAGTCTCACCCCCTGACCTCTGGGGAGGGGAGAGAGGCTGAAGGTTGAGTAGATCAGCAATGGACAATGATGTGATCCATCAGCCCAATATAATGAAGACTCCATAAAAACCCAAAAGATCAAGGCTGGAAAGCTTTCATGTTGCCAAACACACGGAAGTGCTGGGCAGGTGGCACACCCAGCAAGGACATGGAAACATCCCTTCTCACACACCTTTCCTTTTGTACCTGTTCATGTGGCTGCTCATTTGTATCCTTTGTAATATCCTTTATAATGAACTGGTTAATGTGTTTTCCTGATTTCTGTGAGCCATTCTAGCAAGTGATTGAGCCTCAAGAGGGAGTGATAGGAAGCCCCGATTTGTAGGTGGTCAGTCAGAAGTACAGGAGGCCTGGACTTGTGGTTGGCATCTGAAGAGGGGGGATAGTTTTGTAGGACTGAGCCCTGAACCTGTGGGATCTGATTCTAACTTCAGGTAGATGTGTCAAAATTGAGCTAAATTGTAGGGCACCCAGCTAGTGTCCACAGAGAACTGGAGAATTGCTTGGTGTGGGAAATGCCATACACATCAGTGATCAAAACTAGTCTGTGTTGAGTGTTGGTAATTCAGTAGGAAAAATACAGATTCCTTCCTTCCCTTCCTGCCTTCCCTCCCTTCGTCTTTCTCTCTCTTTCTTTCTTTTTTTTTTTTTTTTTTGACTAAGTCTTGCTCTGTGCCCAGGTTGGAGTGCAGTGTCATGATCTCGGCTCACTGCAACCTCCGCCTCCTGGGTTCAAGCGATTCTCCTTCCTCAGCCTTCCAAGTAGCTGAGATTACAGGTGCCCACCATTATTTGGTGATTTCTATACAGTCCCACACTACTCTGCAGAGCAAAGAATTTCCATATTAAAAAGACATTTTGACTGCACCACGGACAATAAGGAATGAATAATTTAGAGCCTGAAAGTATTTTACATCTTTGTGTTGCAACGAAGAGGTTTCAGGTGCAAAACACATATTCCTCAATGATCTCTGAAATTCCAAAGATTCAAACTCATAACCTACAATTCCACCTGACTTTATTGGTGACCATTTTGTTAAAAATCATTTAAGATGTTTTAATACAAAATCCTGTATTAAAACAGTTATCACACTTAACCAGATTACCACTGACATTTCATAATGAAGTCAAAAAATAGACCAAAGGTTACCATTATTTTTTTAAATGTTTTATTTTTATAATTGTGGAAATTAAAAATAAGTTGCAAAGAATGTATGAAGTACTTTAAAGCAGTGTTTCCCCAACTTCAGTGTGCATGCCAGTCACAAGGAGAACTTAATAAAATGCAGATTATGATTCTGTGGTTTGGGGTGAGGCCCAGGTCCTGCATTCATAACCAGCTCCTAGATAATGAGATGCTGCCAGTGCAGGGGCCACACAATAAGTTGAAAGGATTTAAATAAAACCTTTCCAAATCTATCAAGAGTATCATTTAAATACATAAAATAGACATGTCAATAAATACTAAATGCCATACAAATATTACAATAGTTGTTTAGGTTACATATGCTTCAGANCCATTTTGTTAAAAATCATTTAAGATGTTTTAATACAAAATCCTGTATTAAAACAGTTATCACACTTAACCAGATTACCACTGACATTTCATAATGAAGTCAAAAAATAGACCAAAGGTTACCATTATTTTTTTAAATGTTTTATTTTATAATTGTGGAAATTAAAATAAGTTGCAAAGAATGTATGAAGTACTTTAAAGCAGTGTTTCCCCAACTTCAGTGTGCATGCCAGTCACAAGGAGAACTTAATAAAATGCAGATTATGATTCTGTGGTTTGGGGTGAGGCCCAGGTCCTGCATTCATAACCAGCTCCTAGATAATGAGATGCTGCCAGTGCAGGGGCCACACAATAAGTTGAAAGGATTTAAATAAAACCTTTCCAAATCTATCAAGAGTATCATTTAAATACATAAAATAGACATGTCAATAAATACTAAATGCCATACAAATATTACAATAGTTGTTTAGGTTACATATGCTTCAGAATAAATGATGCTACTGGGAATAATAATGTTTGAAATCAACAGTATTGACTTCAGTTTCTAAAAATATTCTGTACAGTTTTCTCTGCTTTAGTTTCATGTTCATGAGTTGCTCTTGGATGGGAAAAATATTACTGCATCATTAACCCTCAATTACCTAGCTAATACGGAAGAAAGATTATGAATATACTACACAGATAATTTATAATTTCACTTTAACATCAGTGGTGACCATTAGATATAATTAATCTATGATCAATGTAGATGATAATAAATATAAAAATAATTGGCTTTGGGCTTCACCTTCTTAATTCACTTTTAATTCTTAACAGAAGTAATGTAATTCAGTGGAAAATATTCAGACAGGCATGAGTTCCAATTCTAGTGTAGATACTTAATAGTTGAGTGACCTTTATCTACTATTAACCCCTGTTTTCTCACCTATAAAATTGGTTGATAACATCTAACATATAGAGTTTCCATGAAGATTAAATATATGCTAAACCCCTGAATGCTAAATGGAATAGATATCACATTCCATTAAAGTGGCCTGTTACGAGGTAGAGTACCCTGAAAAACAAAAACACATCTTGAACAATCTATTTCTGAAACATGTAAAAGCTGTCCTGTGATATTCCCTTGTTAAAATCAGTTGTTTCATAAAATAAAACTGCCTTCTATTCAACAGAATGTAAAATTGTTTAGTAAGATGTGGGGGAGGTAAATTTCAGATGACTCTGAAGAACTGTTATTGTATTAAAGATTTTGTAGAGAAGTAGAGAGTAATATAGAAGAGAGAAGGAGGGTGGTAGAGGCAGGGAGGAAGGGAAGGAGGGAGGGAGGGAGAGAGAGAGAGAGAGAGAGAGAGAGAGAGAGAGAGAGAGAGAGAGACTGACTTGTTTGGCAAAGATGAGCTGCTTAAATATTCACTGCCTAAAATGCCAGTATAGCCCAAAGTAGACACCCAGCTGCAGCCAGGCAGCTGGGATTGGAGTCTAGACCCTAATAATTACTAGTTACTTAATCACTGTGTACCTCAGTTTCATTACTGAGCAAAAGCGGGTGACAGCAGTACTTAATCATGTGTCATAATGCCTAAATACACATAAAAGAATTAATACATGTAAAACACTTAGAATGGGCACACAGTAAATATTAAGTAACTTTTGCTTTTATACTCATTTTCAGAGATTCTACAATCAATTTCATTTAATTTAGGCTAGGAATCAAGTTTTAGGTTCCATTCTTAATTTTCTTTTTAACATTAGGTAAGTTGCTTGGGCTGCTTCTAAATAATGGTAGGAAATTTGCAAACTTTAGTCAGACTAATTCTTTTCTATACTGTTTTCCAAATAAAACACACCCCGTTTTAGTACTAAATCTCACAGCCTATGCTGAATCCAGTAGAAGTATGACAAAAACAGCATTCATTAGAAATGTAAAATCTAGATTTTACCTCTGAGTGATTTTAAGCAGCTATCATTATCATACAGATAATAAACTTTTCATTTGAACCAAATTTTCCTATCTATCTAAAATAACTAGAAACCTTTGCTTTCCTTTTCACTATTTAGAAAGTTGATTAGATGCTTGAAAATAAAATTTGCAAAAAAATTACATTAGATTATTGGAGAAAAATATCACCCAAATGTGAAATATTGTTTAAAGTATTTTTTAGTCAACAGATCTGCAACCCATGAGTAGAGAATAGCTTCATTCATTAGCAAAGACTATTTTTTAAAAAAGATACTATACGTTCCACATTGGGAGACTGATAAGATTTCTTAACTAATGAAAAATATGGAAACATTTCATGCACGCAGGAGTAAGTACTGCAGTTAATATTTGTTCACAGCACATAAACAGTCACAATTCTGAAATGCTGTGGAAGGAAGTAGAGGAGGAAGTAGGCAGTGAAGGAGGATGGCTCTTAAATTGATATCATTAGTGGTTTTGTGCTTTAACTGAAATCTTATACGATCATCAATGAAATTCCATTTGATCATTTCTTTGTACTTTTCTCAATAACTTTGTGTGTGCAGATGTGAAGATGCCTTTATTACTCTGGCAAATGCATTACTTGCTTTTCTTTTCTTTTTTAAACTACTCTAAGTTATTTGACTTGAAAACCAACTACTATGATTCAAAACAGTTTATTCTTCAGGACTCTGTCACAAAGCATGGAAACAATTTCAAACACCTCATCTCCTAAGAATAGATGTTGTAAGTTTAAAAGATATATGTTATGGACTGAACACTTCCCTCCAAAATTCATATGTTGAAGTGTTAACCTCCAATGTGATGGTATTTGGAGATGGGGCCTTAGGGAGATAATTTAGACTTGGATAAAGTTATAATGGTGGGGCCCTCATGATGGGATTAATGCCTTTGCAAGAAGAGAAACTGGGGCCTGTTCTTCCCTCTGACAACCAACCCATGCAAAGAGGAGGTCATGTAAACTCACAGCAACATGGTGGCCACCTACAAGCCAAGAGAAGAGGGCTCAGAATAGAACCTACCTTGCTGGTGCCTTGGACTTGGACTCCCCAGCTTCCACAACTGTGAGAAGTAAACATCTATTGTTTAAGCCACCCCATCCATATTTTGTTATGTTAGCCCGAGCAAACTAAGACATTGTACTATTACTACATTTGCAAATACTTATAAAATATTTTTCTTTTTTAGAACCAGATATTTCATTCATGTAATATAACTAAACCTCATATAGATGAACATAAGCAATGATCAATAAATAAATATCTTTTTGGATTTTACTATTAATAAAATAATGACTGTAATAATTTATTGAAGGCTATCTAGTTCTAAGTGCCACAACAATTTCTGACAATTATTATTTCCATTTTACAGATGAGAAAAATGTGGCT
Organism: Rhinopithecus bieti; assembly: GCF_001698545.2. NCBI lineage: Eukaryota > Metazoa > Chordata > Mammalia > Primates > Cercopithecidae > Rhinopithecus > Rhinopithecus bieti. The sequence goes on from NW_016814320.1 coordinate 94,820, forward strand.
CAGAGACATGAAATGACTTGCTCATGGTCAGTTAGTGAATGGGTAGAGGAGCCAGGATCAAAACCGAAGTCTGGTTCCAAGGCTTGCAAACAATCCACCGTGCCATACTGTCTTGGCACAATGAAGGAGATGACCAATGTTCAAGACACGATCCAGCCCTCAAGGAGCCTATATTCTAGTTCAGAAAACATGGCAAAATAAGCAAAAAGTTAAATGATGATACAAAAGATAAACATGAGACTGATATTACATCTGGAAAAAGAAATGATAAGTTAGTAGTGCTTCTTTAACTTGTATACAGAGTCCCCCAAAATTATTTGTCCATGAAGCTTGCTTTTATGTCATAGCTATTAATGACCCTTGGCAAGTCACCTCAGATCTCAAAGCCACATGTTACCCTTCAGGCCTCTGAAGCCCATAGGGAGGAAGGGATTTATTTAGCTTTGCATAGACACTTAGATTTCTTGATTCCTAGTCCAGCAATCTTTCTGTTTGACCATACTCTATGAAGGAATAGCTTTTAAAAATACCCATTCAGATTTCTAAGTTTTCATTGCTTTTATACAAGACACAAAGCTAAGAAGATAAGGCTCAGTGTGCGGTAGTACCTCCTTTGCAGTGTACCTCCTTTGCAGGTAGACTTATGGGACCCATTGAATGACCAAATATGAAGTTATTTACAAAATGGGTGACTCAACTATCATATATATAAAGAGGCATCACATATAGTTCAGTTAACAGCTTGGCATTGAAGTCTGGTGACTTCTCTCTGCCTCTGTTTCTGTATCTGTTGATAGTGACATAATACATATCATATAGTGCTAATGAGGCCTTTAAGTAAATAAGATAATACCTGTAAAGAAAGCACCAAACATGAGATCTGGAACACTGTGAGTACAAAAAAAGGCATTCATTATCATTTTTATTTGATATCCAACTCTTAGAGCTGCTGAAACTCCTAGGCACGTAGTAAAGTTCAGCAACAACAAAATAACTAATTTTACAAGTCATTTGGCACAAAAGTCATGGAATCCATTTTAACTGTGAAAAATGAATTCTTCCAGGAGTTTTTAAGATAAGTCTGAAATATTGAAATATTCCGTGTGCAGAATGAGAATATTTTTGGTCACTGTGTCTGGTCTTCACATTTCTAGGCTTTCATTGCCCCAAGTTACAGGTAGAATGTTTCATTAAAAACATAAATCATTTGGCCATTTATGAAACTTTTATTTTGATAAAACTTTTCAATACTTTTAAGATAATTATCCATTAAAAACTAAAATGAAAATAAAATGAATTATGTGAATAACCTAGCATCCATATTCACTTGCATAATTTCTCTATTTCTTATTTTGCATTTTAACTCTGAATCAAGGCATTCAGTAGGAAAGTAGGTGCATGACAGTTCTAAAAATGAAGCCATACTCATTACAAACATCATTAATGTTTGATATTTTCATCCTCTTACTGAAGAACATTGATTTCGATTTCTATATAGTTGTTCTGATTACTATACAACAACTATAACGGAATCAAAAACGAAAGTAGGTTAGGATCTGGTGTTAATAATTTTCAGAAACTATAGCATTCTGGAGCTGGGAAACAAAAAACAATCTTAATTGAGGTGAGATATATACATTATGAGACAGAATAAAATAATGAGATGACATAAAATAAAATTATAAGTTGTGAAAAGTAGCATGAAAGAAACAGCAGGAACAGGGACAGGAAATTTGCTGGTGATTATATTGGTGGAAGGTCATTTAGGGACGGCCTCACTGTGGAAGAGATATTTAAATCTAGATCTATAGTCTTGTTATTCACAATGTTTCCCATGAATCTGCAGCATTTTTTTACATCACCTGGGAGCTTGTGACAAGGGCAGAACCCAGGCCCTTCAGGTCCCAGACCTACTAGATCAGAACCTGCCTTTTAAACAAAATTCTCACATAATTTGAATGCTTACTGAAGTTTAAGAGTACGGACCTAGAAGATGTGAAGTAGTCAGCCTCATGAAGAGTGGGGAAAGAATATTTCAGGTAGAGGTAACAACAAATCAGAAAGCCCTGAGACAGGGAAAAGCCCGGCTTACTGGAGGCACAGGAGAAGGGCCAGTGTGGCTGAAGCCTAGTGAACAAGAAGAGTGGTACGATTATTGAATGGTAGATGTGACTACAGTCATGTGTCACTTAATGACTGGGATGAATTCTGATAAATATATCATTAGGTGATTTCATCACTGTGTGACCATTATAGATGTACGTACACAAACCTAGATGGTGTAATCTATTACACACCTACATTATATGATATAGCCTATTGTTTCTAGTCTACAAAACTATACAACATGTGATTGTACTGAATACAGTAAGCAATTGTAACACAATGGTATCTACTTGTGTGTCTAAACATATAAAAGGTACAGTAAAAATACAGTATTATAATCTTATGGGAGCACAGTCGTATATGGTCCACTATTGGCATGACCATACTATCACTATCATCAGGCCCGTATAGGCTGTTTATACATTTTATAATAAAATTTCCTAACTTTGTAGCATGAATGTTTTGTTATATTCTGGCAATGTTTCCCCAGTAATTAGTAGGAAAGCCCTATAGCAAAGACCCCTAGACATCTGTGTCCTCGAAGGCAAGTAGGGTGGGAATTGAAAGTACTCCCCTACTCTGAGGCCATCATTGAGGAAAGAGTCCAGAACTAGAGTGGGTGGCGGCAGCAGCTTTCTGGGCTCCTGGTGCCTACAGTGAGGAAGAGCACAGTGTGCCAATAAGTCTGGAAGTGGAACGGGAGCTGTACAAAAGAAGAGCTGGGCCTATGGTCCCACACTTTTGGATACTCTATTTCTCAAGTAGTTACATCCCTACTTCAGATGATTTCAAAAAAATATTTCTGGAAGATGTACATCCCAAATTTCTTCTACTTTTTTCCTATAAATGACAGTTCCACATCTCTCATGCTGGTTGCCCTCTTGTCAATTGATATAGATGAAGTCCAGAACTGACAGAATCAGAAGTGTCAGAGAACACCTGAACTATTAGTACCTATTACTTTTGAGTGGATAATTCTGTCTACCCAGCTAATGCTTCAGTGGTTTTCTGGACAGTTCCATTATTATATTGGCTATACTGATTATGGCCAATCAAAGCACTGATTTCTCCCTACTTCTCCAAGAATCTCTATTAAGTTCTATTGGGTCTTTCAACAAAGCACTCACTCTGTTCAGCTCTTTCGAAATATTGCTTCTGTCATTGAACGTAAGTATTTTTTCTGGCTTTGTGGCATCTGAAAATTTAATAAGAATGAGAAGCTTTCAATAAGAAGCTTCACTATTCTGCCTTCTCAGTGTTCATAGATGCTCTAATTCTCAGTCACTCACCCTGCTTTTTCTGGAATAAGCCTTTTGTCCAAGCAAGTGAAAGCTGCTGACAGCCAACTGATGTTTCCATATCTGTTCCTTTTGAATATAGTAGTATAAAAGCTTATACCAAGTTACTATTTAAACAGTTCAGTTTTCTCCACATTTATAATTCAACTACCAGGAAGATTTCAAAGGACATGACTAAATTCTGGTGGTAGCATAAAAACTAAGACAGACTGTAGTTTAGGCTGTGTGTACAGAGCCAGGCTGCAAGCCCCGATTGGCTGCTGGGGAGGAGACAGAGTTAGAGCTTCAGGTTGCCTGTTCCTGAGGCAAAGTCTGGCTTGAGGTACTGCTGGTGAATGTCAGAGGCAGGAACTCACTTTGGGGTCTGATGGGAGCTCAAGGCACACATGTATCCAGTGTTGGTCATGGGCTGAAACCAGACTCCAGAAAAAGCTGGGAGGTCCTCACCTGGGAGGTCAAGAGGCCAAAATTCTGGCTAAAAATTACCAACAAATCTAGTTCTCAAGATGACCAAAATCAGGGTTCTACTTCCTACTGAAAAAGCTACCTTTCTTTGTCTATTTTAGGCTATTGACGCTTTTAATTTGTCTTCAAAGAGCCAGGGTAGTTTTATAAGAAATATGAACATAAGTGGCAAATACCAATCATGATGTAAGCAGGCATAAAAGAAGTTGAATTCAGTTTCCCCTGAGTATTGACCCAAAGAAGAAAGATTAGTGCCTATCTTAGTGCCTGCTTTTAAAAAACACCAGGCTGATAAAGATAATTAGTTTTGTGTATCCTTAAAGTTAAGTTCTCTCTGCTCTATACTGGAGAAAATGCAAGTAACTGTAGAGAGAAACACATTGTAGAGTGAGGACATTAAAATAAAATAAAATAAATGGTTGAGAATTTTACTACTCTTCAAGGTCTGAACATCTGAGTTTGAATTGTAGCAAGTTGTTCCACTCTATAAAAGTGAAACTTTCTAGATCGGGGCTATATGCTGACTTGGCGGGTGATGAGGGAGTGATGGGGAGGAGGATTGGGGGAGAGGTGACAGACATTTTCGCTGTCTTCATTGCGGTGGTGATAGTTTTAAGGCTTCTTAGCAATGTCAAAGCTTATCAAATTGTAGACTTTAAATGTGCAGTTTTGTGTATGTCAATTATGCTTAATAAAAAGCTATTTAAAAAATAAGGCTTTCCCTTCTTGAGAATACCAAATTTGTTAAATTAAGAATTTATATGATTCTTCACATTAAGATGTAGGGCAAGATCTCAATAAAATGCCCTTACATAATTTCAGAATGAAGACAGCCTCTATTGATTTCTCACTTTACACAGATTGTAAACAATAGCACTTCAGTGGAACACTGATAATATATATAGTTCTTAAAGAATTGTAAATGAAATGTTAATGACAATATAAAATTAGAAATAAATTATTATCAAATAAATGGAGTACATTTTATCTTTAAAAGGCAATGTTAGACTTTCATCTTGAAATTTTAAAAAATGCTAGTTAAGCAGATGCTTTTCTCTTTAGCTTCTAAAAATACATTAAGAGTCTATGAATATCAAATGTTACTAATAGTGTAATGGTAACATATACATATTGCAGAGTCTTATAAAATTGGTTTAATTTTGCAAGAAATAGTAAAGTGAATTCAGAGCTGCTACACAGTCAAAAACATCAAACAAATAATATCTGAAAAATACCAGCAAGAGTATAATTGAAGGTCTGGGTAATCATTTTGCTTGTGAAAGTTTCATGGGTAAACATTTCTCATGATATTATAAAGTTGGATGGCAAATGCAATGTTTAGATATAAAATTAAATTAAGATACATACAAACACATATAAATAAAATATAGTTTAAAATAAGCTGACAGATGAACAGGATTATTGGTATCTTTAGTAGAAAACGTTTTGAAGTAGAAAACTCAATATATCCTTTAGTTTCTGGCTTTAGAGAGGCTGACTGGTATGAAAAGTTGGCACTTACTTTCCGATTGTATTGGGTAGCATTGTAAGTTGATTGTCATCTACTTTTAGAGTAGTTAGTTTTTTCAAAAGTCCTAAAACAGAGAAGAAGGTTGATTAATACATAAAAGCAGATTTATGACAGAAAATGTTATATAAAAGAAATCAAATGAATCACTTGTGTTGAATGCTTGGCATGCTAATTGGCCACACTGTGCTAATACACACTCATAAAACTGACATTGTGTAGTATAATTTTGACCTTCTAGTTGCAAAAAAATGCATACATCAATGACAGTTCAAGAATAAAAATGCAGAGAAATAAAACATACAGCTCCGCATACACCCCAGTTGACACTAATACTACTACATTTCCCTTTTGTATTCTACAGCAAATGGACCAGTTGAAATTTTTCAAGCCAGCTGTGATTTAATATTTAATTAACTCCTAAGCAGTAATAACTAACATCCCTGTTGTGATACAAATTGAAAACAAATCTGAATTAAGCCCAGTGATCAACAAAAATGAATACTGAAGTATTGCAATGCAGTGGTTATAATTATGTTCTTGGAAATTTACAACGTATGACCTCATATTCTTTTTGGCACCATAAATCCTGCCTTGGATCAGCAATAAGCACAAAAACTTAGAAGTGGCCAAGAATTTAAGTTACAACTCTTTATCTTTCACTATCTGATTTATGGCCTCCATACCCTTAACGGCTTGCTCTCTTCCCAGGGTTTTAATGAGCAATAGCCACACAGTAATTGAAGAACAGTTGCATTTGGCATAATCAACTTCCTTATCCAACCATAAAATAACCTACAATATTGATATGGCTTAAATAGTCCAAATCCAAGGGCAAAGCATTAACACTTAACAAATTTCGTTTTACATTGGAACTACATACGTACACTATAGAATGCTCCATTCTGCAAAAAAAAAAAAAAATTGTTCTAATTGACATAGTAAGTTTCATGGTCAAATATGTTTTGAGAGACGCCAAATTAAACAAAATAAACAAAAAAAAAACAAAATTTAATTTTGTTTAATTTAATCCTAGTTTTTCTAGGAGCTTTTAATATACTAATGTGACTCTCCAGAGTTATTATGGAATTCATGTGTGTGTGTGTGTGTGTGTGTGGTGCACAATATGTTGTCAAGCTAGTTTTTGGGAACATGTTTTGAGAAACTGGCTATAAATCATGCCCATATTTCTCAAGTGTTTTGAGGGTTCCTCAAAGGCATAGAGTAAGTCACAAAAAGTCTGAAATAAAGCTGTGGCTGCACTTCACATTTCAGTATGTTCTATTACGTATTCTTCAGAAGCACTCAGAATCTCTACTGCAGTAGAGAGAAATGTTATCACTATCAGACTGTTGTAAGTAAATACCTGGGAGCTGAATACATCAGCTTGAAAACAGCATCACCTGGGAAAGGGACAATTCACCCAGTGGCAATTTATCATTGAAGTCTGAACATCCACTGCCATATCCATCTATGTTCAAAAGGTGATTGAATCATTTTAGCTTCTCTAGAGCGTATATTAAAATATCAGCCTTGGAAGTATAAAAGAACACCTGAGCTTGTTTTTCAGTTATGGAAAGAAAACAGGAAAGTATGAATTATAGCTAAGTTTTTTGTGATTTGGTAGCCTGGATCAGACAAGCGCCCTGCCTGCCAGTGGAGCTGGAGGTGGGTTGATGCTCTCAACATCACTCAATTGGGTCACAAGAAGCTTGGGAGTGGGTTACAGATGGCTGAGCAAACATCACAAAGTCAGGGTGCAAAGTACTTTCAGAGGATCATGGTCTCCAGGTCAGAAGTAATGCAGAGAAAACCTTGAGGCAGGTTAGGGCCTAAGGCTAAATGCTGATATGACAGATTTTCCTGAAGATTGGAGTAGTGGCTCTCACAAGAAGCTTCTGTTAAGTGCATCTTTTTCAATATTTTTAAAGGTTGAAGCAATTTCGTTCCTGCTCAGCTCCAAGTCTGTGGGTTTAAAGGAATTTCACTTGTCTGTGGTGTGGCTATTTTGCCAACACTCATATTCCATCAAAGAGGATACTCTTTGGACAGAGTCTGGAGCTTCTGTAGAATCATGACTGCTCCTGAGATGAAATTAGGCTGCAAGCCTCACCCTTGTTGCTCATGTCTTCCTCTGGCAGATAATATATTTATTGCATTTCTATATCATATGTGCTTGGACTCTTTTCTCTAGAGTAATCAAAGGTATTTTATCCTATTCCTTCTCTCTCCTTGTGCCCTTCTCCAAGTCTCCATCTCTTCATCCTATACTCTCAACTAAGAAATACTGAAGAGATAGAAAAAGAAGGCCTTTTCCTATAATTTTTACTATACACACATATATATGATCAGCATCAATATATTAAACATTAATTTACTAATATTTACATTTACGGATATACAATAGAACTTTGAAAGCAAATAGTTGTGCACTCATCAAATCTAAGATTATAATAAATATTACATTATTACAATAGTTGTTTACTATATGTCAGGTACTGTTACTACTATCACTTAATAGATGATAAAACTGAGGCAAGAAAAGCCAGAATCAGGTCTCCAAGTAACCTAACTATAAAGCCCATGCCCTTAACCTGTAAAGGAGTAAGATAAATTATTAAACAAATTTTTTTCTTTATTTTTATTTGTCTTTATTGAGTTTCTCTGCTATCCAAAGAAGCTGATTATTAAAACTCTCCATCTAGAAGAGGAAAATGGTCCCTTTCATTTGCCCTGGAACCAGTACAGGAAAAGTGACTCAGCATACAGGGCTTGTTGAGGATATCACTCCTTTCAAATACCCTATAGCTGCAGAGGAACTAAAAAAGGCATGAAGAAAGTAAAGATTTTATTTTAGTTGCTATATCCCTCTGTTAATACTATGAAGATTCTTATCTTTTATTCTTTTAAATGTTGGTAGTCCAATAGATAATCCATGCTCCAAATAAGGAGTACACAATGCAATTCGCCATGCAATTATCACCAATGAACCATTCTAGGGCCTCAGAACAGAGTTCTCAGTTTCCTATTCCAGATATTTATTTTGACCAAGAAAGGGAATTCTCTGAGGAGAGTCAGTTACTCTACATCTATAATCAGGGACTGTGGCAACTCTGCAGATGTAAAAACACAAATTTCCCTGACAGGTCAATAAGGTCCAAAGATAGTTCAAGGAGTAAGCTACTACAACAGTTACTTTGAGAAGCATTCAGGTCATAAATGAAGGTGTAAAATATATAATACCACCTACCTATCCTAGTGTGTCATATGCCAATCCAGTGTCTAGCTTGATATTCTGTTACCCATTACATGCTGACTTCTTCAGACCAGAAGGCTAATTTCCTAGTTTGCTTTCTTAAAGGAAACTATTTTATACAAACAATGATATCATGTTAAAAATAATGCTTCATTTTCTACCAGCTTTTTTTTTTTTTTTTTGAGACAAGGTCCCATTCTGTCACCCAGTTTGGAGTGCAATGGTGCTATTATAGCTCTCTGCAACCTCTGAACTCCTGGGCTCAAGCAATCCTACTGCGTCAGCTTCCCTAGTAGTTAGGACTGCAAGTGTGTGCCACTGTGCCTGGTTAATTTTTAATTTTTTTTGTAGAATTGGGGACTTGCTATGTTGCCCAGTCTGGTAACGAACTCTATTGCCTTTGTAAAAGCAAACTTTCTGTGTTCTGTTTTAGATGTGTCTCATAACTATAATATAGCTGAAGTTGAAATTCTGAATCTTTTAACAGAATAAGTTTAATCCATTAAATCTATTACATTTGTTGTGACTTACGACAATTTGAATTTATTTTTACCATCTTATTTTATAACTTCTATTTTATCATTTTTTTCCATTTTATTTTTCTTTCTTCCACCATATGAATATTTTCTTCAGAACTCTTCCCCTCCTCTCCTGGTTTGGAAGTATCAGTTTCATTTCTATTAAGTAGATACATTTACATTTTTAACATGTCTATTTAACTGAATATTTCATGCAAAGTTATGCAGCATTTCTAGCCTTTGCTTGAATAAGATAAGGTCCTTCACATTCCTTAATCCTGTCTAATATTGCTCTACCCTGTTCTTTATTTCAACAGTTTAAATATAAAAGATTCATCTTTTACAGGCACTAATTATTTAGATATAACAATGTCATTTACCAAATTGAGTAATTTAATTAATTTAATTAACCAACTTAAAGTTGGTAAATTTGGTAAAGCTTGCCATTGCTTTATGCATTCACTTCCTTCCTTCTGAGTTTTTTTGTTTTCTGAGTAAAGTACATCTTTTAAGAGCAGATTCTCTTATTCTTGGTATATGTTCAAATATACTTGTTGTGTGCTCACTCTTGAATGAATGTTTAGTTGGGTATAGAAATCCAGTCTACCTGTAATTAACCTTCAGTACTCTGGAGATATTACACCACTGTCCAGAAGATATTGTCACTGATGACAATGATGACTTCTCTAATTATTATTTTGTAGATAAGCTCTTTTTGTTCTATGGCAGCTTTAAACAATATTTTTCTTTGTCCTTGCAGTTTCAGAACAATGAGCCAGTGCAAATTTATTATATTTATCTCTTTTAGCACTATGCATTTAGTATATTAGTTGTGTATTTAATGCTGAAAAATAGTATCAACTGTTTTCTCTTTGAATAGTTCCTCTTTTCCATTTATTCTGTTCTGTATTTCTGGAATTCTGTATTTATTCCCGGAGAATGTAATTTTTTTTTGCTTTTTTTCATTTTTAGAATGCAATTTCTATTCTATTCCCTGTGTCTCTTAAGTTATCTTTAATATTTCCTATTAACAAATTTCTATGTGCCTGTTCTGTTCCTCAGCACTGTCTTCCAACTTACAAATTTTTTATCTGACTATACATATTTTCTTCATTATAGCTGTTGTATTTTAAAATTTCCCTATGTGGTATTTCATACCTAATGTGGTATTTTAATTTCCAGGATTTATTTTTCAAAATTTATGTTTGAAAACTTTTTGGCAAATTAAAATTGTAAATAATTATCAGGTACATAGTAATGCAGTGGTATCACTTTAGAATGATTGAATCAAGCTAATTAACATATCTGTACATTTAATCATTTATTCCTCTTGTCTAACTGCAACTTGGTACCCTTTGACCAATATCTTCCTTTTCATTTTCAGGATTTTAATTGATTCTTTTCTTAACCATCTATTTTAGTCATAGCTCATATTTTGTTTGATAAGTCATATTATTTGTATTCAAGCATTTTATATAAAAGAATCCTCTTTTACTGGCACTAATTATTTGGATATAACAACTAATTGTTATTCTTTTATCTATTTGAGGTTCTATACATACTTAAAATAATTTTTATATTGGTTGATAACTTTTATTTCCCTTAGGGTAAATTCTCCTATTTGGTTGAATTTTTGGTTGTCAAAGCAACATTAGTTTCCTTCAACATTTTTGTTTGCAAGCTCATTTGTGAGGGTGAATGTTTCCCCCTTCACTATGCTCACTTCTCCCTGTTTGGCAGTTTTCTGGTTACCTCCACCTGACCCCTAGGTTTCTGGAGTTCAGAACCAGTCTTATATTAGCAATGTTGGTGGTCTTATCCTTTGTGGATGCTGCAGATTCAGTCCAAGCCAGTTTGTGACTTGCCATAGTTTTCCGCAGTGAATTTTCTGTTGTTTCCCTTTTCTCTAGCTCCACATACTAGTTGTAAATTTTTTCAGTCCCTTTTCACAGAAAAGAAGTCCCACCTCAATCTTCTGTAAGTTCTGATTCCTCTGTTGTGCCTAAGATCCTTCTATTTCTTATTTCACTGTAAGAACCGAACTTACAGCTGCTGTTTGTGGTTTGTAGCCCATCAGGCCTGGGGATATTGCTGGCTTTCCATTCTATCACAGGTTCAGGTTGATGTTCATTCTTCTTAAGCAAAGATAATTTTTTTTTTTTTAATCAGAATTCTTTTTTTCGGAGATGGAGTCTTGCTATGTTGCCTAGGGTGGACTTGAACTCCTGGGCTCAAGCAATCCTCTTGTCTCAACCTTTTGAGTAACTGGGACTGTTGGCACATGCCATCATGCCTGGGTGAGTGTGGTTAAATTATTTTATTTACTAAATGTTCAAACAGCACACAGAATATGCCAGGCACAGTTTTGGCACTGAGGAGTCAGTAATGAAGAAAAATATGTTCTTTGAATATATATAGTTTTCATATTTTCATGATATATTTAAAATGGTATAGGATGGTGGTTGAGTAGGGGTATAAGGTTATGTATTAAGTTGCTCTGTAATCTTGACCAGTGGATGTTCTCTATAATCATACTTCCTTACCTGTTACAACATAAACCAGTATTTCCTAAATTTGTCTGATCACAAGTCTCATCTATGATGTTTAATAAAAACACAGATCAGGGAGCTTGTCTCATTTACTGAATCAGAATCTTAAGAGACAACGCCTAGAAATGTGGAAGTGTTTAATAAAACTCTGATTTTTATGACTGAGCAAGTTAGAGAAATACCATTATAAAATATGTGATTTTGTAAATAAAAAGTCAACAATTCTAGAAAGAAAGAAAAGATAGACCATAATTTTGCTAAAACTAATGTTCTTTATCAGCCTCAAAGAATGGCTAAATAGAAGTAATAATACATTGAAGAAAAATTTGGGAAATTGCCTCATCTTCAACTGGATTATCTAGGATATGGCTTAATTTTTAAAAGTTACATGTTCTGGAACTTAATAATGATTAAAAATTTACAACTAGTATGTGGAGCTAGGGAAAAGGGGAACAGAAAATTCACTGTGGAAAACTATGGCAAGTCACAAGCTGGCTTGGACTGGATCTGTAGCATCCACAAAGGATAAGAGCACCACATTGCTAATATAAGACTGATTCTGAACTTCAGTCAGTCTTAATAATGATTAAGTTCCAGAACATATAACACATCTGTTTCAAAGAGGCTAAAATCTATGTTACAAAGTTAAGTAATTTAATGATTACCCTTTTCGTAGAGTTCTCTTATAAATACTAACAGCAAGATACCTATACAAAAAAGCTTACTCCTTATTTAAATTAGTCTGTCACGATTTTACTCATATAAATTTTTTTGTTTGTTTGTTTTCGAGATGGAGTCTCCCTCTATTGCCCAGGCTGGAGTGCAGTGCTGTAATCTTGGCTCGCTGCAACCACTGCCTCCTGGGTTAAAGTGATTCTCCTGCCTCAGCCTCCCTCCTGAATAGCTGGGACTACAGGCATGTACCACCATGCTAGGCTACTTTTTGTATTTTTAGTGGAGACAGGGTTTCACCATATTGGCCAGGCTGGTCTGAAACTCCTGACCTTGTGACCCACCAGCCTCAGCCTCCCATAGTGCTGGGATGACAGGCGTGAGCCACTGTGCCCGGGCCATATAAACATTCTTAAACGAAAATGTATGAGTGCTTTTTATATACTAACAGGCAAATTATCTGATCTAATGAATCTTAACATGTTAAGGACATGTGACTTTTTAAAAATAATAGAACTAAGAAGACATTTTATGTTTATACTTTTTATATGTTACTCATATTATACCAATGTTACAACAATATTACAAATAGAATATAGCAACATCTTGTGGATGGAAGCTATTGTAATTCTATCATAATATAAGGGTACATACATGATTATTAAATTACTCTAAAGAAAACACACATATTCCTTATAATAACATTTTGCAACTTAGGAGATATAACAATTTGTAAACAAGATCAATTTGGTAGGATCATTTTAACAGGAGAGCCTTCTTGAATTTGGTGACTAGAGCTAATATTTCACTTAAGATATTTGTTAGATACTATTTTATGATTTCCATAGCACATTTTAAAATTTATTAACATCAGGCTAACAGTATATTACCTATATCTACAGACAAACTATACTTCCAAAAAAGAAAATGGTATATTTGACATAAATATTTGTGACAAAATATTGTATCCTCACCTATAGAGTCAGGCAATTGTTGCAACATATTGGATGACAATAAGAGGTCCTCAAGGGCTTCACATCCAGAAATGTCCATGTCAACTGTTTCTATTCTGTTTTTTGACATATCCAGGTATACCAACATCTTTAACTTCCCTATAGACTTGATGACATTGCATAAACTCAGGGTTAGTTGAGAAACTTTCACAAGACATTTTAAAGTTGTAAGAACCACTACACCGTAAAGTTTATTTTAAAAGCAACCACAACAATAACAAGTGTTGGCAAGAATGGAGGAATTGTCAACTTCAAACATTGCTAGTAGGAATGTAAAATGGTATAGCCACTTTGCAAAACTGTTTGGCAGTTTCTCAAAATGACTCAACAATAAATAGGCTTATACCAGTATAGGTACACACCACTGATAATAAAAACATATGTACATAAAAAAACTTACACAAATGGTCACAGATGCATTATTCACAATGCCAAAAATTGGTGACAACCCTAATGTCCATCAGTTGATGAACACATAAATCAAATGTGGCATATACGTATAATGAAGCATTATGTGGCAATAAAAAGGAATAAAGTATGGATACATGTTACACAATGTATAAACCTTGAAAATACATGCAGAGTAACAGATGCTAGTCACAAAAGATCACATATTGTATGATTCCATTTATATGATATGTCCAGAATATGCCAATCCATAGAGATAGAAAGTTGAGTAGGGTTGCTGGGAGCTGGGTGGATGGGGAGTATGGGAGTTACGGCTAATAGGTTCAGGGTTTCTTTTAGGGGTCATGAAAATGTTCTAAAATTAGATTGTGGTGATGGTTGTAAAACTATGTGAGTAGTCCAAAAACCAAGGAACTGCATATGGTATGTGAATTACATCTCAGTGCAGCAGTTAGAAAACACACAATAACCTTGAAGTTGGCACTGAATAAAATAAACAACTCCCAACTAAATAAGCTGCCATTGAAACAATGACATTGGCATGTTGATCCTTAAAACTTCAAATGCATAAGAAAGGTTTTAAATTATAATTTTGGAGATGACCCTATTAATCAGAGTCAATGTTTTGCTCATTCAATGGCCCTTTTTGAAGGATCTACTATGTATCAGGATCTGTGTTATGTATTGAAGAACAATCAAGAATAAGACAGCTAAGTATGGGGACAGACTTGCCACGATGAAGACAAAGTTTTTATTATCAATAAGGAGTTCTCAGTAATGAAGGAAACTTTTAAGTAAGAAATAATTATAATACCCTGTGACAAGTGCAATAAAAAAGCATGTAGTGAATGCCATAAAACAGGGAAGGACCGCAAATGGCCTGGAAGATGCTGCTTGTCAAAAGAAGAGAACCTGTACCTGGAAGGGAGAACAGCATGTACATTTATAAAGTGTGACAAAGCATGCTATGTTTGAGGAAGAGTGGGAAATTCAAAGTGGCTGAGTAGAGTGATGAAGTAGAGATTACAGGGAGAAGCCAGCTGCTGAAAGGGTTTCTATGTCATGTGAAGAAATGCGAACTCTATTTTATAGGCAAGGAAAGCAAAAGGATTGTACGATGGGGAATGACACGAACAGACTTATGCTTAGAAGAAATAACTTCAGGGAACTTTCAAAAGCTGGAGTCAAGGAGATCTGTTAGAAGGATATAGAAGTATTTTAGCTGTTAAGGCAGCAGAAGTGAGGACTCCAGAGTAAGTTAGAAGTGGAACAACTGGATTAGTAACTGATTTCTGAGGAGAAACCCGTATCTTGGGCAAGGAGTGAACATGTGGGTGGGACATGATTAGAGAAGTTAGGGCAGGGCAAAGGTCTTCATTTTCCTTTTCCTTTAGGGCATGTTTTATAAATAAATGTTCCACACATTTCAGTTATTCAATGAATGGTTCTTCTGTTTATCTGGTCTACCTGTGCATACTTTACCATCTCTAATTACTTGACAGAGTATAAATAAACAAATACACAATAAGCACATACATTTATTACATACACACAAGCTTGCACTTGGCACTATGCTATATATATATTATTTGATTCAATATTTTATATTTTTGCTACCCAAAATGTGTTCGGCAGACCAGTACATTGACACCATCTGGGAGCTTGCTAGAAATGTATAATCTCTGCCAGGCACAGTGGCTCACACCTGTAATCCCAGCACTTTGGGAGGCTGAGGTGGGCAGATCATGAGATCAGGAGTTTGAGACCAGCCTGACCAAAAAGGTGAAACCCTGTCTCTACTAAAAATACAAAAATTGGCTGACTATGGTGGTGGGTGCCTGTAATCCCAGCTACTCAGGAGGCTGAGGCAGGAGAATCCATTGAACCCAGCAGGCGGAGGTTGTAGTGAGCTGAGATCACACCACTGAACTCCAGCCTGGGCAACAGAGTGAGACTCTGCCAAAAAAAAAAAAAAAAAAAAAAAACAAAAGAAGTATAATGTCAGACTCACCCCAGACCTGCTGAATCAGAATCTGCATTTTAACACATATTAAAGATTGGAGATTAAGTTATGTCACATGTTGGATTGCTTGGGAAGCAGAGGCAAAGACAGAAGTTTTTGAGAGTGTTTAGGATCAACGCCAGTAGAAAGGAAGAGACAGGAAAGAAAGGGAGCAGGATTAGGTAGACAAAGAAGTTGGGCTGTGATGAAGTCTTAAGAAAGTCCTTGTCTGGCACTTCCAAGATCACTGAACTTGGGATTGCCCTGAAGTTGTTCTGAGTAGAGGATGAAGGGCTGAGCCTTTATATACCTGCATTGATTGATCACTGGATGGAGGTCTCTGGGAATGGGGTTATGACCGTGGGTGAAGATATTCTCTTTAGGTGAGACAATTTCTGAAGAAGGCTGGAGAGCTGCAAGCAGCATTTCCAGAAGCTGGGGGAATAGAGTAAATTCTTCAGCCCTGAAGAAGGATGCATGAGAGCATCTACCACAAGTAACACTCCAAAGTTATCCCATTAATATGGGGTGGAGCTGATTTCAAACTCAATTTTATCAGACTACAGGCTACAAAGCCCATTTGGAGGGCACATATCCTTAATTAACCCCGTGCAAATCTCTAGCTCTGCTCCCTCAGCTTCCTATGTGGGTGCAGAGTGTGAGCACAGGCTTGGAGTGACTGAATATTTGCTAGCTAGAATGAGAGTACTTTGGATGAGACAGAGTTTCTCCTCATGCTTGGAAATGTGTCACTTGGAAAAATACTGAACTTTACTCATAGCTTTCCATCCCAAGGAACTATCATGTTACCTAAGTTCACTCTTCTTTTCCATTGAGCAATAAAAGAATGATGTGTGTGTGTTTCTTTTTTGTTCCTTGATCATGAGATATCATGAGAAAACTTATTTTCTCCTTGAAGCTTCCTTCATTGCTATCTTCAGCATAATTTAATATTGTGGTGTGCAGTTCCTAAACATTCTTTTTGGAATAACATTTTGATGTTGAAAACACTATATCAAGGCAATCATAGCCTGAGGACTGTAAAGGCATAAATTCTTACAGTCCTTGAGGATACTGAATGTTGATCCCACATCCTCTGGGCATAGAAGGGTCTACAGATGAGCAGTGGACAGCAGATGAAAAGAGTAGAAACCACAAGTAAAAGAAGATACTGGAGTTTGTTTAAAATAAATGTGAATTCAATACATGGTTTAGTCATATTTTGGTTGATTAACCTTAGATTGATGGTCACAAGATAGAACTATGTAAAAGACTAAATATTTGATCATTATCTATTTGCTTCTCTGATTTGTGAAAAACACAGTGGAAAATAATAGCCCAGACTATTCAAAAGTATTCACAAAGTATATTAACTTTATTATGACACATGAACTAAGAAAAAAGTGAATGTGTTTCTTTTCCCCGTGGCTAATGATATTAAATGTTTTAATTATTCTGTGAAACTGACAGACATAGGCTGGAGACCGCACTCAAGATGAACCATTCAAAGTCAAGTATTTTAGCGTAACTGAAAAGCAATTCTTTGCCAGCACCAACATCCAGAAAGCCATGGCTATTTCAGGCAGGGAGGTGTAGAGTATTCCCACACAGCGTATAACAAAATACCAAGTGCAAGTACACAAAATAAAGTAGGGTATCTATATAAAGCTAGCAGTACATATGAAAAATCTACTCTCGAGACAGACAAATTAGGCAGCATTATATGCTTTATGGAAGATTTCATCCTTGCCTTTTCACTTAAATAACAAACTTATTGAGAAATTTGGCATGTGAGTTGATTTGCACAGTGGATTTTGGGAATGTAAACATTGTGAAAAGTAAAATTCTCATTTGTACCTTCTATTGGTTCCATAGAGAGCCTTTGGGAGCTTTACAGTCAACAGCAGCCTCTGGCGCTGGTTTGAATTTACAGCTCCACCATTTACTGGCTGTGTTATCTTGGGTCAGTTACTTTTTTGTGTTTTAGTTTCCTCATCTATAAAATGGGGATGGTAGTAGAACTTACTTCATAGGGTTGTTGTAGGGATTCAATGAATCAATAGTTGTAAAACAGAGAGAGAATGCCTAGCCTGTGGTAAATGCTATGTAATTTTTAACAAATAAATATATTGAAGAAGAGGTATAAACTTTCAGCTAGGCATACATTCTGATTCTTCAATCTTTGCACAGGGATTGGTAAGTGTCTTACCTGTGTTGCCTCAGGATTTGTACATACCTTGACTATAGCACAAATCAGGCTCTGCTATGAGTAGTGAAATCCAGATCAGTTTATCCTGCCATGCGTGAGCTTCTCAAACAAATATATTCAAGGTCATTGAATATATTATCTTTGTAACCCTGACATTAGCATAGTTTCTGTTTCATAGAGCTTTATTGGTACATGATTTTTAAATAAATCAGTGAATAATAGATGTGCATATTTTTCTGTTTTGTGTCTGTGATGGTATAAATGTATTTTTTCATAGAGCATTAATTATTTTTCCATAATCTTTGTTTCAGATTTTCTCCTTTATGTGGTCTTATGCTTGTTCAAAGATAGAATAAATGTCTTGTTCTTGTTGGTTTTGCTGTCATTTTAAGTAATTTTTAATGTCAATTCAAAAAAGAAAGAAAACTGGTTTTGAGAATACACATCTAAACCTCTGTGTTGGCTGAAGATTTGTTACATATTCACCTGCTATGCCTACTTAGACCAATGCCAGGAGTTTGGAGTTGTACAAAACAATAGGGAGACTTGTGTTTGCGCTCTCTCTCTCTCTCTCTCTCTCTCTCTCAGTGTGTGTGTGTATGCAAGTGGCAAGGGACAGTGTTTTATGAGAACATTCTTTTGTTAGATGGAAAAAGTAGGAATAATCACACTCAATGAGTTGACTGGTAAACCTATACTCAGGAGATACTACTGGGCTGGCCTTTAGTCAAGGAAAAAATTTGTCTTTGGTTTAACTTTCTGTTTTTAATACTGTATGATCCTTGCCATTTTCAAAATTCACATGGGTTCTATTGAAAATCACCTGAACTGAGAGAGATTTTGTTTTGTAAAAGAGCTCTAATAAAATGAATAAAATCATTGTCTAGTTACCTGTAAGAATAAAGTTGATTTTGTAAAATAAAACTTGGTATTATATATAGTATTTTGCTTTTAAAATATAACTATAAATTATTTCGGCTTTTAAAGAACAGTAAATGTGGGAACAGATGACAAATATACTCCAAAGGGAATAAGAAAAATCTTTCTTATATTTCGTACACCTATAACACTCACAAAAAGATACATAAAATACTAAAAAAAAAAATGATGAAAACACCGGGTGACTGAACACTCCTAATGAGTGTTATTTTAGTTTGAAATACAAACACTGACATTTAAGAGTTGAGATTGTGATCAAATACAACAAATGTATAACATAAATATTAGACAACATGGTAGAATAAAAACTTACATACCCCAGGTAACACTTGTAATGCATTATTATCCATCCATAACTCCCTCAAATTTTGTATTTGATCCAGAACTTCAGGCTGGGAGAGAGGTAGGAGGAAGGAGAGAGGAAAAGAAAATTAAATTAGTTTTTACTTATCACAAATATAAGATGTAATTTCTTGGATCTTGAGCTTTTACTTGAGAATCTAGTGTTAATCATCTAAGAAATTCCACCTTTAATTGACCTCTAGCCAAACTGGTATTCCCTGACATAGCCAATTCGGAATTGATCTGGAATCGGTTAGAACAATAATAATAAAATTGAAGATCTATTACTCACATACATTCTGCCTGAATACCTTATAATTATTCTTTGGAGCATTGATTATACCCTATTTGATAAGCATCTATCTTTGTCACTAGAGTATAAACTTTTGAAGACCTGGGGAATGTTTGTTTTGTAATCACTATATCCTCATATCCCTGTTGCTTACCATGGGCACATAGTAGCTTCTTACTGTGTGTCTATTAGTACCTCACATACAAACATCCATGCACACACAGGAGTTACAGAACTGTGATGAGATAATATTGGGCTGGTGCAAATGTAATTGCAGTTTTGCCATTACTTTCAATGACAAAAAAACTGCAATTATGTTTGTACCAACCTAATACTATGAGTAAGATGAGTAAGACCCAGTGACTTTTAAAAAATCAGTCCCCAAGCTACCACCTGAAGACCCATGGACTTTTAATCCTTTCATTTTGTCAATGAATAATTATTTGTTGAATAGTCGGGGATACCTACTACATGTAATGCACAATGCAGAATGCACGGTCATATAAACCCCAGTACTTGCCTTGAAATAGCTGATGATTTAGATCTAGATCTAGGGGAGAGAAATATTTATAAATAACTAAAACACAAGGCAGCATATAGGAAAATACTTTAGAATATGTTTTTTAAAAAGTTCAGAGAAGGGACAGAGAGAATATGATCAAAGTGTAACATGTAGTATATAAAGAAACACTTTTTTTTCTCTAACTAGATGCTGTCTCTAAATTCTAACTCCAGGCAGCAGACTGTATAGAGAGAATAGAGGTTGCTATTGCTGCCAACATCATAACCTTCCTTCTGGTAGCCTAATTTCTCTCCAGAAATTATTCCCTTCCCTATTCTTAGGCCTTGTGCTTCCTTTGAAGCTCATTCCTTTTTTGTTTGTTTGTTTGTTTACCACTTCGGGAGATGATTAAGGCCTCAGCTAACTACTGCACTGTATCTACCTGGCCACAAAGATTGGTCCAGGGATGGGAACATGGCCCATTCAGAACACAAACAAAGCAATGAATCTTTGTGACTTCTGGGGAAAACATTTTTGCTTTTCTCTGCTGGATATGAAACTGAAAGGGTGCGGCTCTGTGAACTTCACGCATGACAAAAAGAGAGCCTGTATGAGGATGGAGCATTTCTACAGAAAGTAGAGCTAAAGGATAGATCCTGGTAAGATTATATAAGCCTGGAAGGCAGATTTTCTGTTTTTTTGTTTTTTTTTTTCTAACTGAAAGAATTATTACTGAAACAACAAAATATAAATCTGTTCAATGAAATTTGGAACCTAATTAGGTTCCAAATACAAAAGCAGTGCATTTTGTAGAATACTTGTAGAAAAGAATGGAATTATATCAAAGTTACCATGAGAATATTAGTAATTGTAGGTCAGTGGAGGTTATCTATACATCCTTAACAAATTAGGAGGGCTTAAGACTTCCAGATCTACTTTGGAGATAGCTCTGATTCCTTTAGCCTGTGCTTGCAATAGAACATGGTACGATTCTTGGGAGAAGTTTCCTTAATAACAAGGTTTGAAATTTAGAGACATGGCATTCTGCTGCGAAATCAAAGGCATCCATGAGGTAGTACGGAGGATGTGTGTGTGTGTGTGAGCATGTAGAAAAATACTTCTACTCTCACTTAGATCACAGGGAATAGGCAATGAACTGCTCTGCCTATATGTCAGGCTGGGCAAGGATGGAAAATATAAGTCATGTGCAGGGAGCACACTCTGATATTCAGAGGTTTTGAGGCAGAGGGCCGGCTAGCAACAGGCAGGTGAGTTGGAAAATATCAGTTATGTGTGGCTCCCCTCCCCTCCCCTCTCTTCCCCTTTTTTTTCCCTCCCCTCCCCTTCCTTCCCCTCCTCTCCTCTCTAATAGAGTCTCACTCTGTCACCCAGGCTGAACTGCAATGGTGTGATCTCAGCTCACTGCAACCTCCACCTCCTGGGTTCAAGTGATTCTCCTGCCTCAGCCTCCCGAGTAGCTGGGACTACAGGCACAGGCCACCACGCCTGGCTAATTTTTGTATTTTTAGTAGAGACGGGGTTTTACCATGTTGGCCAGGCTGTTCTCAAACTCTTGACTTCAGGTGATCCACCTGCCTCAGCCTCCCAGTTTTTTTTTTTTTTTTTTTTTTTTTACCTGTGCATTATACACATGTAAGGAGAAGAAAAAGAGCTGCCCACTGGGCAAGGTTCAATAAAAGCTCATATGTATACAGTAAGACAGAGACTGATGTATAAACTTGTAACAGTAAACATTATTATTATTCAGGGTGGATTAGATTATGCTGTTTTAACAAATTAACACTGAAATCTCAGTGATTTAACACAAAAGGCTTACTTTCCACTATCCCTACTACTGTATGTTCAGCATGCATTTCTGCCCCATGATGTTGTGACACCATCTCAAGATTGTCAGGAGAGCCAAAGAAAGGGAATAGAGAGTGTGGAAAAATCACCACTGCTCTTAAAGATATTGGGCTGCAAGTGACATGCAGCATTTAGGCTAATAGCTCATTGTCTAGAACTACTTATGTGGCCTCACCCTAAGTGCAAGGTAGGCTGGGAAATATAGAGGGAGGATGTGGATTATTTGGCAAATAGTATTGTCTCTGCCACACAGTGACACTGTATGAAAAAAAGAATAAGAAGAACGGATACACAGCACTTCTATAATTTACTCATCCCTTCATTAAGTAAGATCTAATTAAACATTTTCTAAGTGCTAGGCATTACACTAGTCACAGTACATGGTATAGTCTCTGCCCTCAAGAAACTCAAAGCTTGTATTTTTTTTTAAAGGAGATAGACTTTGTTGCATAAGTGAAGGAGCATAATTAAAATATTTTTAATGGAAAGTGATTTTGGCAGATTGGTGTTCTGTATATATACTCTATCCTTTTTGAAAAAAGAAAACAAAACAGGAAACTTAACAGGGCTGGTAATGAAAGAAGTAATGAGGAATAAAAGCAGCTGCTTCAGGAAACATTTAAAAGATAAAAATGGTAGGACTTGGTGACAGGATATGGGGGCGAGGGAGTGAGTCATGCACAAACATGTCTTCCAGTTTCCCAGCATGTGGTGATGTCACCAATGGAGATGCAGAGTATTGGGGTGGAAACAGATAAATGGGAGAGACTGAAATCAGTTTTGATCATAATTAACTTCAGGTTCCTAGAGGACATAGGTGGAGATTACCAGGAATCAGCTGGCTATCAAAAACTGAAGCTTAGAGAATAGGTTTCAGCTGGAGATACAACTTAGCAGTATCACGGAAGTAGAGACTCACGTGAATGAGCTCTCCATGGGGAATGTGAGAGGAACTAGAGTGCAGTTGACTGAGGACAGTACCTTAAGGGACACTAACACTTGAGGGCTGAAAACAGAGCAACAAGAAGGAATGGTGTCCAGAAGTGTAAGGGTGACTAGAGTCCAATGAATAGAGTTGTGTTAGGAAAAAGGAAGTGAACAAGAGCATCCTACTCAGGAAAGGTGTCCAGTGAAATAAGAGATCGAGGATATCCACTCCATTTTAAAAACAGTAGGTCACTAGTAACCTCGGTGATAGACATTGTGATGGTTAATAGTGTGAACTTGACTGTATTAAAAGATGCAAAGTGTTGATGTTGGAGGTGTCTGTGAGGGTGTTGCCAAAGGAGATTAATATTTGAGTCAGTGGGCTGGAGAGGGCAGACCCACCCTTAATCTGGGTGGGCACCATCTAATTAGCTGCCAGCGAATATAAAGCAGGCAGAAAAACATGAAAAGGGTAGACTGGCTTAGCCTCCCAGCCTACATCTTTTTCCCACGCTGGATGCTTCCTGCCCTTGAACATTGGACTCCAAGTTCTTCAGCTTTGAGACTTGAACTGGCTTCCTTGTGCCTCAGCTTGCAGAGAGCCTATTTTGGGGCCTTGTGATTGTGTGAGTTAATACTACTTAATAAACTCCCCTTTATATATCTATCTATCCTACTAATTCTGTCCCTCTAGAGAACCCTGACTAATATAGACATTTCAGGTGATAACTATCTTACAGTGGGTGGAAGATAAATAAGAAGAAAATAGATACAATACAGGTAGAAATTCTTTATAAAGCCTGAACGAAAGGAGAGGAGAAAAGTTAAGGGGCTATGAAAAAACTGAGGGGTCAAGGGAAAGGAAAGCTGACATGAAGACACTGGCAAAGAGGAGCAGGTTAAAGATAGATAAGATGGTACCAAAAAAAAAAAAAAAAAAAAAAATGGAGTAAATTCCAAGAGGGGCCAATGAAGAGAGATTGACAGCACAAGGGGAGGGGCTGACACTGAATCAAAGTGAGGCACCTCATTCGTTCAGACTGGAGGGAAGACTGCAGGGATGGTATGGGTGTAAGTTGGCATGGTGGAAGGAGGGCTGGTAGTTGAGGGAGGCATTTCTGAAAATCTCAAATTTTCTTGA
Source organism: Rhinopithecus bieti (assembly GCF_001698545.2). Lineage (NCBI taxonomy): Eukaryota > Metazoa > Chordata > Mammalia > Primates > Cercopithecidae > Rhinopithecus > Rhinopithecus bieti. The sequence continues at coordinate 118,853 of NW_016814320.1, forward strand.
TGAAGTAGGAAATGAGGTAATCTGTTAACATAAGGGAACAAGAATTTTGTATACATCAGCAGTTGGGGAGAATGGTCCATACTGAAGAAGTTTGAGAGGAATCACTGAGAGCAATCAAAAGATTGTATCAAATCAATGATAACAATTATAACTTTTTTTCTGGGCCAGGAAGGGAATTGACAGTCTAGGAGAAAATAGAAGAAACAAAAGACTTCAGGTTTCCACAGGTCAGAGAGGAGCGTAGCAGGAGTGAGGGGACAGACCAAAGTGGAAGAAGGAAAAATTAGAATTTATGGTAGAATTTAGGGATTTGAGATTTCTAAAGTCCTTCTGGAAAATGGCAAAATTCAAACTTTAACTCTGGGGAGAGTTGGCTAAGGTACAAAGTATAAAATCTTGGTGCATAGGTTGGGGAGGACGCTGCGGGAACATAAGGCCTTTCATGATTTCCAAGGATTTGGGCAACCTGTGATGCGCTGCATAAATTACTCTCTTGGCTGTGTCAGGCAAGGTGGCAGAGAAAGATGATCAATCATACCTCTGAAATTTCTCTAATTCTGGGTTCTACTGGGGAATTTAGTCATCTATGGCTACTTGGAAAGAGATCACTGATTCTAATCTATATTTCTACTTTATTTTAAAGGATCTCATTTAATCTATTTAAGAACATAATAAGGTGATAATAATTCCACTTTATGGATATAGAATCTGATAACAATTTCCTGGGGAAAATGAGAATAATTTGATGAAGGTTGCATAACTGCAGATGATATAGTTGCTCAGGTCTTCTGGCTACAAAGATGACATCATCTTAGAGCTTAAAATTGAAATTCCAAAATAATGAAGAGAGTTGGTGATCACAAATACCCAATAAAGAAAGTAAAGCATATGCTGGATTTCTAAAAAAAGATATTTTTATTACTGGATGTTATAATAAAATGTACTACAGAGGAAACTTCAATAACCTCCTAATAGCACAGATAAAGCATAGCAGATCCATATGTAGCCTTTCTGGAAAGAAGAAAAAATCACAACATAAAATGATACAATAGCATTTCATAATCAATAGATGATTTTAAAGTGGATCTTGGAACTTAACTAAATGGCTTACATCCAACCAACACATTGATCACATTTTTCTATGCTACTTAATTTAATCACAAAGTCAATTGTTTCCATTAAAAATGAGTGAATTAACTCCAGAATAACTTGGAATATTCAATGCTGGTATAAGATGAGCACTCTCATAAATGGGTTTTGAGATTATAAACTGTAGTTTTTTTGGAAAATTTTCAAATATGAATCTCACACCTCAAAACTTTCATATCTACTTGTAAGCAACTATCCTACCTAAATAATCTAAAATATAGAAAATCAATATAAAATATTAATTACAGAATAATTAATATTAAAAATTTGGTCACAACCTGAATAAACAACAGTATAAGGTAAATTATGAAGAAGTAATATGTTGGTAAAATGAACAGCAATGAAAATGAATTATCTATATTTTTATGTATGAAATATGATGAATAGATCTTGCAAACAACATTGTGTGAGTAAGCAAGTACAGAAAATTTATACAGCACAAATCAATTTACACAATTGCTATATACTGAAGAATACACATACACACATTTTAAAATAGAAATATGGAATATATGTACGCCAAATTCAAAGAAGTAATTTCCTTGGTGAAGGAGGGCTTGGAATAGGACTCGGAGGGGGAACATAGAAGATGTCTGCTTTACAACTGCAGTGTTTTGTTTCTCTTTAAAACAGAGAACAAAATCAAACACAAAATGGCTGGGCACCGAGGTTCATGCCTGTAATCCAAACACTTTGGGAGGCCGAGGCAGGTGGATCACCTGAGGTCAGAAGTTTGAGAGCAACCTGGCCAACATGGCGAAACCCTGTCTCTGCTAAAAATATAAAAATTAGCCAGGTGTGGTGTTACATGCCTGTAATCTCAGCTACTGGGGAGGCTGAGGCAGCAGGATCGCTTGAACCCATGAGGCAGTGAGCCAAGATGGTGCCACTGCACTCCAGCCTGGGCGACAGAGTATATCCTTTTCAAGGTGATTTTACCATGATTGATCAAAATGAGCTACGAAAATGGTTACACCAATATTAACACAAAGAAAATAAATATTTTGTATGACTGCAACAAATTCCAATAACTCCTGCCATGTATATGCAATTTTAGGCTGTTCCATTACTTTGCTTTTTATTTTTTTTTTTATTAAAAATTTTTATTTCCATAGGTTATTGGGGAACAGGTAGTGTTTGGTTACATGAGTAAGTTCTTTAGTGGTGATCTGTGAGGTTTTGGTGCACCCATCACCCAAGCAGTATACACTGCACCTAATTTGTGGTCTTTTATCTCTCACCCATTTCCTACCCTTTCCCTGAGTCCCCAAAGTCCATTGTGTTATTCTTATGCCTTTGCATTGTCATAGCTTAGCTCCCACATATGGGTGACAACATATGATGTTTGGTTTTTCCATTCCTGAGTTACTTCGTTTAGAATAATAGTATCCAGTCTCATCCAGGTTGCTGTGAATGCCATTAATTCATTCCTTTTTATGGCTGAGTAGTATTCACAGTTTCCCTATCTACTCATTGATGGGCATGCAGATTGGTTCCACGTTTTTGCAATTGCAAATTGTGCTGCTATAAACATGCATGTGCAAGTATCTTTTTCATATGACTTCTTTTCTTCTGGGTAGATACCCAGTAGTGGGATTGCTGGATCAAATGGCAGTTCTACTTTTAGCTCTAAGGAATCACCACACTGTTTTCCATAGTGGTTGTACTAGTTTACATTCCTACCAGTGGTGTAAAAGCGTTTCCCTTCACTGTATCCAGGCCAACATCTAATAGTTTTTGATTTTTTGATTACGGACATTCTTGCAGGAGTAAGGTGGTATCACATTCTGGTTTTGATTTACATTTCCCTGATCATTAGTGATGTTGAGCATTTTTTTTCATATGTTTGTTGGCCATTTGTATATCTTCTTTTACAATTGTCTATTCATTTGGAAAAAACTGCTTTAAAGTTCATATGGAACCAAAAAAGACCCCGCATTGCCAAGACAATCCTAAACCAAAAGAACAAAGCTGGAGGCATCATGCTACCTGACTTCAAACTATAATACAAGGCTACAGTAACCAAAATAGCATGGTACTGGTACCAAAACAGAGACATAGACCAATGGAACAGAACACAGCCCTCAGAAATAATACCACACGTCTACAGCCATCTGATTTTGACAAACCTGACAAAAACAAGAAATGGGGAAAGGATTCCCTTTTAAATAAATGGTGCTGGGGGCACCCAAGATGGCCGAATAGGAACAGCCCCAGCCTCCAGCTCCCAGCATGAGCGACACAGAAGACGGATGATTTCTGCATTTTCACTGAGGTACCGGGTTCATCTCACTGGGGCATGTCAGACAGTTGGCGCTGGTCTGCGGGTGCAACCCAACCAGCAAGAGCTGAAGCTGGGCGAGGCATCCCCTCACCTGGGAAACACGAGGGGGAAGGGAATTCCTTTTCCTAGCCAAAGGAAATTGAGACACATAACACCTGGAAAATTGGGTAACTCCCACCCTAATACTGCACTTTACCAAGAGTCTTAGCAAATGGCACACCAGGAGATTATATCCCACACCTGGCCCAGAGGGTCCCATGCCCACCAAGCCTCCCTCATTGCTAGCACAACAGTCTGAGATCTAACTGCAAGGCGGCAACGAGGCTGGGGAGGGGCGCCTGCCATTACTGAGGCTTAAGTAGGTAAACAAAGCCGCCAGGAACCTCGAATTGGGTGGAGCCCACCACAGCTCAAGGAGGCCGGCCTGCCTCTGTAGACTCCTCCTGTGGGGACAGGGCATAGCTAAACAAAAAGCAGCAGAAACCTCGGCAGAGGTAAATGCCCCTGTCTGACAGCTTTGAAGAGAGCAGTGGATCTCCCAGCACAGAGGCTGAGATCTGAGAATGGACAGACTGCCTGCTCAGGTGGGTCCGTGACCCCTGAGTAGCCTAACTGGGAGACATCCCCCACTAGGTGCAGACCGACACCTCACACCTCACACAGTGGGGTATACCCCTGAGGCAAAGCTTCCAGAGCAAGAATTAGATAGCAACACTCACTGTTCAGCAATATTTTATCTTCTGCAGCCTCTGCTGCTGATACCCAGGCAAACAGGGTATGGAGTGGACCTCAAGCAAACTCCAACAGACCTACACTGAGGGTCCTGACTGTTAGAAGGAAAACTAACAAACAGAAAGGACACCCACACCAAAACCCCATCAGTACGTCACCATCATCAAAGACCAAAGGCAGATAAAACCACAAAGATGGGGAAAAAGCAGTGCAGAAATACTGGAAATTCAAAAAATCAGAGCACATCTCCCCCTCCAAAGGAATGCAGCTCATTGCCAGCAACAGAACAAAGCTGGATGGAGAATGACTTTGACAAGTTGAGAGAAGAAGCCTTCAGTCGATCAAACTTCTCAGAGCTAAAGGAGGAACTATGTAACCAGTGCAAAGGAACTAAAAACCTTGAAAAAAGAATGGATGTGAAGGAGAAATAAAATCCTTTACAGACAAGCAAATGCTTAGAGATTTTGTCACCACCAGGCCTGCCCTACAAGAGATCCTGAAGGAAGCACTAAACATGACAAAGAACAACAGGTACCAGCCATTGCCAAAACATGTCAAAATGTAAAGTCCATCGATGATAGGAAGAAAGTGCATCAACTAGTTAGCAAAATAACCAGCTAATATCATAATGGCAGGATCAAGTTCACACATAACAATATGAACCTTAAATGTCAATGGACTAAATGGTCCAATTAAAAGACACAGACTGGCAAATTTGATAGAGTCAAAACCCATCAGTTTGCTGTATTCAGGAGACCCATCTTACATGCAGAGACACACATAGGCTCAAAATAAAGGGATGGAGGAAGATCTACCAAGCAAATGGAAAACAATAAAAAGCAGGGGTTGCAATCCTAGTCTCTGACAAAACAGACTATAAACCATCAAAAATCAAAAGAGACAAAGAAGGCCTTTACATAATGATAAAGGGGTCAATTCATCAGGAAGAGTTAACTATACTAAATATATATGCACCCAATACAGGAGCACCCAGATTCAAAAAGCAAGTCCTTAGAGACTTACAAAGAGACTTAGACTCCCATACAATAATAATGGGAGACTTTAACACCCCACTGTCAACATTAGACAGATCAACGACACAGAAAGTTAACAAGGATATCCAGAAATTGAACTCAACTCTGCACCAAGCGGACCTAATAGACATCTATAGAACTCTCCACCCCAAATCAACAGAATATACATTCTTCTCAGCACCACATCGCACTTATTCCAAAATTGACCACATAGTTGGAAGTAAAGCACTCCTCAGCAAATGTAAAAGAACAGAAATTATAACAAACTGTCTCTCAGACCACAGTGCAATCAAACTAGAAC